>NC_140943.1:51112615-51500115 GCF_014529385.1 Adiantum capillus-veneris | reverse complement strand
TGTAGCCTCTGACAGCTCGGGGGATGATCATGCAGAGCACATTCCCAACGAGGCAATGTTTGAGCCCGAGATTGATGAAATGATCGAGACGATCATGGATTCAGAAAGGCTTATCTATGATGATATGAAAAGTGAAGCCGATACGCCATTGTATAATGGAGCACGTATGTCTAGATTGAAAGCACTCCTGGTTCTTCTCAACATGCAGCCAAAGTTTGGATGGAGTGACACTAGCGTCACAGCGCTTTTCAGGTGATCTATTACAATTAGTTTACTTTAATAAAACTCTAAATGTATAATGATCTGATAGATTTTTACACGACTGTATCATATTTTTATGTTGTGTAGATTGCTGAAAGAGCACATACTACCAGCTGACAATGTGATGCCAGATTCCCGAGATGAAGCAAGAAAGATTTTGCAAAACTTGGGGATGGATTACAATTCTATCCACGCTTGTCCTAATGACTGCATTCTTTTCAGAGGGGAATACATAGACATGGAGAAGTGTCCGAAATGTGATTCCGAAAGATATCGAGTAGATCTCCACGGGACAAAAATTCCACAAAAGGTTTTGCAACATTTTCCTCTGCTTCCTCGCATCAAGCATTTCTTCGAATGTAAGTCCATGGCCGCCCTAGCATCATGGCATGAGGAGAATAAATCTTCGGATGGTGTGCTACGAATTCCTGCAGATTGCGTAGCGTGGAAACATATAGATGGAACATGGTTGGATTTTGCTAGGGAAGCTTGAAATTTGCGCTTAGGCCTGGCTATGGATGGCGTAAATCCATTTGGTCAAAGATCAACATCTTACAGTGTATGGCCCGTTGTCATCGTCAACTACAACATTCCCCCGTGGTTGACTACGAAGAAGGGGCACCTATGGCTAAGCTTGATTGTGCCAGGGCGATATAAAGTGGGGAATATGGATGTGTATCTTCGTCCACTATTGGAAGAGCTACAACAATTGTGGATTGGCATAGAGGTGGTGGATATGAGCCGACACACAGGACGACGGAATGCTTTGATCAGAGGCATTCTAATGTGGACCATGCATGACTATCCCGGGCTAACAGAATGCTCAGGTGATCTATTGACACTCCTCACTCAGACACTGTAAATCTTGTTTTTTCCCATAGTTGATCTATTATCATGTGTATACATGCAGGGCTTCAAACAAGCGGATACAGAGCATGTGTCACATGTGGACCTAGACTGAATGCACGTAGGGCACCCTCACTGAAGAAGAAAATCTACGAAGGTCATCAAGCGTATCTTCCAGAGAATCATGTGTTACGCGACGGCTTTTTGGGAAGAGAGCCACCAAGGATGTCTGCACAAGCATGGTTAGAGCAGAAGGAGATGTGCGATGACGGATTGCCTCCAGGGATGAAGAGACTATCTCCATGGTACGAGTTACCATACTTGCCCCGACTCATTATCAATCACTTGCTCGATCCAATGCACATATTCAAGAATGTGGGTAATCTACTATGGGACCATCTGACCGGCAAGAAAGATACTTTGGGAGTCAGAGTTGACCTTAGAAATGTGGATCGTATGGAGCAATATTGGCCGCAAACAGCGTCTGATGGATCGATAAAACTCCCTAAAGCACCATGGATTTTCACAGGAGCCCAAGAACGCAAAGTAAAAGAGACCATTCGATCTTTGCGGACCCCCACTCGCGTAATGCACTCGCTCCGAATGTGTTTTACTAAAGAAGGAAAGCTTACCGGTTTGAAGTCACACGATTGGCATAAAATGTATCAGGTACGTTCATAGTGGACTTTAATATCATTGCATAAAATGTGGACTTTAATATCATTGCTGCACATACTTTACAGTTTATTTTACCGGTTGCCATTGAGGGATGTTTGTCTCTCGACATCCGTAACACAATCTACAAACTTGCAAAGCTGGTGCAATGGATCTCACAAAAGAAGATCAACGTAGACTCCATACCATTCGCCAAACTAAATGCTGCGGAGCTTGTGTGCATGTTTGAGAAACATTTTCCTACTACAATGCTAACCATTCAGGTGCATCTTCTTGTTCACATAGTTGATGAGGTGGAAATAGCTGGCACAGTTCATTCCAGATGGATGTTCTTCTTAGAGCGTTTCATGAAAACGCTTAAGGGATATGTGCGTCAAAAGGCACGTCCGGAGGGTAGCATGGCAGAAGGTTGGTTGGTATCAGAGTCCCTAGTGTACATTGGAGAGTGGCTAGACGGATTTGATAAATCCCGGGACACGCTATGGCGAACCATAGATGATGAGCGCATATCTGGGATTGTCATGTGCAATCTCGGTGTTGAGAAGAAGATGACGGAAGATCTAGAGGCTAAAATCAACCGATTTTGCATGCTTCACAATCCAGTGATGCAAAAGTGGATTTCACAATATATTGAGGATGCAAAGCAAGAGCGACAAAGGGCACGAATCGAGTGGAGACGGGGAAGACGACCACCGATGCACTATCCAGCGGTTCTGGAGAGCCTACCAACCTTCATGAGCTTAAGATGGTTGCACAACCAATTGAAAAGCGCACAACAATGCGGTGACGAAGTGACTGAAGAAGAGTGGGAGTACTCTCGGGGTTGCGCGACCAAGGTAAGTTTGCAATGTACGACTAGCAAGTGACTTTATTTATAAACGTTTGAACGGCCACTCATAATCTTTGTTCGTTGTAGTATAAGTCATACACAGCAGCATGGTGTAAAGGTTGACATTTTAGGGTGGAACGAATCGACAAAAAGCGTTTTACTCAAGATTGTGGAATCATGGCAAAATTTGAACAGTCTAGTCGACGACGTTCCTCTGATGCAGATCCTGTGGTGGCGGAACTCACTTACTTCGGCACGCTGCAAGAGATTTTGAGGATCGATTACAGAGGATTTTTTGTCGACTTGTTCGACGTGCAATGGTTCAAGATAATCATGGAGGGTTGCAACGCTACTGTGCGTAGAGGAGAGTCTGGTTTTCTTGAGGTGGATTCTACTAAGAAATGGACTGACCTAAGAGACACTTTCGTACTACCCGAAGAATGGGGGATTCAAATCCAAGCATCACTTTACTTGCACAACACCAGCGATAAGAGTGACAACGTCAACAAATTATCCCATGGCTTTCGTCCACTGATCAACTTGACACATTTAGAAGGGGCAAGCCTGGCAAGATAAGGGTCATCACTATTAGCAACGGGTCATCTCAATGATTGAGTAGTATCACTACCAAAAATGCTCGTGCTTGCTTACCTCATATCATAATAAATGTAAGCCAACATTTATGGGGGAAAACTATGACCTGGTGACCTTGATGTCTCAACACTCTATTCGAAGACAAACACCATCTCTTCTACTACATGAGCATGTTGTTCTAAGTGAAATGCAGTACTACATGAACTTTGGAGGCTTACCATGACCAAAGGATGAAACATTTTCAAAGGTAATCATTTTTCCCATAAATAGAGGTCTTTAAAATGTAAGCTCAAGAAAGGATTTTCCAAAAATATTTGTTCTATTACGAGATTGGAAGTTTTTTCAAAACCATGAAAGGAAAATTTTATGGCCTATTAGGTTACCAACCTAGTGTTAAAATAAAAACATCCTGCGACACCTCAAGAGAAGCATGAGACTGCCTCCAAAACTAGAGGAGAAGCATGCAACCCATTGATGGAGATAAAAATTATGAGGGAAGCACATATTAACTATGATGCCCACTCTATGCCATATGTACGACTGGTCAATCATGTTTTGACTAGATTGCTCAATTATTGAGCTAATGTAAGAAAAACAAGCAAAATGTAGTGTCTCCTCACCCAATTACCAAAGGGTAGTGGAGCATGCTCATGCGCAAGTGGTGATTAGGGAGTGGGATTAATTAAAAATTAGCTAAGGCAATAGAAATTAAAGGGGAGGACCATCATTTGGCTATGTCAATTATGATGGGGAATCTATGTCAAACAATAATGCTTTGTAATTTGGTTATTGTAGGTCCAAGATAATTAATTTGTATGAAAGGTATATAATCTTAAGTGTCCAAGAAAATATTTTTGCTTGTATCAATGTATGCAAAATATGTTGATTTATATGACAAATTTGGTTTTACTTTGGTCACTATGGATATATCTTGGCATTATGCACTTTTAATGAGATTTGACACAGCCAGTGGACATGGTCATTGGACATGCCAAGTGATAGGTCCTTCCCTTACTGATTTAGTAGTGCACTTTGAATTTAACTTTCATGGTACTTTGGTGAGGAAGATCAAAACATCGATCACTTGTGATAAGGCAATGACAAATATCAACAACAAAACAATAAAATGAACAACATGAAGTGAACAATGAAGAACAACCATGAACTTTCAATGTATCACAATAACAACATGGAAATACACAACAACAACAAGTTGTAGATGTGTGTGTTTTTACAAGATTTCTCCAATTCAACAAGAAAATTAGTATTGTACATTTTTGTATAAAACACTTAATTTGTGACCACCCTTTTTACGTATAGGGGAGATTGTGAGTCCCTCCTCTTGCTTATATTTGAGGAGAGGCTTGTGATTGTGTGTTTACACCCTTTGTAATAGGGGATACTTGTGTGTGCCTCACCCTCTATGTGTTTGCAGAGGATTGTGTGAAACAACACCCAAAAGGGGGAATTGTTGGGATCATGGATGTGGGCTTGGTTGCATTTTGTATGAAGTCCCTCGCCATGTCATGTGCTTATGTGTAAGCTAATTATGTATAACTTATTCGATATGTGCCATGTGGAAAGTTATGTGAAAATTTAAGTCAACCGTAAGAGTTGGAGTGGTAAGAATGTGCCATTTTTGTGTGTTGTGCATGTGTGCCAACTATTGTACTTTCTCTATCTCTACAAAAGAGCCTTCTTTGCACACAAACTATAATGCAATAATATGCTACCTCTTTTGCAACAATTCTTTTCATTAACTTTGTGCTTCTAGTTAAGATCTATAGTTGCATGTATTACTCATGAATGTCATTTATTATCCACCCTAATCCCTATCAACATGTTTTTAACATAATTGTCTTGATTCCACAAATACCACTAGAGCATATGGAGATCTGGAACCAATGATAATCTAGCACTTGAATGCGTTAGCATCAAAGCACCAAAGGAATGCATACAAAAAGTAAACACATACACATAGAAACCAATACGAGGAGGAAAGATAATAGGGGCCTTTTCTGTTTTCTCTTTATCTCTAGTTGTTTCATCTTATAGAATTTTTCAGGTAGCAATATAGCGATTGTGAAAGAGAAACAAGGACATGTCGCAAGACTAAGCCTAGGACTTGCATGTGTGCATGCACATGTACAGGTGTGGGTGCGCGCGCACATGGACACACGCTCACACACAGACAAAGAACTAAGAATTGTGTAATATAAATGCTCATTTCTCCTTGAAAGTTGGTGTGAATCAAAAACATACATTCTATCTAATCTAGACCAAGAGGAGGTGTGAGATTGGGAGTGATAAGTGAACGAGACACTTCCCTTGATTTTGATAGTACTACTTATATCAAAGCTTTTTGTTGCACTAGGAAGGTAAAATCTTAACTACGTACGTAGAGAGCTTAAGTATACACAAAAAATTAATCAAAGAGAATTTTGGTCAAAGACAAAATACATTATTGCACTATAGTTGTGTGTACAAAGCCACAATTGTTTTATATTCAGGCCACAATTTGAAATTTATGTGAATAGTCTCCATACTATATGAAATTTTCCCTATCACTCAAAATCATGATAACAAGTGTAAAACAAATAAACAACATATCTGGCACAACAAAACACCATATGCATAGTTCAGCTTCCAAAATCTTTACAAAGCACAGGGTTTAAGGTGTACTAGAATTTATAGCCCCAAGGATATAAATTTCTTCTCAACTCATAAAGCCAACTTTATGGATAAGAAGCTATCCAATTGTATCAAATTTTGATAGTTGCTTGTTTAACAAGAGATAAAAGATTCTAATTACCCAACCAAGTGTTGAAAGCCATCCTATTTGTCAAGTACTTTAATTATATAGCTAGAAAAGAAAACAATGTAAAACTAGGTAATGGATCTCTCCATTATGTATGAGAATAATCATTTAGGTTATGAATTATTTGTTGTTGTGCTCACCCTTCTCAAGAAAAAAAAAGGAGAAAAGAATGAAGACAAGAGGATTATATTGAATTATGTCTCCATATTATTGAAAATGCAAGCAAAGCATGCATAGGCATCTCCACATTCCCATACAAAACCTTTGTAGCCTACACATTCTTAGTCCATTCCATCAAGGCACCATACCAAAGGTCACATGTGTCTAGATGGAGGCCTCATTGCACTCCCCCCCCCCCCCCCCCCCCCCCCCCCCCTCCCCACGCGGTGTTTTGTCAAGACCATTTTCACCCATGTCATAAGTGCTTACAGTGGGTTAACTCATGATCATGATGTACGAATGAGCAAAGCACAAAATTGGTTGCTGGCCACAATAAAGTTTTGCAATTAATTATGTGAGAATGGCCTAATGTACAATTTTGAAGGCATGAGGACCGAAAAGAGAAGATGATATTATAGAATTAGAATAGAATACATAGTTCTTTATTTATTACATTGTACCTTTCAGGGGGATGCCTTGCAGGTGATACAAATTTGTTAGGACGCATGGGACTAACTACAAACACTAGAAGACAAGTGCCATTGGCACTACAAGCAATTCAATGTTGGTTAAGTGTCGTATCGTGTCGGGAGGTTGCCGTGTGGGTCTTTTAATTCCTAAGAACTAGTAAGGGGGTGCCGATGCACCAAGCTACATGCACAATGAGATAGCATGCAGCGGGCCGAGCGTCCTAGTTGAGGGTGTTTTGGACGCTGGCGATGAGGCGGCGCACTTCATCGGTATCAATGCCAAGAGTGGTCTCGAGCACCTCCTCGGGGAGAGGCGGGTTGGAGGCGAAGAGGGCAACGGCGAGTTGGGAGGCACCAAGGTTTTGGCTATTGAGGGCGGCGATGGCAAGAGCAGGCTTGGATTTGTCTGGGTTGAACTGGAAGTGGACGAGGCCACGGGGAAATACAAAGAGATCGCCAGCATAGATGGTTTGGTAGAAGAACTGGTTGGCGGTTGGTTGGGTGGAGGTGGTGACGAAGCCCACGAGCAGCGTGCCTTGGGCGAGGAAGAGGACTTCGGTAGCACGGGGGTGCACGTGCAGCGGGTTGATTCCGCGGGGCTTGTAGTCAATGCGGGCAATGGAAAGGCCTTGCGTGTTGAGGGCGCCGAAGGTAGCGGCGCTGACGAGGTTGACAGCGGAGCCGAGGTTTCCGGTGAAGTTGGTGGCGTTGCGGAGCAGTTGGGAAGCGAAGTCGAAGGATTGCACGGCAGCGGCAGGCTTGCAGGGCCGGCCGTTGATGTTGAGGGTGAGCTGGAGCTGCTGCAGCTCGTCGGGGCTGAGGGCCACGCAGAAGTCTTGCAAAGGGTCCTCGTCAGCAGCGCGGACAGTTGGAGGCAGGGGTGCGGCCAACCCCAGCAGCAGTAGCGCTAGCTGCAGGCCAGCCACAAGCTGCTTGGGCGACATATAACTGTTAAGAGGCGCGACTGCTAATGTGAGCGAGTCCTGGGACCGAGTCCTGGCAACCTTTTCAAATTACCTCCTGTTTTGAAATTATCATCCTTACACGTGACACGACAGCACCCAAAAAGCGCTTCAAATGTCGCAACACGCTTCTAAATAGTCCCTAACTGAAGGATAGCTTGGCACTGTTTTGGCTAGCTTCTAAATAGTCCCTAAATGAAGGATAGCTTGGCACTGTTTTGGCTATAAAGTGTATGGGCTCCTTCTAGTCCCGAAGGTTTCCTTCTCTCGGACGACATGCGGGCCAAGTGGTGTCCGAGGCAACTAGTATAGTGAAGCGAGGCTTGGGCATGGTAGCTGGACCTTTTATTTTGAGAATGGGGGATTCAAATCCAAGCATCACTTTACTTGCGCAACACCAGCGATAAGAGTGACAACGTCAACAAATTATCCCATGGCTTTCGTCCACTGATCAAGTTGACACATTTAGAAGGGGCAAGCCTGGCAAGATAAGGGTCATCACTATTAGCAACGGGTCATCTCAATTATTGAGTAGTATCACTAGCAAAAATGCTCGTGCTTGCTTACCTCATATCATAATAAATGTAAGCCAACATTTATCGGGGCAAACTATGACGTGGTGACCTTGATGTCTCAACACTCTATTGGAAGCCAAACACCATCTCTTCTACTACATGAGCATCACTCAAAGGCATGCTGAAACTTGTCTGCTCCAAGGGTCTTAATTACAAAGGCATCCGTAGTTACGTCCTTCAGGTCAGTGCCAAACCCTATCTCTAATAAAGTGGTAGGTGCTTCACCCATGGAGGGAACACTTGATTTTGTGCTAGTTGTATGCTACTAAGATTGGACTCAAGTTAGATGACAGCTTGTCTCCCGACCTACATACCCAACACTTGATGTAGCATATGTAACCAAGCTGCATCATATTACGCCAATACAACATCCTTGTACTCTTGAAGTAGCATATGTAACCAAGCTGCATCATTTTACGCCAATACAACACCCTTGTACTCTTGAAGTAGCATATGTAACCATGGTACACCACGTGATGCCAATACAACACCCTTGTACTCAGCCTACTATGTATTCAATAAAGGAATCATGCGTTCCACCTTGCTGCTCCATGTGATGGAATAATTATCACTCCAAAGTGAACTCCAAAATCTATTGGCCTTTCAATTAAAGCATAGACCCTAGGCTATGCATAAATCTACTCACCTATAATACTACATTGTGAACAATATATTGCCTCATAATGCATACAAAAATGAGTCAACCAATAGCCTATTAATAGAGAATGATATTAGTGTAGTCTTCGACATCATGAAGACTAAGGTTCATACCTGTCTCCAAAGGCATATCAATTAATAGCTTTTAAATCTTCACAAGGCTAAACCTACACAGTAATATCTCAATGTACTTTTTGTGACACAATTTGTTACCATATTGTGGTAGCATTAACCACATACACTACCAATTGAGTCCTCATTCCTAGAGGGCCTAAGTTGCAACTCAATGCTAGACTCACTCTCCAATCAATATAAGTCTTGCCGTGACAATATCAAGTAATGAGGGAGAGATGAAGCTCCCAAAACTTCCTCTACTTGCGAGCACTCTCAATCACTTCATCGACGCAGTCTCTTATCTTCAAATTTTGATATAAGGGAATAGAGGTAGGCCTACAATCAATTATGTTAAAACTTATGAACATATTTGACGCTATTGGTGTATACCACCTTTCTAATAGCGGTATGCCCCCTACGTCCATGCATATGATTAATGCATAAAAACACCATATATATATATATACACACACACCCAAACCTTCCATGAACAATTACTACTTTTTTTTATAGGATCCACTTCAAACTCACTACGCCAAAGAACCGAACCATCCACAGAGATGAAAACAATCACAACATATTTCTTATTTTTTACCACATATACAAAAAGTAATGTGCACCACTAATCTAAAATTTAAGGGAATCAAATTTAAGGCACAGAGAGGGTAGAAGAGAGAGAGAGAGAGAGAGAGAGAGAGAGAGAGAGAGAGAGAGAGAGAGAGAGAGAGAACAAACAGACTCGATGTAGGATTTGTTGTGGATGCGATCTCATTCCTCACAAACTATTCTTAAAATCAAGATCCATGTTGGGCATAGCTCTTCTCTTTCGCATAACTACCTAAAGGTTATCTTAAAAAGGATGCACACCCTTTGCAACCTACATGCTAGTGCTCTAATGTTGGTAGTGGCTCCCAATCCCCTTGCAGTCATTCTCACTAATTGTTTTGTCATCTTGTCAAGCAACTTATCCAGCACGGTCTACAACACATATTTTTCAATAGACTCCCACATTCTATAACTTCAACTTACAACGTCTATGTTGGTTTGTAGCTTGACTTTAGCAACTTCACCAAATAAGCTATGATCCACAACTAAGACTATCACAACATTGTAATGTACCCACAAAACGGAAAATATCATAAAAATGGATAAGACCCTATAATTTGTGCATTGCCTCTAATGATTCAAAGATGTCTCTCTACCGGATGACTGTAAGTAACATATTTTGAAGAATTAATCAATAAGAAAACCTAGTTTATTGATGGGATCACTTTAAATAGGTTCTTACTCATGACCTACATGGTTGACACCAACATCACCATTGTGGCAAGGTACAAACTTCAACATGGGCAAGGGGGAAATGTCGTGAAGGTTGTTGAGATCTTCAACAACAATGATGGAGTGAAGAAAAATTTAAGCGAAACAAATGTTGTTCTAAGTGAAATGCAGTACTACATCAACTTTGGAGGCTTACCATGACCAAAGGGTGAAACATTTTCAAAGATAATCATTTTTCCCATAAATAGAGGTCTTTAAAATGTAAGCTCAAGAAAGGATTTTCCAAAAATATTTGTTCTATTACGAGATTGGAAGTTTTTTCAAAACCATGAAAGGAAACTTTTATGTCCTATTAGGTTACCAACCTAGTGTTAAAATAAAAAGATTCTGCAGCACCTGAAGAGAAGCATGAGACTGCCTCCCAAACTAGAGGAGAAGCATGCAACCCATTGATGGAGATAAAAATTATGAGGGAAGCACATATTAACTATGATGCCCACTCTATGCCATATGTACGACTGGTCAATCATGTTTTGACTAGATTGCTCAATTATTGAGCTAATGTAAGAAAAACAAGCAAAATATAGTGTCTCCTCACCCAATTACCAAAGGGTAGTGAAGCATGCTCATGCGCAAGTGGTGATTAGGGAGTGGGATTAATTAAAAATTAGCTAAGGCAATAGAAATTAAAGGGGAGGACCATCATTTGGCTACGTCAATTATGATGGGGAATCTATGTCAAACAATAATGCTTTGTAATTTGGTTATTGTAGGTCCAAGATAATTGATGTGTATGAAAGGTATACAATCTTAAGTGTCCAAGATAATATTTTTTCTTGTATCAATGTATGCAAACTATGTTGATTTATATGACAAATTTGGTTTTACTTTGCTCAATATGGATATATCTTGGCATTATGCACTTTTAATGAGATTTGACACAGCCAGTGGACATGGTCATTGGACATGCCAAGTGATAGGTCCTTCCCTTACTGATTTAGTAGTGCACTTTGAATTTAACTTTCATGGTACTTTGGTGAGGAAGATCAAAACGTGGATCACTATTGATAAGGCAATGACAAATATCAACAACAAAACAATAAAATGAACAACATGAAGTGAACAATGAAGAACAACCATGAACTAACAATGGATCACAATAACAACATGGAAATACACAACAACAACAAGTTGTAGATGTGTGTGTTTACAAGATTCCTCCAATTCAACAAGAAAATTAGTATTGTACATTTTTGTATAAAACACTTAATTTGTGACCACCCTTTTTACGTATAGGGGAGATTGTGAGTCCCTCCTCTTGCTTATGTTTGAGGAGAGGCTTGTGATTGTGTGTTTACACCCCTTGTAATAGGGGATACTTGTGTTTGCCTCACCCTCTACGTGTTTGGAGAGGATTGTGTGAAACAACACCCAAAAGGGGGAATTGTTGGGATCATGGATGTGGGCTTGGTTGCATTTTGTATGAAGTCCCTCACCATGTCATGTGCTTATGTGTAAGCTAATTATGCATAACTTATTTGATATGTGCCATGTGGAATGTTATGTGAAAATTTAAGTCAACCCTAAGAGTTGGAGTGGTAAGAATGTGCCATTTTTGTGTGTTGTGCATGTGTGCCAACTATTGTACTTTCCCTATCTCTACAAAAGAGCATGCTTTGCACACAAACTATAATGCAATAATATTCTACCTCTTTTGCAACAATTCTTTTGATGTACTTTGTGCTTCTAGTTAAGATCTATAGCTGCATGTATTACTCGTGAATGTCATTTATTATCCACCCTAATCCCTATCAACATGTATTTAACATAATTGTCTTGATTCCACAAATACCACTAGAGCATATGGAGATCTGGAACCAATGCTAATCTAGGACTTGAATGCGTTAGCATCAAAGCACCAAAGGAATGCATAAAAAAAGTAAACACATATACATAGAAACCAATACGAGGAGGAAAGATAATAGGGGCCTTTTTTGTTTTCTCTTTATCTCTAGTTGTCTCATCTTATACAATTTTCCAGGTAGCAATATAGCGATTGTGTGAGAGAAACAAGGACATGTCGCAAGACTAAGCCTAGGACTTGCATGTGTGCATGCACATGTACAGGTGTGGGTGCGCGCGCACGTGCACACACGCGCACACACACACAAAGGAATTAATAATTGTTTAATATAAATGCCCATTTCTCCTTGAAAGTTGGTGTGAATCAAAAGACACTTTATTGTTTGATTGTTAGAGTCAATATCTTTTACCTTTCCTCTAGGTCTATACTGCACATCCTTCTAGCTTTTTCCCCTCACAATTCTCTGTTTGATAATATGTACGAAATCTTAGGTGCCATAAAAGTGAAGACAAAATCATGTTGTGGTAATAAACGTGTCCACAAGTTCTAGCATCTTTCCATTAAAAATAAGTATGACGTGTTAAAAAAATCGTTACAATACTAAATTTTGCATTAAAGAAGCATACAACTGTTTTATATTAAGGCCACAATTTGAAATTTATGTGAATAGTCTCTATGAAATTTATCTCGATACACTATATGAAGTTTAAATGAATAATCCATATCCCTCAAAATCATGATAACAATTGTAAAACAAGTAAACAAGATATATAGCACAATGAAGCACACCATACGCTTTGCAAGAGAATATGTGTCATGCGCCTAAGAGAGAGCCTAGGAGTAAAGTGGTACAAATTGCAAAGCTTACGCAAAAATTCAATGGAAACAAAGATGCTCGAAAGCACATCGAAGTTTTTGAACAAGTATGCAATCCCCTAGGTGAACACAACCAACCACATAAGTGCAATGCTTTTAGATTGACTTTGAGTGGGAAGGCTGAGAATTGGTATACGACCTTGACAATGGAAGAGAAAACCATTTACCTACTCTTTGGAGATTGTTCCTGAAGGAGTATAAACGAGAAGGTGTGCAATGGTCCAAAATGGTAAGTACAAGACACTCCAAAACAAAGGTAGCCAGAGAAATTTCGGGTTGCAACATGGATGACATCCTTCCAATTGTCGACGTAAACATAAAAGGAAAGAGGGTTGGAAACACCTACATTGATGGAGGTGCACAAATCTGTGTAATGAGCGAAGCTATGATGCTTCGATTAGGACTCGAGGTTGACAGACCTTCTCCATGCAAGGCAAAGATGGCAAACAACGCAAAAGTAAAGTGTGTGGGTGTGGTAAGTGCCGTGAAAATAAAATCTTTCAACACTGAGGTAGAGGTAGATGCTTTTGTAATGCCTACTACGGGGGAGGGCTATCCACTAATATTGGGAAGGCCATGGTTGATGGCCATGAAGGCAAAATAGGACTGGGGTACTGACCTTCTACGCATGACCGCTAAGAAAGGGGAGACAATCTACTACGACATGAGGATTGGCAAGCAGAAGCAAATGAGTCTGGAAACATCGGCAGATGAAACCACTAGCGAATCTTCCAGTTCTAAGGAGGAGACCACATCCACCGACGAATGTGACAGTTCCATTGATGTGATGGGTATCATTATGAAGGATCCACAAAGGGTAAGCACAATTGGTGATCCATCACCAAAAGGGAAACCCAATGAAGAGGAGAGAAAATCACCTGGCCTAGGAGGAAGTAGGTTGAAGGGTATGTTGTCTACGGAATTAACACTTGAGGAGAAAGATAGTTTTTTGCAAATGTTGATGGGATTTCCTAACCTGTTCATTGAAAACTATGAAAGAATCACAGGCATTACAGTGGTGGAACATCATACTAAGCTGAAGGAAGGGGTAAAACCAGTTGTGCAAAAGCTACGACGACTAGGGGTCATACAAGAAAAGGCACTGTTGGCCGAGGTAAGGAAACTACTGGAGGCGGGATTCATCTATCCTGTAGAAAACTCAGAATGGGTGTCACCCATAGTGGTGACGCCTAAAAAGAATGGTAAGTGGAGGGTCTGTGTTGACTACAAAGCACTAAATGCAGCTACAAAGAGAGACCACTTTCCTCTCCCTTTCTTGGATGAAATTCTGAATGAGGTAGCGGGTTTTGAATGCTATACCGTCTGTGATGGTTATTCTGGATACTTTCAAATACGCATAGCCTTGGAAGATCAGCTAAAAACCACTTTTATCACGCCATGGGGTTGTTTTGCATACAGGGTTATGCCATTTGGTCTCACAAATGCACCTGCCACATTCCAAAGATATGTCACATATGTTTTTCAACCGTTCTCTGGAACATCCATAAGAGTGTTCATTGATGATTTTTGTATATACAGCTTCCGTATTTCACATTTAGAAAAGGCAACTGAAGGTTTGGCCAGGTTACAGAGCCTAGGGGGGCAATTAAATGTGGATAAATGCCACATTGGGGAGAGTAAAGTCATTCTACTAGGCCATGAAATTTCAGCAAAAGGTATCAACGCCAACCCAAGTAAGGTGTCCGCACTCATAGACCTACCTTCACCAACAACCGCACGTCAACTGGTCTCTTTTCTATAGAAGGTGAGGTACTTAAGTAGATTCATACATCTACTATCACAACTTGTTCTACCACTGCAACAACTCACTCAAAGATCAACTTTCACTTGGGACGAGGAAAGCGAACATCACTACAACAAGGTAAAGGAGGTCTTAGCCACCCTGCCAACTATCTCACCACCTAAGTGGGATGAAAAATTCTATGTCACCTCAAGTGTTGGTGATGACTCATTGGGGGCTATGCTACTCCAAAGGGATACGACGACATCTTTCATGAGGCCAATCTACTTCTCTAGTCGAATGATGACAGTAGGAGAGAAAGGTTTCGCCCATGTGGAACACTTAGTCCTAGCTCTTAGATTTGCAACTACAAAGTTTAGGTCATATTTGCTGCCTAAGCAATTTGTGATTCTAACCACGGATGAAATATTTCCCTATGTTGTACAACACATGGATGTGTCTGCTAGGATTACTAAATGGCTAGTTCGTCTGCAAGAGTTTGACTACACGGTACAGGTAGAAATCACGACAAGGGCAAGTTTGGGGGGACTCATGACCTACCAAGTCTTTGAAGGGAAGGAGAAGCAATCTAAGGAAGGAGAAGTCCGAGTGCCTCCAGTACCACCGATGGTAGAAGGAGCATACTCTCTCTACTTTGATGGAGCCTACAAGCGAGCATCTGACAAAGCAGCTGCACGCATAGTGGTCTTTGATGACAAAGGGACAAAGGTATTTTCATTGGGCCAATTGTTAGATTCACATTCTAACAATGAAGCTGAGTATGCAACACTAACCAAGGTTCTACAATGGTGTGTCTCGCAAGGTGTACAACGCCTTAATGTATTTGGGGATGCTCTACTTCTGGTAAGGCAAGTAAATGGAGCATGGACATGCAAGAATCCTAGTTTAAGGACTCACTTAAGTGGTGTAAAAACCTTGTTGGGTAAGTTTGAAGAAGTTCAAATACACCATATCCCAAGGGCTCAAAACCAAGAAGTAGATGCCCTAGCAAGTGAAAGACTACGGGAAGTGGTGGTTGGAGCAATAAAACTAAAGCTCCCTCTATTTCAAGGTAGTGATTTCTTGCCTGACATCATGCATTTTTTGGAAACAGAGGAATGCCCATCAGATTTAACAAAGGGACAGAAGCAATGGCTGACGCGGAAGGCCACAAGGTATCGACTCATCAATGACGATTTGTACTGTAAGGGTAAGGAACAAATACTCAAGAAGGTCCCTCTCTCTCAGGAAATCACGGGAGTAATTGCTAGCTGTCACGATGGGGTTTGTAGTGGTCACTTTGTCCTAAACATAACAAGTAGGAAAATCTTGCAGGCAGGCTTCATATGGCCTAGCCTCAACCCTGATGTACACCACTGGTGCAAAACATGTAAGTTGTGTCAAAAGGCCGGCACTAGGTCACTTATGCCTGAACCACAGACACCTATTCTCTCATATGGCCCATTTGAAAAATGGGGTATCGATGCCATTGGGCCATTACCTAGGGCCAACTCAAGAAAATTCTACATTATCATAGGGGTCGACTACATGACTAGATGGGCAGAGGCTACAACCACCACTAGAATCACAGCGGTAGAGGTAGCTAAATTTATCTACAAGCACATATGCTGTAGGTTTGGCACACCTTTAGAGATCATCTCTCATTGAGGGCGAGGTTTCAGAGCAGACTTGGTAGGAGAATTAATGCAGAAACTGGGCATTACAAGGAGGCACTCTTCACCATATTACCCTCAATGTAATGGCTTAGTTGAAAAGGTAAATGGAATGGTTTCTAAAATTATTACCAAGAAGGTAAAAAATCATCCTGGAGACTAGGATAAGTATCTACTACCAGCTTTATGGGCCTACAGAACTTCATTTCGTACATCCTTGGGATTCACACCGTATCATCTAGTATTTGGTAAAGAAGAAATCTTGCCGATTGAAGTGCAACTACAAAGTCTCAGAGTAATGGCAAGCCAACTTCAACAACCCAACATGCATTTGAGAGATCACATCACCAACTTGTAAAGACTGCAACTGGACAGAGAAGAAGCAATAAATTATTATGCGGCACAAGCAGAGCATAGACGGCTTAGCTTTAACGAGCATCTCCAGAAAAAAGAATTGAAGAAAGGAATGTTGGTGCTCCGCTACGACAATCGCTTCGACACGCGCAAGGATAAGAAACTCCTGCTCCGATGGGAAGGCCCTTTCATCATCAGGAAAAAGTATGCCAATGGAAGCTACTAGCTAATGGAGGCTGATGGAAAACTTCATAAAACCAGGGTAAATGGTTGACGACTTAAACCTTATTTTCTTTGATTTGACCAGGCTCCACCTATTGACATTCCAGATGAGGACACACCATCAGCCGCCACCTCCGGCGATAATGATCAAACAGATGAGCTAGAGACATGAATGCCTCTAGCCAAAAGGGGAGGGCTAATGATGGGGGCTTTTCACAAGCCAAGCTCCCATACCCCTCTTCTCTCGTCCCCACCCCATGAAAACCCCCTCTTAGGGAGGGAGTGATAAAAGGAATTGGAAAAAGTAAGGAAAAAAAAAGTATGATTATGTAAATATATGAGAAAGGTAAAATAGGCCACCTCATGCTTGCGGGGCAGCCCATCCCCACCTTGCCTCCTTTTTCTTCATTGTTGCCCCGCCGTGTGTCCCTTTTCCTCTACTCCACTCAAAAGGTCAACCCCCTCTCTCTTCCCCTTGTCCTTTCTCCTTTCTCTCTCCCCTCAAGCTACCCCACCCCTCACGAGTAATACATTCTAACTCACCAATAATGCACCCTAACTCACATGCCACTTATCCTATCTTCCAAAACAGTATACCCCACCTCCCTTTTCTCTCTCCTATCATATCCCATGACCCAAATACCCCCCTCTCTCTCTAAAGGGTGCCTTGTCTCTTGTCTTGTAGCCAGATAACCTCCCCCACACTCACACACACTCAGTTTCACTGAAAAAGGTGCCCACAAACCCATCCCCACCCGGTGGTTACCTGCTTTTTCTTGTGTTCACACACATCTGCACAAAGATTCACCTCTGAACACACTCCCCTCTCTCCCCTCTTGTAATTACTTTATTCTCCATGTCACCTCTCATTGTTTTTCAACCTATCTCTCTCTCTTAGTCTCTCTCATAAAACTGCTGTTCTGGCACATATACACACAGCCAGACAAGTGGGGCCCACAGTCACATGGCCTATGTAGATAATGATTTCTTCATTTCTAAATTCTAGAATTTCTCCCCCCTCCTCCCCTATATAAAGAGGGGTCACCATCCCACTAAACACACACACAACATCACCAAAGAGTACACTATGCACTGTGCGTGCCTAGTGCACACACACACACCCGCACCATCACCATCACCGCAATCACCATGCTCCTCTTGAGCATGACTGCTATACCCTTGGGCTATGGAAGATGGAGGACAGCTAAATGAAGGATGATGTCCATAACCCTCATGCGAGTCTTCGCCATCAGCTCCCACCTATCCGCCATGTGCTCTACCACTCTCTCCCTTCTCTTTCCCCTACCCTATGCTCCCCATTTCATCACCTTATTCTCTAAATAAAGCTTCAAGTTTTATGAGTATGTTTTCTTGCAATGTTTTTCCCATGTGAGGTGTGCGGAATTGCCACCTAGTCTTGTGTGTGGAGTGAGCTTGTGTATGTTTGAAGGGTGTGCGGATTCGCCATCCTTCTGTGGTGCCTAAGTACTAAGCCTCTATACTCTCTCTCTCTCTCTCTCTCTCTCTCTCTCTCTCTCTCTCTCTCTCTCTCTCTCTCTCTCTCTCTCTCTCTCTCTCTCTCTCTCTCTCTCTCTCTCTCTCTCGATCTCATTCCCCTCCCTCTTCATCATTACTCCCAAGAATCCATCTCTCTTGGATCAAAAATTTGTTATGGTGGTGTGTTGTTTGCGTCCTAGCCGCTCAATCTAGGTGGTGCCCCTTGTTTGCTTTACTGTGACAGGCTCGAGGCGCGCCATTCGGTCCCCGGTGTTTTAGAGGCCATCGGGGTTCGGGGTTCGCTTTGCTTACGTCACCTACTAGGGAAAATAGGTTGGAAAAGTGGTGGACCTTGAATATAAACCCCCCATGTAAAAAATATCACTCATGCTACTAGAAATAATTTGGTATTAAGGTCCATCTTTCAATGCAGCCTAGCTTGGAAAAAGTGGTGGACCTTTGTTTCTCTCTATGTTTCAATAGAGTTAGCTTGGACAAGTGGTGGACCTTGGAACAAAACCCCCATGTAAATCATGTCATAGGCATTACAACTGGTGAGAAAAAATACCATTCAAGCTATAACATTATAGGTTGGACAAGTGGTGCACCTTAACACCCAATTCCTCTTACTATAATGACATAGAGTGGACAAGGGGTGAATCATGAGACCAAACCTACTAGGGATAATAGGTTGGACAAGTGGTGGACCTTTAATGTAAACCCCCCATGTACAAAATATCATGGGTATTGGGTATTTCAATGGAGCCTAGAAACTTGGAGACATGGTGGAGCTTACTTCTCTCCATGTTTCAATGGAGCCTATCTAGGAGAAACAGTGGAGGTTCCTTCTCTCCATGTTTCAATGAGCCTAGCTTGGACAAGTGGTGGACCTTTCTTTCTCTATATGTTTTAATAGAGTTAGCTTGGACAAGTGGTGGACCTTGGAATGAAACCCCCATGTAAAACATATCATGGGCATTTCAAGTGGTGAGAAAGGATACCATTTAAGATATAACCTTATAGGTTGGACAAGTGGTGGACCTTAATACATATTTCTTCTTAATATAATGACATAGAGTGTACAAGTGGTGTATCTTGAGACCAAACCACTCGTGCTACTAGGGATAATAGGTTAGACAAGTGGTGGGCCTTGAAATAAAACCCCCCATGTACAAAATAAAATGGGTTTAGGGTATTTAAATGGATCCTAGCTTGGAGACATGGTGGAGCTTGCTTCTCTCCATGTATCAATGAAGCCTATTTTGGAGAAATGGTGGAGCATCCTTCTCTCCATGTTTCAATATAGCCTAGCTTGGACAAGTGGTGGACCTTTGGTTCTCTCTATGTTTCAATAGAGTTAGCTTGGACAAGTGGCGGACATTGAAACAAAACTCCCATGTAAAACATATCATGGCTAGTTCAAGTTGTGAGAAAAAAAAACATTTAAAATATAACCTTATAGGTTGGACAAGTGGTGGACCTTAACACCCAATCCTTTTTAATACAATGACATAGAGTGGACAAGTGGTGAATCTTGAGACCAAACCTATCAAGCTACTAGGGATACTAGGTTGGACAAGTGGTGGACCTTGAATGTACATCCCCTATGTACAAAATATCATGGGTTTATTCAATGGAGTGTAGCATCTTGGAGACATGGTGGAGCTTGCTTCGCTCCATGTTTCAAGTGGTGGACCTTCAATTATTTTCCCATACCTAGTTTAGACAACCCATACACTTTGCAACTCTAAAGGTTGGACGAGTGGTGGAGCTTTGTTTATTTCCATGTTTTAATGGATCCTAGCTTGGACAAGTGGTGGACCTTGGAAAAAAGTCCCCCCTGTACAACATAGCTGAGTTTTTTCATGTTTTAATGGAAGAGAGATTCGACAAATGGTGGAGCTTGCTTATCTCCATGTGGATTTTAGAACTAGCTTGGACAAGTGGTGGAGCTTTGCTTTTCTACTCTTCATAATACAATGATGTATACGTTGGTTACATGGTGAATCTTAAGGCCAAACCTCCCATCTTACTAGAGATGATAGGTTGGACAAGTGGTCAACCTTCTATCATTTCTCCATGCCTATAATTAGACAATTAGTAGAACTAGCATCTTTCTATGATGTCTAGAGCTGAGCTTGGACAAGTAGTGGACCTTGCTACTCTCTTCCCTTGGTTTATTAGTTTGAAGAATCATTATATATACTTGCTTAGATCTATATAATTACTCATTAGTTAGGTTACAAGTAGGTACGTAATTTGTTAGCCTCAAGGGACTTTGAATATTGAATAGTAAGAATGTCAAGTGCTGGTTTGAAGATCTTTTGCTTATCTAAACTAGACTCTAACTCATAATAAGTTTCTTAAGTTCCACGAATTGTCCTATCTAGGCTCCAAAGGAGTCTTAATTGGTTTGTGCTAGATTCTAACTTCCTTGATTGGGTAGAATCCTAGAAAAATGAGGCACTATAAGTTTTACCTTAGCTCAAATGGATTTTCACTTAAACTAGATTGCAATTTGGCACTCTAGTATCTTTGTCTCGATGGAGTTTAACACTAGATACATATTAGTGATATTTAAGCTTCATGTCTCTTCACTTGATCGAGATATGAGACCATACTTTCAAGGTCACCACTTGTCTTACCTAAAGACCAATGTGAGACATGGGAGCAAGAAAGACATCTGATATTGTTTTAAGGACTATTACATAGACAATCAATAACTTAAGTAAAGCAAAAAGACTTGGATCTTTCACAATTAATAACTTAAGTAAAGCCAAAAAGACTTGGATCTTTGACAATTTTTTTCAAACTAAAAAAGCACAATCTCATGCTAACAAAACAATAAATCACAATTGAAAGTTTTGAACAAGAAAAAGATCAGTAATCTTAATAAGAAGGATACTTTTCATTTCATTTGATGATTAAAAATTAAAAGAAAGTCTCTCAAGAAATTGATAAACAAAAAATGTAGGTGACTGCTTCATTATTTTGAGCAAAAATATCAAAATCTCTATTGATTGAGCTCCATTTAGTAGTATCCTTTGTAAGATCCTACAGGAAGGAATAAAAAGAAAGATTTGTTAGATACCATGCACATGAGTGTTCAAGCATGTGTATCAAGAATATATGACATGTCATTAGTACCTTACGGTTGGTTTCTATCCAGCCGTAGAAGATTGTTCTTAGCTTTCACCTGATTTATATAAGCCTTTGCTGTGGCTGCCTTCAAAACGCCTTTTGTGTTACAACCCAATTGCGTAGCTAAAGTGGTCAATTGTGATGCCTTCATGCTTTCAATGGGTGTACGCTCCTTTGCCAAGATCTCTTGTATTTGGGCTCTTCTAATTTCATTGTGGTGGCTTGTGTCACTTGCGTCTTCAATGATAGTTTCATCTCCGTCACCTTTTGCAGGTGGTATTCTTCTTGTAAAGAACACCTTAGCTGACCAAATATCATTTTTTTGCTTCCAATACTCCATGATTTGTTTGTATTCACTATCATTTGTCACTATAGGTTTTCCATAACGATTAGAAGCAATTAAATCACGCACATCCCTTCTCTCATCAAGCTGAATCAAGTATGGCAGTAGCTCCTCCAGGAGCATATTGTCAACCATCTTCTCAACATCAAATTGTGGTGGAAAAATGCAATTGTTTGCAGGTGAAATACATCCCTTGTAAGGAGAGTCATCAATAAGCACTGTTCTTTCTGGATCACATTCAAACCCCATGGCAATTTTGGCTAGAGGCTTGAACATTGCCTCAACGTTTGGATTGTCGGGTCTAAACAATTTTTGAGTTTGAGCGGTGTACCAAACATCTTGCGACCAAATTGCAAAGAAATGCAATGTATCCTCAGCTAAGTTGTTTAGTGCTGCAAGGATTTGATACACATTATTCCGAGTAGCTGTCGACCAAATTGCAACATTAAACCTCTGTAAAATAGTCTTCAAGAATTGGATGCAACCTGGCCTGAGTATAATATATCTTTTTGAATCCATTTGCACTGAGTTGTGGTGTGAGGATGGTTGAGGGGAATGTTTCAACAATAGACCATTTAAATCCAGTATAATTGTACGCATGGATTTCTCAACATCTACACTACATGACGTAGTAGCAATTGGCAATAGCTCGTCAGTGGACTTTTCAGTCTCTTTTGATGTATGTTGTATTTTTGAAGCATCGATTTCTTGGTTCTCATTATTGGAAGCTTGCTCAAGTTGCACAACACTAGACTCTAGTATAGAAATATCATCCATCTTGGGCACTTCAGAAACCATAGAATCTCTGGATTCTATAGTTGTTGACTGAACCATAGGAGCATTATCCATCCCAGTTTGTGAATCTAAGAAAACACACACACAAATGGTGTCTCAAAACCAGTAGAATTTTATTCACCATATTTATATGTAGAACTCCTAGTAAGAAATTTATTTAAGGTAAAGTCGTTGTTAGAATCCTTGCAACCATTTTCAACATTCATACACAAAACACCACTTGTCTAAAATACAATCTACTAACTCAACATTTTCCATCCTACACTTTATTAAAGATGAGTACTTTTAGTGAAAACTAAAAGCCACAACTTGTTGAGGAAACATGGATACAAGTTCCACCAAATGTCCAACCTAAACTACAAGCAAGCAATTAGAGATTTGGCTTAGATTTGGATTCAAAGGCCACCACTTATTCAAGTAAGATAACTCCACTTGTTTAAGATAGTAATGTTTGAAGCCCCACGGTGGCACTTGTCCAACCTAGACATTGATTAAATTTTGGTAAGATTTATCACAAATCTAGAGTAGAATCAAGATTCTATGGCCAAGGTATTCAAATAAGTTAGACAACACACAAAGCATAAGAGCACTCTAGATTCTTGTTGAGCATAAACTAAACAATAATGAAATGTTATATTCACTTGAGATTTCATCCATGAAAAATGAAAATGATGCATGTACTTGAGATTTCCATCCATGTACAATACTTTACAATGTCAAGTAAAGTTATAGTCAGCAAACAACTCTTCTCCTGCTTCAACTTGACAAATAGTCTCAATGCATGCATGGCCATATTCTTCTGACTTGATGTGTGAAGAGGTGCATTTATGCCAAGGTGGAAAATTTGGATCAAATGTATAGCGTACGTTGGGACAGACATTTGTACTGTGAGAACTATATATATAGCCCGACACGTTTCCTTCTTCTACACAACCAATAATGTATGATTGATCTTCCTCTTCTTCTATGTTTGGATCCTCTAGAAGAGAATATTTATAAGCTCTTGGAAATATTTTGCATATCTTTTTCCAGTCTTGAAATCTATACTTATGCCCTCCATAGTTTAGAATAGTCAAACCACTTTCCAGGGTAGTATGCACAAAATAGCCCATAACCAGCTCCTTGAATACATGAAAGTCGCACTTCAAAATCCACACCGTTAATATGGAAAATTACATCTTTGGGAATAGGAAAAGTTGGTGTCCCAAAAGGATCTTCATGCCAATCATTGTGTGAAATACATCTAGTTTTTATATCACTTAACTCCTTTGTGTCTGCAAAAAGAAGAAAATATTATGCATAAAAATAATGACAAGATCAAAGAAAGATATCATTATTTTATAGTCCAATAGGTCCATTGTATGGAAGACTTAGAGTGCCTCTTACATGGTGCCTCCAAGGTTTCCAAAAAATAAAATCATTGAAAAAAAAAGGCCACTGTGTCTCCAATCTATTGCCCATTTGAAGCATAGAGAGAACCAAGGTCCACCACTTGTCCAAGCTAGACATGGAGCATTGACACAAGATCCAACACTTATCCAAGAACCCTATAGTATATGTGGTAACATGGGATGCGTTGATGCAACAAAACTAGTCTAGCCTCCTCATCCATCTATTTTTTCTTGTAGCCTAGAGGGATTAGTTTCAAGGTCTATCACTAGTCAAAAACTACACATAGAACATTGATACAAGGTGAACCACCACATGTGAAACCTATCATCTCTAGTAGCATGGATGGTTTAATATCAAGGTTCACCACGTGTCCTACCTATACTCTATTGTAGCATAGAAATTCTAGTTTGGTGGTACTACACTTGTCCAAACTTGGCTTGCTGTTGATATCTGGAGGTAATCAAGGGTTCTCCACTTGTCCAAGCTAGGCATATAAAACAATTGCAAGGTCCACCATGTGTACAACATATGATTGATTATAGCATTCATGGTCTTATTTCATGGGCAACCATCTTCTCTCCAACATGTGTCCAAACTCGGCTCCATTGAAGCATGGAGAGAAGCAAGGTCCACTACTTATATATCAAAGCTATTATTTTCTACCAGTACTTTCAAAACCCATAATACGTAGTACATGCGGGGGGGGGGTTCTTGTTTCAAGGTCCACCACTTGGCTAAGATTGGATCCATTAAAAAATAAAGAGAAGCAAGCTCTACCATTTGTCCAAGCTAGGTGCCGTTGAAACATGAAAACCGAATAATATGTTGTATACGGGGGGTGTTTTTCAAGGTCTACTACTTTTCTAAGCTATGGTCCATTGGAACATGGAGAGAAGCAAAGCTCCACCACTTTTCTAAGCTAGGATCCATTGAAACATGGAGAGAATCAAGCTCCATTGTTTGTCTATGCTAGGCTCCATTGGAACATGGAGAAAACAAGGTCCACCACTTGCCTATTATTGCATAGAGATTCTGGTTTGAAGGTCCACCACTTGTCCAACCTTGCCTTCATGTATGGAGATAATCAAGAGTGCAATGCTTCTCTAAGCTAGGGACATAAAAGAGTGTCAAGGTCCACTACATATATGATCTATGATGGGTTGTAGCATGGGAGGTTTCATTTTAAGGTTGACCACTTCTCCAGCTCCGCTTGTCCAACCTCAGATCCATTGAAGCATGGATAAGAAAGGTCTACCAACTCTCCAAAATAGGCAATAAAATATCCATAAAACCCATGAATTGTTAATATATTCTATGCTGTGGATTTTTGTTTGAAGGTCCACTCCTTATTCAAGCTACAATCCATTGAAGCATGGAAATAAGTAAGATATATCTCTAGTCCAAGATAGGATCCATTGAAACATAGAGAGAATCAAGGTCCACCACTTGTCCAAGCTATGCATGGGTAATGGATATAAGGACCACTACGTTTTCACCTATACTATGCTTTATCATGGATGGTTTCATATCCCACCAATTTTCCAACCTATTTAGTAGGTTGTATTATGGGGGTTTGGTTTCAAGGTACTTCACTTGTCTAAGGTGGGTTCCATTGAACCATGGAGAGAAACAATGTCTACCACTTGTCCAAAATATGCTCCTTTAAAACATAAAAGCAAGGTCCACCACTTGTCTAAGCTAATGTTTCTCTCCATTGAAGCATGGAGAGAAACAATGTCTACCACCTGTCCAAAATATGCTCCATTGAAACATAAAAGCAAGGTCCACCACTTGTCCAAGCTAATATAACAAATGGGTGTTGGTTACAAGGTGTACCACACTTGTCTAAACTAGTCTCCATGAAAGGCCCACCACATGTCCAAGCTATATGAGCTTGGTTTGAGCGTCTACCACACCTCTTGAAATTAGGATCCATGTAAGGTCCACCTTTTGTCAAGCTATGCCTTTAGTGAGTACTAAAACTAAGTAAATTGCAGTACTTAAATACCTTTCCAAGATCATTAAGAGTTTGGTCTCTAAGGCCGGCCACCACCACATGTCTAATCTATGCTCTAATTGATTACTTATGCTAGTTCTCAAAGTCCAAACATAAGCTCCCTTCTAGCAAGGTTAGTTTAAATTTAGGCTCCAGCACCTGTCTAAGCTAGGTTCAAATTCTGAAACATCACCATTTAACCATGCTAGGATCTAATGTATCATATCAAGGGGGTATTGATAAAAGGTCCAAAACTTATTGAGTTCAAGCTCTTAATTAATTAAGTCTTTGTGAGTATTAAATGTTATAGTTTTAGTCTAAAGATACACCATTCAAAAACTCAAGTAATTTACTATTTACATTCAAACCTTGAATGCTTGAGATAAAAAATACAAACTCAATCAATACTATATAAAGCAAAATCTAACATTAAGAGTATCAAATCAGTAACAAGAAACACTAACATGCACAAGAAACTCAAAACATATGTGTCTCCATTTCCAAAAAGTCCTCCATTGACAGAGGATGTTGTTGTTGTTCTTAATTCTTCTTCTCTTCGTGGAGAGCACTCCTCTGTAATAGGCACAATGTCATCTGATTGCGAAGTGGATTGTTGAAGTCCAGCCCATTTTTCTATATCTTCATGAGACTTAACAAAGTCTAGCAGCATGGTCTCCACGTTTTTTGCCTCCTCCACACTATCAACTAAGCATATAACTTCTTTTTTATATTGTATTCCTTCTTGTGCAACCAAGGAGCCATCACCAAAAACATCAACAAGCTTGCGGTCTTCAAAACAATATGTACGAATGTAGTGCTTGACCAAAGCTCTTTTTTTGGCCTCCAAATATTGCAAATCTGACATATCGTTATCTGCTACTTGAAGAATAGAACAATCAATTGGCATGGGATGTTCCTCTGATCTTCTTCTCAGGTCTTCAAATGCATTGCCTTGTCCCAAGAAGGAATTGAATTGCTCCTTTGCAAGGATTTGATGGAAAGTGATTCAATGCACCACAACAATGGTAGCTCAGATTATCTCCCATGGTGTGAAAGGCACATTGCAATTTTGTGAAGTTAGTGAAATCCACAAATGCAAGAAAGAAAAATCCAGGATCTGTTGACCCTCCAGCAATAGCCAAGATCCCATCCAAAGCATTGTTAAATGTCTCCTCACTCCACTTCAAATTGCCTCCAATGTTTTTTGTCATATCTAAAACACATAAGCCAATAGGCACTTTATTATTGAAGTGGCGCATCAAGTAGAGATTGCCTTCCATTTGTAGGCTCACCATATAGATTGACCATGGAAAATCTCTAGGCTGAATTTTCTCCTTTTCAAGGTGAATTGCCCATTGCATGTATTTTATTGCTCCATTTGGAAAAGCCATTTTCTTTGTTCCACGCATTGTGAAGGATTTGGGGGTGGCCTCTATAACACCTCCATACTCACAAGATATATGAGGAAAAGTAAAGTAGCTCTCACAAGAGGATAGGATCCGATTTCCACTCACAAACACACTCACCCTTGCATGCACAAAACCCCGCCTACACTCGACTAGCTTCTCTCTATACTGTCATAGCCCTAGCTATGATTAATTGTAGTCAAGGAAGCAAAAAAGGCACTAAATTTTGGGAAAACAAACCAATGAAAACAAAGAAAAATCTCTGAACTTTTGTTCATAAACACCATACCCTCACACCATCTCAGCAGACCTTGCATATGCAAGAAGGGGCTCCATAGTCGCTCCCAACCATGTACACAAACCCATCAAAAACCATGCCAAACATGAGTTATACAAAAACTCATGATGATCAGCCAAAAAAACCAGAAAAAACCATGGAAAATATGGGGAAACACCCTCCCATTCACAACAATAAGAAGGGGCTTTCACTGCCAAACCTGAGTAGCAGGGGCACACGTACAAGAGAGCTTCGCTTCACGCAGCTTCCATCACCAAAAAGAGAGAAGAGGGGTGAAAGTGCAGAGGTCAGCACCCATGTTCATGGACTTCTTGATGAGAGACACACTCTCCAATCAAGGCTCCAGGCCCTCGTACACACACACGGGCACCTCCACTACACAACCCCCATGCACCACCGCAGGTTGCAGCAAGAGAGGCTTTCTTCTTCACAGCTGAAAACTCCCACTCACTCACAACCCCAAGCTGATAAAAGTTCAGTTTTTGCTCATATTTTTAAAGCACTAAATCAAACTTTGAATTCTCGACACTTCTATGTACAAAAACAGCAAAACTATGTACCCCGCACAACTGGCCCGCATGCGTAGAGACAGCTGGCACACACCGCCTTTGTACACTTTGTACAAGCATGCTTTATTTACATATTAGGCCCCCAAAAGCATTAAAAAAAATATCTCAAAGGCTTTGGGGTGGTCCGCATCATTTCGCCAAAACACGTCACAGCGTCAAACTAGATTTGATCCATTCCTCGCATAGCATTAAAAGTGTTTTATAAACAACATCATTGATGTTATACATTTTGACCACCTCCTCCCAGTCTTTACATGGTGAAGACTCATTCAAATTGTTGAAGCCTTCAAGAAGTGCATCTTGAATCAATTTGTCTTGCTTCAACTTCTTGATTCGATCATGCATGTCAGTTGCATCACCATCCTTTGCACTCTTTGACAGTAAAATCACTACAAGAGGCTCTTCACATTAGCGACGCTCACACAGCGACGCTCAAAAAAAAAAATTCCCGGCGTCGCTATGAGCGTCGCAAATTTCTTTGTAAATTTGCGACGCTCATAGCGACGCTCATAGCGACGCCAGCTGGGGTAAAAAGAATAACCGAGCGCGCCCAAAAACTCAGATCTCAGATCTGAGTTTTTCGGCGCCCTCAAGCAAAGAGCAGGTAACGCTCTCCCTCACTCTCTCTCTCTCTCTCTCTCTCTCTCTCTCTCTTTTTCTTTTACACACACACACACACACACACGAGGAGAGGAAGGAGAGCCAGGTATGCTCCTTCCCTCTCCTCATTCTCATGTTCCCTTCCCCTCTTTCTCTCTCCCTCGCTCTCTCTCTCACACACACACACATACACACACACACATAGTGTTTTTGAGAGAGAAAGAGAGAGAGAGAGAGCGAGAGAGAGTGCAAAAACGCACACACATACATAAACAAAAAATGCACACACACATTGAGAGAGAAAAAGAGAGAGAGAGCATGCATAAACAAAAAACGCACGCATTGAGAGAGGAAAAGAGAGAGAGAACATGCATAAACAAAAAACGCACACATTGAGAGAGGAAAAGAGAAAGAAAACATGCATACGATCCAAAAAAACGCACACACATTGAGAGAGAAAGAAAGAGAAACTAAGGGAGCGTCGTAGGAAACTAATTAAAATTAAAAGACCTAAAGATCTAGCCGACGAGGAGTTGAACTGAAGACCTATTATTCAAGAGAGAAATGGCATAATCAATCTATCATACTTGGCATGGGTAATAGAAAGGTTATACCATTTATCTCTTTTTATTGGCACACACATCCACACACGCGCACACACACAGGAAGAAGAGAGTTATAACGTCGTAGGAAACTATCTTAAAAGACGTTAAAGATTAGGTTATATGTAGACTTACATTAAATTAGATTTAGGTTTATTTTTAACTAGATTTACATTTATTTAAGCTAGATTTAGATTTACGTTATATTAGATTAGATGCGGGTCTCCATAGACTGCGATGCCTGCATGAAGCGGGTGAAGAAAGCCCTCAATGGAATATAGGGTATTGCTGCCTTCACTCATGGTGGGCTCCGTCGATCCAAAAGTACTGGTGAAATGTCTTCAGAAGATAGGGAAGAAGGTGGATCTTCAGGGCGGCAAGAGTCACTACATCCCCGACACAATGACCATCTAGACAACCTCTAGTCATTAGACTTACGTTAAATTAGATTTAGCTTTATTTTTAGTTAGATTTACGTTTATTTAGATTTACGCTTATTTACATTAGATCGAGTCCACGCAAGAATTACTTACGGTTTAGGGTTTAGAGTTAGACGAATAGTGAAAAGATCTACTGTGAAAAGATGTTAAGATGAAGTGAAGTGCTACAGCTAGAGAAGAGGCAAAGGGATTTTGTCCACTACATGCAGTATCATGTAGACGTGGGTGTCTAGATTTCTTGTACCCACAAATATAGGTATTGACCAATAAAGACGAGATTATAACCCGGTGGTTCTGATCTCCGTGCACCTCTAGACCGAGGTGTGCGGGGATTGGTCATGACTAGAGAATGTGAGGTAAAGAGAGAGAGAGAGAGAGAGATCAGAGAGAGAGAGAGAGAGATAAGACGAAGAATGCCAATAGAATATTAAATTTGTTGTCTAGGTTATAAGTTTTTTATCCTCATTATGAGTAGCGACGAGGATGTGGGACCGTCCAACCGAAACACCTATCTCTCAACGAGGGTCTTATGTCCTTGTAATCAATGCAAGCATGCTGTGCGACGGACAAGACGTGTTTCTTTGCAGCACGTTCGCGAATTTGGCGAGTTCGATCTATCTATTATAGATCGAGTTGTTGCCAATTATAACTCGTCGGACTCTGACGCTGGCCAACAAGCAGCAATCTTGCAACCCAATAGACGTATTCGCAGGCGCTTTGGTCAAGCAGCATATGTGAGGCCACAAGATGTAGCCTCTGACAGCTCGGGGGATGATCATGCAGAGCACATTCCCAACGAGGCAATGTTTGAGCCCGAGATTGATGAAATGATCGAGACGATCATGGATTCAGAAAGGCTTATCTATGATGATATGAAAAGTGAAGCCGATACATCATTGTATAATGGAGCACGTATGTCTAGATTGAAAGCACTCCTGGTTCTTCTCAACATGCAGGCAAAGTTTGGATGGAGTGACACTAGCGTCACAGTGCTTTTCAGGTGATCTATTACAATTAGTTTACTTTAATAGAACTCTAAATGTATAATGATCTGATAGATTTTTACACGACTGTATCATATTTTTATGTTGTGTAGATTGCTGAAAGAGCACATTCTACCAGCTGACAATGTGATGCCAGATTCCCGAGATGAAGCAAGAAAGATTTTGCGAAACTTGGGGATGGATTACAATTCTATCCACGCTTGTCCTAATGACTGCATTCTTTTCAGAGGGGAATACACAGACATGGAGAAGTGTCCGAAATGTGATTCCGAAAGATATCGAGTAGATCTCCACGGGACAAAAATTCCACAAAAGGTTTTGCGACATTTTCCTTTGCTTCCTCGCATCAAGCATTTCTTCGAATGTAAGTCCATGGCCGCCCTAGCATCATGGCATGAGGAGAATAAATCTTCGGATGGTGTGCTACGAATTCCTGCAGATTGCGCAGCCTGGAAACATATAGATGGAACATGGTCGGATTTTGCCAGGGAAGCTCGAAATTTGCGCTTAGGCCTGGCTATGGATGGCGTAAATCCATTTGGTCAAAGATCAACATCTTACAGTGTATGGCCCGTTGTCATCGTCAACTACAACATTCCCCCGTGGTTGACTACGAAGAAGGGGCACCTATGGCTAAGCTTGATTGTGCCAGGGCGATATAAAGTGGGGAATATGGATGTGTATCTTCGTCCACTATTGGAAGAGCTACAACAATTGTGGATTGGCATAGAGGTGGTGGATATGAGCCGACACACAGGACGACGGAATGCTTTGATCAGAGGTATTCTAATGTGGACCATGCATGACTATCCCGGGCTAACAGAATGCTCAGGTGATCTATTGACACTCCTCTCTCAGACACTGTAAATCTTGTTTTTCCCCATAGTTGATCTATTATCATGTGTATACATGCAGGGCTTCAAACAAGCGGATACAGAGCATGTGTCACATGTGGACCTAGACTGAATGCACGTAGGGCACCCTCACTGAAGAAGCAAATCTACGAAGGTCATCAAGCGTATCTTCCGGAGAATCATGTGTTACGCGACGGCTTTTTGGGAAGAGAGCCACCAAGGATGTCTGCACAAGCATGGTTAGAGCAGAAGGAGATGTGCGATGACGGATTGCCTCCAGGGATGAAGAGACTATCTCTATGGTACGAGTTACCATACTGGCCCCGACTCGTGATCAATCACTTGCTCGATCCAATGCACATATTCAAGAATGTGGGTAATCTACTATGGGACCATTTGACCGGCAAGAAAGATACTTTGGGAGCCAGAGTTGACCTTAGAAATGTGGATCGTATGGAGCAATATTGGCCGCAAACAGCGTCTGATGGATCGATAAAACTTCCTAAAGCACCATGGATTTTCACAGGAGCCCAAGAACGCAAAGTAAAAGAGGCCATTCGATCTTTGCGGACCCCCACTGGCGTAATGCACTCTCTCCGAACGTGTTTTACTAAAGAAGGAAAGCTTACCGGTTTGAAGTCACACGATTGGCATAAAATGTGTCAGGTACGTTCATAGTGGACTTTAATATCATTGCATAAAATGTGGACTTTAATATCATTGCTGCACATACTTTACAGTTTATTTTACCGGTTGCCATTGAGGGATGTTTGTCTCTCGACATCCGTAACACAATCTACAAACTTGCAAAGCTGGTGCAATGGATCTCACAAAAGGAGATCGACGTAGACTCCATACCATTCGCCAAACTAAATGCTGCGGAGCTTGTGTGCATGTTTGAGAAACATTTTCCTACTACAATGCTAACCATTCAGGTGCATCTTCTTATTCACATAGTTGATGAGGTGGAAATAGCTGGCACAGTTCATTCCAGATGGATGTTCTTCTTAGAGCGTTTCATGAAAACGCTTAAGGGATATGTGCGTCAAAAGGCACGTCTGGAGGGTAGCATGGCAGAAGGTTGGTTGGTATCAGAGTCCCTAGTGTACATTGGAGAGTGGCTAGACGGATTTGATAAATCCCGAGACACGCTATGGCGAACCATAGATGATGAGCGCATATCTGGGATTGTCATGTGCAATCTCGGTGTTGAGAAGAAGATGACGGAAGATCTAGAGGCTAAAATCAACCGATTTTGCATGCTTCACAATCCAGTGATGCAAAAGTGGATTTCACAATATGAGGATGCAAAGCAAGAGCGACAAAGGGCACGAATCGAGTGGAGACGGGGAAGACGACCACCGATGCACTATCCAGCGGTTCTGGAGAGCCTACCAACCTTCATGAGCTTAAGATGGTTGCACAACCAATTGAAAAGCGCACAACAATGCGGTGACGAAGTGACTGAAGAAGAGTGGGAGTACTCTCGGGGTTGCGCGACCAAGGTAAGTTTGCAATGTACGACTAGCAAGTGACTTTATTTATAAACGTTTGAACGGCCACTCATAATCTTTGTTCGTTGTAGTATAAGTCATACACAGCAGCATGGTGTAAAGGTCGACATTTTAGGGTGGAACGAATCGACAAAAAGCGTTTTACTCAAGATTGTGGAATCATGGCAAAATTTGAACAGTCTAGTCGACGACGTTCCTCTGATGCAGATCCCGTGGTGGCGGAACTCACTTACTTCGGCACGCTGCAAGAGATTTTGAGGATCGATTACAGAGGATTTTATGTCGACTTGTTCGACGTGCAATGGTTCAAGATAATCATGGAGGGTCGAAACGCTACTGTGCGTAGAGGAGAGTCTGGTTTTCTTGAGGTAAATTCTACTAAGAAATGGACTGACCTAAGAGACACTTTCGTACTACCCGAGCATTGTGAACAAGTAAGTATATAAATAGTTAACATCCCCCTTTTACAAGTTATGTGCTTGAAAGCTCTCATGTAAGTTATGTGGCTCTGGCAGGTAGTATTTCATCCTACAAAGTCTACATCAAACTGGTGGTACGTCATAGAGGTAGCCCCTCGTAGTGCAAGGACGTATGAAGGCTACCATGTGCCAATCACAACGACATCAATGGAGGAGATCAGAGAAGATGCTCAATCAGAAGCCGCTGCGGTGGTGCCAGACGAGCATCAAGATGCTACTACTCTATATGGGGTGCATGCAGAGGAGCTACAAAATGAAACAGAGGATATGTGTTTAAACGGAGAGCTCTATATAGATATAGGAAGTTATGCTGAGTTATGCGAGGATGAGAGAGAGATCTCTTAAAGCCACAAATATTGTATTTGAACAATTTTGCTCCGTGCTGTAAAAGCTCTAGCTCTCTAAGTAGCTTCCATGGTGTGTAACGCTCTTTTCTACTCGCGCTCACATCTTTTGATTGAAAATTCTGAGTTTTCGACTTGCCTCTTCTACCACTCGATTCATTGCGTCATTGTATTTATATGCGTCATTACGTCATTGTATTTAATGGTCTTTGCGTCATTGTCTACTCTATTCATTCAATATTAAGTTTAAATATTCGTGTGTTTAATGCAGGTATGGATGATGAGGAGTTTCTTTCTTCTTTGTCACCGCAGCAGAGACAGTGGTACGTGGAGCGTCATCGCTCTGGCGCATCATCGCGCGTTCCTACACCATCCGCATCTCCCTCTCTTTCGGAGCATTCGGCGCGCTCCGAAGCTTCGGCGTCGACGAGACGAGCGTCACACTCGTCTAGACACCGGCGCTCTAGTGGTGGCGGTGGCGGTTGTTGTGGGGATTCCGCCACCGATGCCTCCACACCGCCTCGTGTTCGACGAGGCTCTTTACCCTCCCCTTCTTTGCCCACCCCCACACCAGCCACAGCATCGCCGTCTACGCCAGGTTTTGCACGGCTGACTGTTCCTAGAAGCTACACACCTCTACCTACTCCGCCAGGAGCCACCCCACTCGACACTCCTCGCTTCGGCGCCCAGACGCCGATGGAGACACCTGACGTCCGTACCCCCATCGACACGCCGCTAGAGACCCCTGTCGGGACACCCAGGTTCACGCGTCACCGGCCAGAGGGCTTGCCTTACTCCGTCGACATCAGCGGCGGCATCATCATGGATGATGACGGCAAGAAGGTGATCTCGCGCATGCGTGGTCTTTGCTCTCAGCTGTTTAGACACTATATACTAAACAAATGGAGTGAAGTACCAAGTGATTTAAAAAACAGAGTCATCAGCATACTTCATGATGAGTTTCCCGTTCCAACACGGGATCAGCGCTTCAATGAAGACCTGATGAAGATTCGAATGCGCGAATACTGCAAACACCATCGTTCCGAAGTGCAAAAAGCAATCAAGAATGGGTGGAATAGGCCAGATTGGCTGGCCAAAGAAGATTGGAAGAATGCGAAGAAAGCAGCGCGCGAGAATCCCGACAAGTGGAAGCAACAAAAGGATGCAGCCAGAGCGCGAGTAGAGGCAGGGAGCTCACACCACTTGGGGAGCGGTGGATGGGCATCATTTGAGGCCGATTTTGTAAGTCTTTTCACATTGCTCTTTATGCATGTTCGATAGTTTAGGGTTTATGAGTTTTTTAGTTCTAACATAATGAAATCTTTGTATGTTTTGACAGTGGTCGATGACAGGACGTAATCCCACACCGTACGAGCGCGAGTACGCAGGCAGGAAGGGCTTAAACGCCCTGATGGACATTCTCAGTTCTCGCGGCGGCATGGTTAGTATTAGGGTTTACTCTTTTTATTTTTTGTATTGTTTTATAAATGTCGTTATATGTTTATATTTACTGAAAACTGTCTTATTGTCTTTTTTTGCAGAATCCGACAGATACGCCGCTTGGACGCGATGAGACGTCTGATTAGACGACGTCAGTTTAGCCGTAGCTAGATAGCATTAGTTTAGGGTTTCTCATAGCTTATGTATCATGAGACGGATTTTATACGTCTTTTTGAACCATGTATATTATTACATTTGTCACCGCAATTCCTTTTGCCAATCAATTCTTTATGCCTATGATGTTGTACAATTGTCATTATTACATTTGCCAATCAATTCAGTTTGTCTATGATGTGTACAATTGTCAATTTTGCAAACAATGCGTCTTGTGGGTGACTATTTTGGGTCTATTATTTACCTTTGCACTTTTTTTAAAAAGTGAATCAAGTACAATATGGTTGATGGGTGGCAGGGCATTCAATGCCCTGCCACCAAAAAAATATTCTCTCAGGCGTCGCTATAAGTGTCGCTATTTATGGCTCTGTAGCGTCGCTATATGCGTCGCTATACTCTTCTGTGAGAGCGTCGCTATAGGCGTCGCTATACTCTTCTGTGAGAGCGTCGCTATCTGCGTCGCTATAGGCGTCGCTATGAGCGTCGCTATATAGCGACGCTCATAGAGACGCCTATAGCGACGTCTATAGCGACGCAGATAGCGACGCTCTCGTAGCGACGCTTTTAGCGACGGTTTTAGCGACGCCGGGGGTTATAAAAACCCAGTGTATTTCCGTCGCTAAGAGCGTCACAAGAGCACACAACCGCTTGTAGTGAATCTTCTCATCTCTAATCTCTTCTTGAATAGTCTTTACCTCTGATTCCTCAAGGCCACAAAGGTATCTAAATACAGTTGTTGGGGGTTTCTTATTCTCCTCTTCTAGCCTTTCAATGATTTCTATCCAGCAATCATAAATTAAATCAGAGTACGTGACCATGTGTGCCTGTTTAGCAATCCAACTTGCTGATGCACTCATTCTTGCCAATCAAAGAAAATCCTAAAAAGAAATAGAGAAATAATTAAACTATTGAGCAAGATTTTTAAATTAAACACTATCAAAAAGACAAAGAAAATAACTTACATCCCATCCGGCACGAGATGCATGTCCCTCTGCAATTCCACTTGCTGCCTTTGGTGGTCGTCCTAAGAAGATCCATTGACTCCGTAAATGTCTCAATATTTGGCTATAAGGTTGCTTGACATACAATGCCTGAGCCTCCTCATTTGCAATGGCAGATATAGTGAGGCGGTCCGGGGCGGGCAACAAGAAGAGTGGCCTCTAGACACCCTTCAAGGCTCCCGTGCTGCTCAATGGGGCTGGGGCACAACACAACACAAACCAAAACAACAAACCCACCGCCAAATCCCAACTACACAAGGGGCACCACCTAGTTTAAGAGCGATCTAGGACGCAAAAGAGGAGAATCGTTAGAGCAACCCACAAACAAGCAAGCAATTACACTAACCCTAACACCAATGGAATACTCTCACACACTAAAACACGAGAGAGAGAGATAGAGAGAGAGAGAGATAGAGAGAGAGAGAGATAGTGCTCGGGCTGCTTTGAAACGTATCGGCGATGATCAAGCAAACACAACTATATATTTAAGAAAGAGAGAGAAAGGGGGAGGGGGTGCTTGTTGCATTAATACCTTCTTACAAATCTGTCATGACAAATCAAAGTGAGATTAGTACTTGTTCAACATAGCTTGCGTAAATTTCACCACAACACATCACTAGAAAAGCCACCCCAATCACTGTCTTAAGGCCAAGGGAGTCCTCTCCACCCTGTCGCCCTCTTACAGTATGTGGGATTTATGGCTAGATTGATGACAACACCAGAGACAAGCTATCAAGAACTTAAAAAAAACCAAGACACTTACGCATCATTGTTGTCCATTACTTCACGTTGGAAGGGAGACAAAATATCCAAGATTAGTCCAAATCCACCCTCCTTGATTCAGCGAATGTTGGGCTTACACTAGTAGGAGAAATGATAGATTTCCTACTCTCAATTGAATGATCACTCTCTCTCTTACAATGGCATAGATTTCCCTTGCTAATCCCCTATTACAACACATGCACATGCATAAGACAATGAGCTTCCACTCAAGAGCTCCTTCTAGAGAGGTTGAGCTTGGCTTCTCAAGCTATAGCATAGTGCTCTTGCTTATGGCTTCCCCCCTTTTATGCTAGCTACACCCTCCTTTTATAGCAATTTTGAAGGCTAGGGTTACTCCTCTAACCATGGTTGGGTTAGATTTTCAGAAATTTATCTAATTTCTTTTGCGTGGAATTATCAAGAAGTTGGTGGGGAAAGAGAGAGGAGAGAAATGGAGGTGATAGGACTTTTCATAGTGGGTTAGTGTTAGTAGAGTTAGTATTAATTTACAAATGGAATTGGATATTTACAATGGGAGTATCCATGTAGGATACAAATAAGGAAGAAAAACTCTTAAGAGGTAAGAAAAGGTGGATTTCTTACAAGGTTGATGCTCCAAGTGTCTTGAGTAGGGCCAATTTTGACGCTTGTTGACGGTCCACTAGCTTTGACGGTACATTTTTTCTCCACTCTTGACCTTCCTTGAGAGACAAGGTAATTGAAGCTGAGTAATCAACCACCATGATGCTGTCTTTTAAGAGAAGAGGCTGAATTTTGTGGTTTTTTGATAGATATGGGTAATTTGGAGGAGGAAAAATGAGACTAGGTGGTCAATTTTGGAATGGAATTGTGTGTGGGAGGTATGAGTTCACCATGGTTTCTCTTATTCTTCAAGGTTGAGGAGAAGGTGAGTAGTGTGCAGAGAGGAGTGGTGAGAGAGATGGGGATGATGAGTGGAGAAGTGTGTGTGAAAGAGGAAAATGATAAAGTGGAAGAGAGAGTGTGGCTGCATAGCATGGGAAAACTGGGGTCCAGTAAAAAAATCATAGCTCACAGTTGGTAGCTCCAAAAATCATGAAAAAATTTGGGGTGATTATTCAGAGCGTGGGCTACATTTTCTCTTTTGTCCACCGCTCCAAATTCGGAGTGGAGATAGGTGCCAAAATTCTCACCAAAAAGCCTGTTTTTTAGGCCTGCAAAAGTCTTTTAGTGGTCCCCTCCTTTGTTGAATTTGTACAATGCATCCAAGAGTGAGCCCCTCCTTTGTCATATTATAATACAAAGCATTCAAGTTGCCCTTGACCCATGCATGGAGGAGGATTATTGGTGAAATAAGAAATATATACATGGTGGGACTAGTGTATGGACTATTCATGGACTTTAGCTCAATGAGCACATGGTGTTAGAATAATGAGTAAAAATAATAATAAAAATATGGAGGAGTTATGGATATGGAAAGATATTGGAATCATATGATATGGTCCCTCCTTGAATTATTTTTGGTGAAAGAGGAAAATGTATGCAAGTAAATAATATAATAAAAGTAACCAATGAGTAGAAATCAATTTTTTGTTTTCACGAGGGTGAGGGTGAAAATGTGGGAGTGATTTGTATAAAGGAAAAATATGAGGTTAGAGTATGTACATATTGGCAAAAAAATAAAATTATGGTGTAAGAGGATGAAAGAAGGTGTACATAGGTTTAATAAAACACACACCTAAGTAGAAATATTTAAATAAAATACCAAAATAATTATAAAAAATCCTTATATTTAGTCCATATATACAATGAAATATTTACACACAAAGAGGCCATAATATACTTTTATTTTTTTATTTTTTTTGGCTCACCTAGCCCAGTGACTAGCTAGCTGAGGGTTCTTAACAAGATATGGGAAAAGTCCCGTGACTCACGCACGCCTATGTACAGGGAAATGGTAGGGATAGCCACAGTGTTTGGGTGATTTTGGTAGGGTGAGGTAACTCACTGTGGCAATTACAAAGAGCCGAAAAAACGGCTATCATTAGCCCTCCCCCTGGATGATGGTATATTCATGTACCATCATAGAGCATCTTTTCCAAAGAGAGTGCTTCAGAGTCCTTGACGAGATCTTCATTGTTTGGCCCCTCAGAATTTTGGCTGGAGTTACACTCATGCTTCATGTAACAATACTTACATAAGACAGCGGCCTTTGGACAGATCTTTGGTAGATCCTTTGGTAGAAGGCGACTCAAATAGGGCTTCAAGCGATACCCGTTTACTTTCCTGGAGTGCTCTTTACCATTCAAGTCCATAAGCTGATAGTAACTTGAATTGAAAGCCTTCTTGACTATGTATGGCCCTTGCCATCTTGTTTCAAACTTGGCATCAAAACGATTGTCAAGTCGATTGTCATACCTTAGCACAAGCTCTCCTTCCTTGATGCCTTTGTCCTTCAGTTTCTTGTCGTGCGTTTCTTTCGCTTGTGTGGCTTTCCTCTTGTAGCACTCATATGCTGCTTCTCTTTTCCACTCAAGCTCCACTAACGTAAGAAGTCGATCCATCCATACCTCTTGATCATCTTGTGCTCCTTTGCCATGAAGTCGCATTGTTGGAATGTTGAGCTCGATAGGCTGCAAAGCCTCTTGACCATAGACCAAGTGAAATGGTGTGAACTCCGTGGCTTCCCTATATGTGGTTCGATATGCCCACAAGGCACCATCCAAGAAGTCATCCCATAATTTTGTCTTCTTTTGCACCATCTTTCTAATGATTCCTGCAATGACACCATTAGCCTTCTCCACCAAACCATTTGACTGTGGGTAGTATGGTGTGCTATGACGATGTAGAATGTGAAGCTCTTCACAAACTTCTGTGAGCAATCCTTTTCTAAACCCTGGACCATTATCAGAAACAATCTCCAAAGGTGTGCCAAATCTACAACAAATGTGAGTGTAGACGAATTTGCTCACTGTCTTCTCATTTACCTTTGCCACACTTTGTGCTTCCACCCACCTAGTCATATAGTCTACAGCCACTAGAATGTAGAGTTTACCATTTTTTGTCCTAGGCAGAGGACCCATAGCATCAATGCCCCACTTTTCAAAGGGTCCATTTGCAAGCACTATTTGCCTCGGGCCATGCACCAACCTTCTATTTCCATTTATCTGACAAGTGTGACAGCTTTTACACCAATGTTGAACATCCACATGCAAACTTGGCCAAACATACCCCGAAAGCAAAATCTTCTTCACAGTTAATTCTTGGGCAAAATGACCACCACATGCCTCTTCATGCAAACCTTTTAGAATGGCTGGAATTTCCATGATAGTTGGTACTCGTCTGCACACTTGATCCTTCCCTCTTTGATAGAGGGAGCCTTCTAGGAAGAGATATACGCTTGCCTTCTTCATGAGTCTCCTCTTCTGAGCTTTTGTGAAGTCTGGTGGAAACTCACCCTCCAAAATGTAGCCAATGATGGGAGCCAATGACTCCAATCCCTGGTACCTCGGTTGCTTCATAGCAGCCGCTACCATGATGACCTGCACTTCTTTCTTTACACATGCAACGGCTTGTTGTGCAAGTAAATCAGCATCTTCATTCTGTTTCCTAGGAATATGATATAGTTGCACTTCTTCAAATTGATTAAACAATCTACGAATGGCATGAACTTTTGTCCGTAAGCTCTCATTCTTGCATGCCCAAATGCCTAAAATCTGTTTAACAATGAGAAGTGCATCTCCCTTTACCATGAGGCGTTGTATCCCTTGGCCAATGCACATCTTCAAACCTTGAAGTAGAGTGTCATATTCTGCTTCATTGTTGCTAGCTGAACTTGGTAGATTGAACTTCTCTTTCATGACCACCTCTCCACTTGGGTTGAGCAACACTAGCCCTCCCCCTGCTTTTCCTGTGGCTCGACGAAAAGCTCCATCAAAGAACAAAGTAAAAGCATTAGGAATACTTTTTGGTGGTGGCAATGGTAGGGTCTTTACTTCAGGCACCTTAATACTCTTTTCGTGCACCCTATAAGTGAGAATCCCTGCCAATTGTGCACGCACACTATCTTCTACCTTGAAAGAGTATTGAAACTCTTGCAACTCCATAATCCACTTTGAGATCCTAGTACTAAGATTCATTTGAGATGACACCCAAGGGAACAAATTTTCTGCAGTGAGAATTACAAAAGGTTTTGGTAGCAGGTAGGATCTAAACTTTCTCACCGCAAACATGAGAGAAAGCATCATGAGTTCTGCTTCTGTGTAGTCTCTCTCCAAAGCATTCATGACCCTACTAGCAAAGTAGATGGGTCGCATCCTTGTACTGTGGGGATCTTGTTGTAGCAACACAGCACCAATTGTTTCTTTCCCAGCACTAGAGCTAACAAAGAATGTGTACTCCCAACAAGGAGGCATGAGTGTTGGTAGCTCTGACAAAATGACTTTAATGTTACAAAAGTACTCTTCAAGCTCATCAGACCATGCAAATTCTACTTGTTGTGTCAACTTTTGCAAAGGGTGAAGTAACTCCGAGGCTAAGTGAATGAAGCGTGACATATACTTCACCTTTTGAATGAATGAGATGACCTCCTTAAGACTCTTGGGTGATGGTAGCTCAATAAGATCCTTTGCCTTCGAAGGATCCACTTCAATGCCTTTGTAATAAACTTTATGACCAAGCAAGATTACTTCATCCTCACCTATATGGCACTTTTCGGGGTTGAGTTGACCTCCCATGTCGTAGAGCTTCTTTAAACCTTCTTCTACCCTTTGTAGATGCAATGATTTTGAGCTATAAATACAGAAATCATCAATGAACACCCTAATTGACTTTCCAAAGAATGCTTGAAACACCATATTCATGAAACGTTGGAATGTTGCAGGAGCATTTGTCAGACCAAATGGCATGACTCTAAAAGCATAACAACCCCAAGGAGTGATAAAGGTTGTTTTCAATTGATCCTCCAGTGCAATCCCTATTTGAAAGTAACCTGAGTAACCATCGCACACAGTGTACTTCTCATGACCAGCTACCTCATTTAGTATCTCATCCTGGAATGGGAGGGGAAAGTGATCTCTCTTTGTTGCCTCATTGAGGGGACGGTAATCCACACACACCCTCCACTTGCCGTTCTTCTTAGGAGTGACAACAACAGGAGAGACCCACTCTGAATTCTCCACTGGATAAATGAACCCTGCTGCTAGAAGCTTTCTTACCTCCTTGAGTAAAGCCTGCTCCTTGATGACTCCTAGCCTTCGTAGCTTCTGAGCCTTAGGTGTGGCCTCTGGCTTCAACTCAATTTTGTGTTGAACAGCATCTACTCCACGCACATCGGTGTAGTCTTTAGCAAAAAGCCTAGGAAACTTCCTTAGCACACATTTGAACTCCTCTCTTTCATCCTTTGTAAGTGTTGTTGATAGCATACCTTCCAGCATCCCTTCATCTTGATCACCTTCGTTCTCTTGAGGACCTACCTCCTCCAAGCCTTGACAAGAGGTCTCTTGGTTGCTTGGCTTAAACCTTACCCCCATGACTTCGATGGAGGACTCCTCTTCAGTAATGCTGCCGCTACTTTCTTCTTCTGAAGTGCTATCGGTCCAACCTTCTTCCGTCTCACTTTGAGATGATTCTTCATGGAGCTCCTCTTGGCGTTGCTCCTTCATGTCAAAGACAACCTTCTTGTGATTGTCATTCCTGCAAATTAGCTTTCCACTCTCCCAATCCTGCAAAGCTCGCATTTTCATTAGCCATGGTCTTCCTAGGATAAATGGGTAACCATTTCCCTTGGTAGACATGACATAGAAATCCACTGCCTTCTTAATGCCAAAGGCTTCCACAAAAACATTTTTACAAATGCCTACGCACCTAGCCTTGCTATTGTTTGCCATCTTGACCTTAATTTCAGGTGTCTCATGGATGTGCATGCCTAGTTTTTGCATGAGTCCCTCTGTCATGATGCAAATTTGTGCACCCCCATCCACTAGACCTTTCCTAACCAATCTCCCTTTGATGTAACAGTCTAGCACCGGTGTAATGTCCTCATTCATTTCAGCTTGTGCAATTTTTACAACAGGCACACTCTCTTTTACCTTTCTCCTAGTGCTAACTGCCCTTGTTAAATCCCTCCTAACTTGTGGACATAATGCAAGAAATTGAGGCCATGAAATATCAGGACCCTTACCTCTCATGTCTTCCAACAAGTTGTACGGAGCCATACCATGTCCAAGAGGGAAGTCTTGGAGGTTGATACGACGTCGAGTCCTCTTGGTTTCCTTGGTTCCCTTTGTCTTCTTGCCTTGTCCATGGTCACTCTGTGATGTGACTCCTTCTTTCTCTTTACCTTTTCCTCGGCCACGCTTAATTCCATTGGCTTCCATGTCAACCTCATTTGAATTTGTCACCTCTACCACATGCACATTTGGATCTGGCAAAGGTGGAACTCCTTCTACCCCTTGTGGAGGTGGTCTTGGTCCATTTGGCCTTTGTAGAAGCCTTGGTTGTTGACCAGTTCCTTCACCTGCATTCATCACTGGGTAATTCAAGTTAGGCCTCCCTGGCTCCCCACGGGGCCAAGGACAATTATACATCCCATGTCCAGACTCTCCGCAATTCCAACATTGCAAGACTCTCCTAGGTCGTGGATCTCGCTCTTCAGACTTCTTTGCTTGTCCTTTTGGACCTACAGCTTGTGCAAGGTGAATTGAGAGGCTGCTTAAAGATTCGTTTAACTTCTCAATTACTTCCGCCGTTACCTCAGGAAGCTCCCTCGATGTTGATGCTTGTGACTTACCTTTGGGTCTAAGACCTTCTATTGGAACCTCTCCCCTTAAGCACTTGAGTTTCCTATACTTCTCAGCAGCCCTAGTTTCAGCTGCATCAAAAGTAGCAGGTGCACCCGCCTCAACTTTTACCTTAAGGTCAGGAAAGAGTCCGGCTATGAACCTCTCCTTCTTTAAAAATTCTGCACCATCACCAGGGTTAGCAACATTTCGTATCCATAGAGCCCAAAGACGTAGAAACTCTTGCTTGTACAAGTAGTAGTCATCTAAGTCTTTTTGCTTATGAGAAACAATGTCTTGCCATAGTTTCTGAGTGTTTTGGGGATCAAAGAAGTATCTCTTAAAATGATTTAAAACTTCTGTGTAATTCCCCCTAACTTCCTCAGGCAAAGAGTCAAACCAAGTACTAGCATCTTTCCTAAGGACCACCTCAAACATTTCTACACGTTCTTGATCGGTTACTATCCTCTTGATACGGCAAGACATCTTGAAATTTGCTAAAAATAATTTTGCATCCTCTCCAGGCTCTCCAAAGAAAAGAGGATATCCAGACATTTGGCGTTGGCTCTCCATTATTATGAAAGATTACAACACGAGTTACAATAAGGGATATAATAGAGATCTAGAACCACTCGCCTGCAAATGAAGAAGTGAGAAAATACCACTCTAGGTTTTCTTCTTCAGCTATCCAAGCTTCAATTAGGTCTCGATTTGTTTGATCAAAACAAAAGGGTAGACTATTGATGAGCTCTAAGAAGGGTTGAAATTCTTCAAAGCTAAGGCGATAAACAGAAATCTCTAGAACTTCCTTTTCTGGATCCAAAAGAGCAATCACGTCCCAAGTGATAAATTGCACTTGCTCTACAATTCCCAATGCACAAGCGGTTTGTATAAAAACTAGATCTTCATGCTCGTCGAAGGCCGTGAGAAAGTAGCAATTGACTAGGAGCTCCTTTCCTTCGAGTTCCACACAGTCGGAGTGAGGCAACCTTCTCACAATTTCATAAAGAACATCCTCATCAAGTCCAATCAAGTTTGCAAGATTTAAAGACTCCACTTGTGCTACAAAATTCCTGGACAAAAACTCCTTAGGATTATGGTTAAATCATTCAAAAGCATAAAGAGATTTACAATGTCTCTATGAACAAAGTGTCATAGAAAGTAGAGAAGGATGAGAATTTATACAAATTTGCAATCTTCTCTATGCTCTCTTTATTAAGACAAGCTCTGAATAGCTCCCTATCTCCTTTGTTGAAAGCGAAAGGAAGACTATTAATAAGATGCAAATGAGGGAAAAATTCACCAAATGTGAGTCTATGAAGCATGAACTCTGGCCGCAAGTTTCCTGAAGAGTCTTCCTCAATGGTGAAATGCACTCGCCAAACGCCAAATTTCACTCTATTTACCAATCTTAGGGCACACACTAGTTGGATGAATGCACGGTCTTCCTTAGTGCCCAACAACAAGAGGAAAATGGAATCAACGCGTAGGACCTTCCTTCTTAACTTCACCACCCTCTTGTTATGAGGGAGACACCTTACTACTTGCTCCTGCAACTCAATTGGTAATAGAGCTAGATCTCTAAGGATTGAACTTTCACTGCACACACATTCCCAGTTAGAACAAATGATCGTTTTTTTGTTTCTTGTAACAACTTGGACAAAGAAAAAACAAACATACACACTACTTTGCCGGGCTGCACTTCATTTTAAAATAAAATGAACACATGTACATCAAAAGAAGTGTGGTAGTTGATGAGAGGTAGAATGACAGGGTTTGGTGATGCAAGAATTTCTCCTGCTCTTTGGGCACCAAACATGAACACCATTCGTTGTTGAAAATGGATCTTTCTACTAATTGCAACGTTTATTCTAATGTGTGGAGTAAAATGAAAGGGAAAAACCTCTATTCCTGGGCCATTATCCATGGCCTATGCATGTCCTAATGCTTAAAACAAAACAAAAATATAGACGTCAAAACTAGGTCGTACCTAATGAGAGGCAAAATAAAAGGATTTACTGAAGCGTTTATCTCGGCCAACCTAAGAGGACCTAAAATTTTACGAATGACACGTTGAAATTGCAACTTAGAACTAACAATTATGTGTACCTTTTGCCTTGCAATGGGAATGAAGGGATCATACAAAGCTTCGTGATTCATGCAAACTACTTGACTATACTAAAGGTTGATTCTACACAAAAATACACAAGCCGTCCTTAGTGGGGGCACCAATTTGAGGCGGTCCGGGGCGGGCAACAAGAAGAGTGGCCTCTAGACACCCTTCAAGGCTCCCATGCTGCTCAATGGGGCTGGGGCACAACACAACACAAACCAAAACAACAAACCCACCGCCAAATCCCAACTACACAAGGAGCACCACCTAGTTTAAGAGCGAACTAGGACGCAAAGAGGAGAATCGTTAGAGCAACCCACAAACAAGCAAGGAACTACACTAACCCTAACACCAATGGAATACTCTCACAAACTAAAACACGAGAGAGAGAGATAGAGAGAGAGAGAGAGATAGTGCTCGGGCTGCTTTGAAACGTATCGGCGATGATCAAGCAAACACAACTATATATTTAAGAAAGAGAGAGAAAGGGGGAGGGGGTGCTTGTTGCATTAATACCTTCTTACAAATCTGTCATGACAAATCAAAGTGAGATTAGTACTTGTTCAACATAGCTTGCGTAAATTTCACCACAACACATCACTAGAAAAGCCACCCCAATCACTGTCTTAAGGCCAGGGGAGTCCTCTCCACCCTGTCGCCCTCTTACAGTATGTGGGATTTATGGCTAGATTGATGACAACACCAGAGACAAGCTATCAAGAACTTAAAAAAAACCAAGACACTTACGCATCATTGTTGTCCATTACTTCACGTTGGAAGGGAGACAAAATATCCAAGATTAGTCCAAATCCACCCTCCTTGATTCAGCGAATGTTGGGCTTACACTAGTAGGAGAAATGATAGATTTCCTACTCTCAATTGAATGATCACTCTCTCTCTTACAATGGCATAGATTTCCCTTGCTAATCCCCTATTACAACACATGCACATGCATAAGACAATGAGCCTCCACTCAAGAGCTCCTTCTAGAGAGGTTGAGCTTGGCTTCTCAAGCTATAGCATAGTGCTCTTGCTTATGGCTTCCCCCCTTTTATGCTAGCTACACCCTCCTTTTATAGCAATTTTGAAGGCTAGGGTTACTCCTCTAACCATGGTTGGGTTAGATTTTCAGAAATTTATCTAATTTCTTTTGCTTGGAATTATCAAGAAGTTGGTGGGGAAAGAGAGAGGAGAGAAATGGAGGTGATAGGACTTTTCATAGTGGGTTAGTGTTAGTAGAGTTAGTATTAATTTACAAATGGAGTTGGATATTTACAATGGGAGTATCCATGTAGGATACAAATAAGGAAGAAAAACTCTTAAGAGGTAAGAAAAGGTGGATTTCTTACAAGGTTGATGCTCCAAGTGTCTTGAGTAGGGCCAATTTTGACGCTTGTTGACGGTCCACTAGCTTTGATGGTACATTTTTTCTCCACTCTTGACCTTCCTTGAGAGACAAGGTAATTGAAGCTGAGTAATCAACCACCATGATGCTGTCTTTTAAGAGAAGAGGCTGAGATTTTGTGGTTTTTTGATAGATATGGGTAATTTGGAGGAGGAAAAATGAGACTAGGTGGTCAATTTTGGAATGGAATTGTGTGTGGGAGGTATGAGTTCACCATGGTTTCTCTTATTCTTCAAGGTTGAGGAGAAGGTGAGTAGTGTGCAGAGAGGAGTGGTGAGAGAGGTGGGGATGATGAGTGGAGAAGTGTGTGTGAAAGAGGAAAGTGATAAAGTGGAAGAGAGAGTGTGGCTGCATAGCATGGGAAAACTGGGGTCCACTAAAAAAATCATAGCTCACAGCTGGTAGCTCCAAAAATCATGAAAAAATTTGGGGTGATTATTCAGAGCGTGGGCTACATTTTCTCTTTTGACCACCGCTCCAAATTCGGAGTGGAGATAGGTGCCAAAATTCTCACCAAAAAGCTTGTTTTTTAGGCCTGCAAAAGTCTTTTAGTGGTCCCCTCCTTTGTTGAATTTGTACAATGCATCCAAGAGTGAGCCCCTCCTTTGTCATATTATAATACAAAGCATTCAAGTTTCCCTTGACCCATGCATGGAGGAGGATTATTGGTGAAATAAGAAATATATACATGGTGGGACTAGTGTATGGACTATTCATGGACTTTAGCTCAATGAGCACATGGTGTTAGAATAATGAGTAAAAATAATAATAAAAATATGGAGGAGTTATGGATATGGAAAGATATTGGAATCATATGATATGGTCCCTCCTTGAATTATTTTTGGTGAAAGAGGAAAATGTATGCAAGTAAATAATATAATAAAAGTAACCAATGAGTAGAAATCATTTTTTTGTTTTCACGAGGGTGAGGGTGAAAATGTGGGAGTGATTTGTATAAAGGAAAAATATGAGGTTAGAGTATGTACATATTGGCAAAAAAATAAAATTATGGTGTAAGAGGATGAAAGAAGGTGTACATAGGTTTAATAAAACACACACCTAAGTAGAAATATTTAAATAAAATACCAAAATAATTATAAAAAATCCTTATATTTAGGCCATATATACAATGAAATATTTACACACAAAGAGGCCATAATATACTTTTATTTTTTTATTTTTTTTGGCTCACCTAGCCCAGTGACTAGCTAGCTGAGGGTTCTTAACAAAATATGGGAAAAGTCCCGTGACTCACGCACGCCTATGTACAGTGAAATGGTAGGGATAGCCACAGTGTTTGGGTGATTTTGGTAGGGTGAGGTAACTCACTGTGGCAATTACAAAGAGCCAAAAAAACGGCTATCAATAGCAGTTGCAACAAATGGAGGAGCATTCACAACAATGCGAGCCTTTCTAAATTTATACACGCTAATCAGTCTTTCAAATATCTCTTTGTTGTTTTGTTCATTGTGAAGCAAAACTTTTGCAGCATAGATTGAATGCTGCCCATCAAGAATCCAATAATGATAATCTTTAATTTTTTGCTCTTCTACCTCTTCTACTGCCAAAGGAGTCCCCTTCTTTGACTTTGCATTTCGAACAGGCATCAAATATGCACATGCTACAGGCTTGGTCGTACTCCGTGAAAATCCAAATAACACACTTCCAGCGTGTTTTTTATCCATAATACGTGCATTATAGTGATCAGGAGCAAGTCAAAAATTTTGAATAGGGATATCAAATTCCCTATATTGGAAAGGAAAATAGTTTATGTACTTATTCATTCCACCTGTATATTTTTCTTGTCCTTTCATGGCCTCAGCTTCTAAAACATCCGGATCCACAATTCTCATCTTTGACATTGAACCCTCTGTTGATGAGGATGCCAAAGATGCCTTGTCTACATCCAAAATGGAACTAGTTTGCTTAGCTGCTACTTTCTGCACTTTTGCTTGCTTCTTTGTGGATGGTGGTCGTGAAGCTTTCACCTTTTTTCGTTGTAGTGTGGCAATGATGGAGCTTTGAAGTTGATCTGCTGTGATATTTGGATTTGATTTTGCAAAATTCCATCCTCGAGAAAACATTGTCTCTTCTTTTTTTATAGACATGCACTCCAATGCATATGCTCCTAGAGATAGTTGAAATTCTAGATTCATTGGAACTAGAATGTTAATGCATTCCACTCCGGATGACTATCAACTACAGAGACAGATGCTTCCACAACTTGTTCAACATCTTCAAACAAGATGTCATTCTCCTTTTTGGCTATAAATAGATGCACCTTATGAAATTGTGCACCCTCTATACCATATATGTCCAAATACCATTTCCTAAGATCATTGCAAGTATAGTCAACTGAGACAGCAACCCTTGCAACCTGTTTTTTTGGAGCCATCTTTCCTGAAACAAAAAAAAACCAAATGTTATTTTAACATATACTTTTTGGTAATGGATTAAGTTTGTGTGAATACAAGGTCCACCACTTGTTCAAGCTAGATCTAACCAAGTATACATAGTGATCTTTTAAGCTAGTAAACTAAGGGAAGGAAGAAGTAAGGTCCACCACTTGTCCAAGCTCAGCTCTAGACAACATGGAGAGATTCGAGGTCTACTAATTGTCTAATATAGGCTAACTCTATTGAAACATAGAGAGAAGCAAACGTCCACCACTTGTCCAATCTAGGGTCTATTGAAACATAGAGAGAAGGATGCTCCACCATGTGTCCAAAATAGGCTCCATTGAAACATGAAGAGAAGCAAGTTGCACCATGTCTCCGACATACTAGGCTCCATTGAAATACCTTAAACCCACGATATTTTGTATATGTGGGGTTTAAATTCAAGGTCCACCACTTGTCCAACCTATTATCCCTAGTAGCATGAGTGGTTTGGTCTCAAGATTCACCACTTTTCCACTCTATGTAGTATATTAAGAACATCAAGGTGTTAAGGTCCACCACTTGTCCAACCTATAAGGCTATATCTTAAATGGTATTATTTACCACCACTTGGAATGAACATGATAGGTTTTACATGGGGGTTTGGTTCCAAGGTCCACCACTTGTCCAAGCTAACTCTATTGAAACATAGAGAGAAGAAAAGGTCCACCACTTGTCCAAGCTAGGATCCATTGAAACATGGAGACAAGGATGCTCCACCATTTTTCCAAGCCAGGTTAGATTGAAACATGAAGAGAAGCAAGTTGCACCATGTCTCCAAGATGCTAGGATCCATTGAAATATCTTAAACCCATGATATTTCGTACATGGGGGGTTTACATTCAAGGTCCACCACTTCTCCAACCTATTATCGGTAGTAGCATGAGTGGTTTGGTCTCAAGATTCACCACTTTTCCACTCTATGTCATTATATTAAGAAGATATGGGTGTTAAGGTCCACCACTTGTCCAACCTATAAGGCTATATCTTAAAGGGTATTCTTTCTCACCACGTGGAATGACCATGATAGGTTTTACATGGGGGTTTGGTTCCAAGGTCCACCACTTGTCCAAGCTAACTCTATTGAAACATAGAGAGAAGCAAAGGTCCACCACTTCTCGAAGCTAAGGTCCATTTAAACATGGAGAGAAGGATGCTCCACCATTTATCCAAGATAGGCTCCATTGAAACATGAAGAGAAGCAAGCTGCACCATGTCTCCAAGATGGTAGGCTTCATTGAAATACCTTAAACCCATGATATTTTGTACATGGGGGGTTTCCATTCAAGGTCCAGCACTTGTCCAACCTATTATCGCTAGTAGCATGAGTGGTTTGGTCTCAAGGTTCACCACTTTTCCACTCCATGTCATTATATTAAGAATATCTGCGTGTTAAGGTCCACCACTTGTCCAACCTTATAAGGATATATCTTAAAGGGTATTCTTTCTCACCACTTGGAGTGACCATGATAGGTTATACATGGGGTTTTGGTTCCAAGATCCACCACTTGTCCAAGCTAACTCTATTGACACATAACGAGAAGCAAAGGTCCACCACTTGTCCAAGCTAGGGCCCATTGAAACATGGAGAGAAGTGTTAGGTAAAGGCGGTGTGCCTTACCATGCTTTACCCGTGTCCGCCGGCCAGTGTCTGGCTGCCCACATCTATCTCCTTATTCTTTATAGATACAAAGAATAAGGAGCTCTCACTCACATTCTCACATGGTGCTCACACAGTGAGATTTGGGAGCTTCACTCCATATTCTGTGTCGTTCTCTCTCTCTATTTCTCACTCTCCGCACACGCACCGCATCCGCGCACTCACAATTGGTATCAGAGCTATGGTGACCGCGGAGAGCACGACAGCTTTGAGAGCTTTAAGGTGATAGCGCGCTTGCTCTCGGCGGTGGAGAGATTAAGAAAGCTTGGAAGCTTTGTGAGAATGCAAAGCTCAATGGAGAGTAATGTATGCTCTTGTGGAAGATCAGAAAGGAGTGTGGAAGATTGTGTGTAAGTGAAGGTGCTGCCCTAAAAACTATGTGCGCAGCAGTACTGTTTTCAGATTCGTTTTTCTCCTTGTAGAATGCAGATCTGAGAATTCTGTCCATGTAACCCATTCGTTTCGACGAGGTCTACAACTTTGCAGAAGAATCTTTTTGCAAATTCCTCACCGGTTTGCTGATATTCAGCTTAGACTAACTATATACAAAAATTTCAGATTTTCTGTTGTCGCATCATGTGCGAGTTTGATGCACTTTTGGAAGCACGGGAGATGCTTGAAGTTGAGTGCATAAATTCTAAGCTGAAGATGCAATTTGAGCTTGTGCAGAGCTTGTGATTTGAGGGTTTTTGGTAGATTTGGGCAACGAAGTACGGAGGCGTTTACACACCATCAAAGCGGTCTCTTGAGAGACACGGTTTTTGGAGCACATAGGTGGAGCTTCTTTCACTGGTTTTCACAGTATACTTTGGCAGTGATTTTGTGCTTGGATTCATGGTCTTTGCGGATGGTTTGCATATGGTTATGGCGCATGGTTGATGCCCATTATACATTCATTTTGGCGAGCACTTTCAAGTGCCGGTGAGCTCTCTTGAGAGCATTGTTTTCGCATTGATCAAGTTTCCGGATTGAAAATCTTTTGGCGTTTTCTTATGCACGGTCACACCGTTGATGTACGTTGAGTGCGGATTGCCATTGTATGTGAAAATGTGGAGCCATTTTGGCATTACTACTCATTGGCATGGAGTAGTGTTATGGTGTATGGTAGAGATTGTACTTGAGTTTTTGCTCAGTTTTCAGGGGAAACTCTGCCAGATTTTTCCCAGATTCTCGCCATAGTTTGTGATTGAGTGTTTACTCTCACTTTGACAGGTTTTGTCAGTTTGGACATAGTTTTATGTTTTTGTATCCACTCTCGCAAGAGTGAGGAGTTGTGTATCTTTCTTTGCTTCAGACAGTGGTTTGCTCTCGGGTGGGAGAGTTTTGTGATCTCGAGCATTGTTTGCCATTGTTTTGGCATGGAGACGGTTCAGGTTAGAGACGGTTCTCGTTCACGATCGCGACTGACATGTTGGCACTGCGGCCATGATGGACATATTAGGCGTCGTTGCTTCAGGCGTATGAGGCAGCGGAAGAGGAAGATGCATGGTGCTACTATGAGGACAAATGCTAGAGAGTATGCATGTGACGGGCATGTCACTTTTGAGTCTAGCTTGCCTTCAGACTACTTTGTGTCTTGGGATAGCACATTGTCTACACGTTTTCTACTAGATGTGCATGCAGTCTTTCACGTGACACCACGTCGTTATTTGTTTTGCTCTTTCTCTAGTGGGAGACTTGGTTGTGTGCAGTTTGCTGATGGTTCAGCATACGACATAGAGGGTGCTGGAGATGTATGTATGTCCTTGCCTAGAGGTGCATTGCTTACGCTACGAGATGTACGTTATGTACCAGGACTTAGTCAGAGTCTCATTTTAGTACGTCAGTTTACAGAGTAGTGGACATTGTGTACTGCTTGGAGAGCGGTCATTTCAGATGCATAGGGGATCACTAGTGATAGCCAAAGGTGCTAGGAGTGGTCTGGTATACCCTTTGCACATTTCTGACACACGAGGCGGTGTAGTCTCTGTGTATTTGCAGCCATGTTTAGAGCGAGAGACGAGGCGTTTCTCTTTTGCGGATGTGCTGCATGGAGAGCAGGTTGTGCATTTGTCTTGTGGTGATGTTCACTCAAATAGTGGTATCTCTGGGGATGCATTACTTTGTCAGTCATTAGTTGAGGTGACTTCAGTTGAGCTAGAGACCGGTGCATTGTTCTATGATGCGTCTGATATGTTTGAGGGCGACAGTGTCCTTCAGACAGCTGTGTGCGATTGCAGTGGTGCTGATTTTCTGGTTTTACAATCATTCTCAGCAGATATGCCTTTGCCAGAGGATGCTGACATAGTGATGCATAGTCAGGTGGTTCCTGATGAGGATGCATATGGCACTGAGGTTGTTGACAGGGATAGGTTGGCACACATAGTGCATGTTTCGTCGGCTTTCGGGTCTCTCATGTATGACCTTTTGGTTTCGAGACCTGATCTTGCTTATGCGATTGGTGAATTTGCAGTGGGAGTTGTCAGTTGTGTGATGACTGACACTGGCATTGTGCATTGTGGAGCCATGCAGGTTGTCACTCGATACCTGCATCAGGAGTGTCATCGTAGCTCTAGCCGTAGTGGTATGCATGTTGCATCTACACTAGAGCCGTTAACAGAGTGAGCCAGTGGGCATAGGTTGAGAGTCATCTTCTCTCACCTCTTGTATATACTAGTTGTAGGCTAGTCTTCTCGCCACTTATCGGCACACAGCCTTTACTGGGAGAATGTTAGGTAAAGGCGGTGTGCCTCACCATGCTTTCCCAGTGTCCGGCTACCCACATCTATCTCCTTATTCTTTATACATAGAAATAATAAGGAGCTCTCACTCACATTCTCACATGGTTCTCACACAGTGACATTTGGGAGCTCCACCCCACATCCTGTGTCGTTCTCTCTCTCTCTTTCTCACTCTTCGCACACGCACCGCATCCACACACTCACAAGAAGGATGCTCCACCATTTGTCCAAGATAGGCTCCATTGAAACATGAAGAGAAGCAAGCTGCACCACGTCTCCAAGATGCTAGGCTCCATTGAAATACCTTAAACCCATGATATTTCGTACATGGGGGGTTTACATTCAAGGTCTACCACTTGTCCAACCTATTATTCTTAGTAGCATGAGTGGTTTGGTCTCAAGATTCACCACTTTTCCACTCTATGTCGTTATATTAAGAAGATCTAGGTTTTAAGATCGACCACTTGTCCAACCTATAATGCTAGATCTTAAAGGGTATTATTTCTCACCACTTGGAATGACCATGATATGTTTTACATGGGGCTTTAGTTCCAAGGTCCACCACTTGTCCAAGCTAACTCTATGGAAACATAGAGAGAAGCAAAGGTCCACCACTTGTCCAAGCTAGGATCCATTGAAACATGGAGAGAAGGATGATCCCCCATTGGTCGAAGATAGGCTTCATTGAAACATGAAAAGAAGCAAGGTGCACCATGTCTTCAAGATGCTATGATCCATTGAAATACCTTAAACCCACGATATATTTTACATGTGGGGTTTAAAGTCAAGGTCAACAGACTTGTCCAAGCTATTATCCCTAGTAGCATGAGTGGTTTGGTCTCAAGATTCACCACTTTTCCACTCTATTTCATTATATTAAGAAGATCTGGGTGTTAAGGTCGACCACTTGTCCAACCTATAAGGGTATATCTTAAAGGGTATTCTTTCTTACCACTTGAAATGTCCATGATATGTTTTACATTGGGTTTAGTTCCAAGTTCCACCACTTATCCAAGATAACTCTATTTTTCTCATAGAGACAAGCAAAGGTCCACCACTTGTCCAAGCTAGGCTCCATTGAAACATGGAGGGAAGGATACTCCACCACTTGTCGAAGCTAACTCTATTGAAACATGGGGGGTTTACATTCAAGGTCCACCACTTGTCCAACCTATTAATGCTAGTAGCATCAGTGGTTTGGTTTCAAGATTCACCACTTTTTCACTCTATGTCATTATATTAAGAAGAACTGGGTTTTAAGGTCGACCACTTGTCCAACCTATAAGGCTATATCTTAAACGGTATTCTTTCTCGCCACTTGGAGTGACCATGATAGGTTTTACATGGGGGTTTGGTTCCAAGGTCCACCAATTGTCCAAGCTAGGGTCCATTGAAACATGGAGAGAAGGATGCTCCACCATTTGTCCAAGATAGGCTCCATTGAAACATGAAGAGAAGCAAGCTGCACCATGTCTCCAAGATGCTAGGGACCATTGAAATACCTTAAACCCATGATATTTCGTACATGGGGGGTTTACATTCAAGGTCCACCACTTGTCCAACCTATTATCTCTAGTAGCATGAGTGGTTTGGTCTCAAGATTCACCACTTTTCCACTCTATGTCATTACGTTAAGAAGATCTCGGTGTTAAGGTCCACCACTTGTCCAACCTATAAGGCTATATCTTAAACGTTATTATTTCTCACCACTTGCAGTTACCATGATAGGTTTGTACATGGGGGTTTGATTCCAAGGTCCACCACTTGTCCAAGCTAACTCTATTGAAACATAGAGAGAAGCAAAGGTCCACCACTTGTCCAAGCTCGGGTCCATTGAAACATGGAGAGAAGGATGCGCCACCATTTATCCAAGATAGGCTCCATTGAAACTTGAAGAGAAGCAAGCTGCACCATGTCTCCAAGATGCTAGGCTCCATTAAAATACCTTAAACCCACGATATTTCGTACATGGCGGGTTTACATTCAAGGTCCACCACTTGTCCAGCCTATTATTCTTAGTAGCATGAGTGGTTTCGTCTCAAGATTCACCACTTTTCCACTCTATGTCATTATATTAAGAATATCTGGGTTTTAAGGTCGACCACTTGTCCAACCTATAAAGCTATATTTTAAACCGCATTCTTTCTCACCACTTGGAATGACCATGATATGTTTTACATGGGGGTTTGGTTCCAAGGTTTACCACTTCTCCAAGATAGCTCTATTGAAACATAGAGAGAAGCAAAGGTCCACCACTTGTCCAAGCTATGCTCCATTGAAACATGGAGACTAGGATGCTCCACCATTTGTCGAAGATAGGCTTCGTTGAATTATGAAGAGAAGAAATCTGCACCATATCTCCAAGATGCTAAGATCCATTGAAATACCTTAAACCCATGATATTTTTCACATTTGGAGTTTAAATTCAAAGTCAACCAGTTGTCCAAGTTATTATCCCTAGTAGCATGAGTGGTTTGGTCTTAAGATTCATCACTTTTCCACTCTATGTCATTGTATTATGAAGATCTGGGTGTTAAGGTCCACCACTTGTACAACCTATAAGGCTATATCTTAAAGGGTATTCTTTCTCGCCACTTGGAGTGACCATGATAGTTTTTACATGGGGGTTTTGTTCCAAGGTCCACCACTTGTCCAAGCTAACTATATTGAAACATAGAGAGAAGCAAAGGTCCACCACTTGTCCAAGCTAGGGTCCATTGAAACACGGAGAGAAGGATGCTGCACCATTTGTCCAAGATAGGCTCCATTGAAACATGAAGAGAAGCAAGCTGCACCACGTCTCCAAGATGCTACGCTCCATTGAAATACCTTAAACCCATGATATTTCGTACATGGGGGGTTTACATTCAAGGTCTACCACTTGTCCGACTTATTATCCATAGTAGCATGTGTGGTTTGGTCTCAAGATTCACCACTTTTCCACTCTATGTCGTTATATTAAAAAGATCTAGGTTTTAAGATCGACCACTTGTCCAAGCTAACTCTATGGAAACATAGAGAGAAGCAAAGGTCCACCACTTGTCCAATCTATGCTCCATTAAAACATGGAGAGAAGGATGATCCCCCATTGGTCGAAGATAGGCTTCATTGAAACATGAAAAGAAGCAAGGTGCACCATGTCTCCAAGATGCTAGGATCCATTGAAATACCTTAAACCCACGATATATTTTACATGTGGGGTTTAAAGTCAAGGTCAACACACTTGTCCAAGCTATTATCCCTAGTAGCATGAGTGGTTTGGTCTCAAGATTCACCACTTTTCCACTCTATTTCATTATATTAAGAAGATCTGGGTGTTAAGGTCGACCACTTGTCCAACCTATAAGGGTATATCTTAAAGGGTATTCTTTCTTACCACTCGAAATGTTCATGATATGTTTTACATTGGGTTTAGTTGCAAGGTCCACCACTTATCCAAGCAAGCTCTCTTCTTCTCATAGAGACAAGCAAAGGTCCACCACTTGTCCAAGCTAGGCTCCATTGAAACATGGAGAGAAGGATAGTCCACCATTTGTCGAAGCTAACTCTATTGAAACATGGGGGGTTTACATTCAAGGTCCACCACTTGTCCAACCTATTAACGCTAGTAGCATGAGTGGTTTGGTCTCAAGATTCACCACTTTTTCACTCTATGTCATTATATTAAGAAGATCTGGGTTTTAAGGTCGACCACTTGTCCAACCTATAAAGCTATATCTTAAACGGTATTCTTTCTCGCCACTTGGAGTGACCATGATAGGTTTTACATGGGGGTTTGGTTCCAAGGTCCACCACTTGTCCAAGCTAGGGTCCATTGAAACATGGAGAGAAGCAAAGGTCCACCACTTGTCCAAGCTAGGGTCCATTGAAACATGGAGAGAAGGATGCTTCACCATTTTTCCAACATAGACTCCATTGAAACATGAAGAGAAGCAAGCTGCACCATATCTCCAAGATTCTAGCCGCCATCGAAATACCTTAAACCCACGATATTTTGTACATGGGGGGTTTACATTCAAGGTCTACCACTTGTCTAACCTATTATCACTAGTAGCATGAGTGGTCTGCTTTCAAGATTCACCACTTTTCAACTCTATGTCATTATATTAAGAAGATCTGGGTGTTAAGGTCCACCACTTGTCCAACCTATAAGGCTATATCTTAAATAGTATTCTTTCTCACCACTTGGAATGACCATAATAGGTTTTACATGGGGGTTTGATTCCAAGGTCCACCACTTGTCCAAGCTAACTCTATTGAAATATAGAGATAAGCATAGGTCCACCACTTTTCCAAGCTAAGGTCCATTGAAACATGGAGAGAAGGATGCTCCACCATTTATCCAAGATAGGCTCCATTGAAATATAAAGAGACGAAAGTTGCACCATGTATCCAAGATGATAGCCTCCATTGAAATACCTTAAACGCACGATATTTCGTACATGGGGGATTTACTTTCAAGGTCCACCACTTGTCCAACCTATTATCCTTAGTAGCGTGAGTGGTTTGGTCTCAAGATTCACCACTTGTCCACTCTATGTCATTATATTCAAAAGATCTGGGTTTTAAGGTCGACTACTTGTCCAACCTATAAGACTATATCTTAAAGGGTATTCTTTCTCGCCACTTGGAGTGACCATGATAGGTTTTACATGGGGGTTTGGTTCCAAAGTCCACCACTTGTCCAAGCTAGGGTCCATTGAAACATGGAGAGAAGCAAAGTTCCACCACTTTTCCAAGCTAGGCTCCATTGAAACATGGAGACAAGGATGCTCCACCATTTATCCAAGATAGGCTTCATTGAAACATGAAGAGAAGCAAGCTTCACCATGTCTCCAAGATGCTAGGATCCATTGAAATACCTGAAACCCACGAAATTTCGTACATGGGGAGTTTACATTCAAGGTCCACCACTTGTCCAACCTATTATCTCTAGTAGCGTGAGTGGTTTGGTCTCAAGATTCACCACTTTTCCACTTTATGTCATTACGTTAAGAAGTTTTCGATGTTAAGGTCCACCACTTATCCAACCTATAAGGCTATATCTTAAACGTTATTCTTTCTAACCACTTGGAGTTACCATGATAGGTTTTACATGGGGGTTTGGTTTCAAGGTCAACCACTTGTCCAAGCTATCTCTATTGAAACATAGAGAGAAGCAAAAGTCCACCACTTGTCCAAGCTAGGCTCCATTGAGACATGGAGAGAAGGAAAATCCACCATTTATCGAAGATAGGCTTCATTAAAACATGAAGAGAAGGAAGCTGCACCATGTCTCCAAGATGCTAGGATACATTGAAATACCTTTAACCCACGATATTTTGTACATGTGGGGTTTAAATTCAAAGTCAACCACTTGTCCAAGTTATTATCCCTAGTAGCATGAGTGGCTTGGTCTCAAGATTTACCACATTTCCACTCTATGTCATTATATTAAGAAGATCTCGGTGTTAAGGTCCACCACCTGTCCAACCTATAAGGCTATATCTTAAAGGGTATTCTTTTTCGCCACTTGGAGGGACCATGATAGGTTTTACATGGGGGTTTGGTTCCAAGGTCCACCAATTCTCCAAGCTAACTCTATTGAAACATAGAGAGAAGCAAAGGTCCACCACTTGTCCAAGCTAGGGACTATTGAAACATGGAGAGAAGGATGCTCCACCATTTGTCCAAGATATGCTCCATTGAAACATGAAGAGAAGCAAGTTTCACCACGTCTCCAAGATGCTAGGCTCCATTGAAATACCTTAAACCCATGATATTTTGTACATGGGGGGTTTACATTCAAGGTCCACCACTTGTCCAACCTATTATCCTTAGTAACATGAGTGGTTTGGTCTCAAGATTCACCACTTTTCCACTATATGTCGTTATATTAAGAAGATGTAGGTTTTAAGGTCGACCACTTGTCCAGCCTATAAGACTAGATCTTAAAGCGTATTATTTCTCCCCACTGGGAATGACCATGATATGTTTTACATGCGGGTTTGGTTCCAAGGTCCACCACTTGTCCAAGCTAAATCTATGGAAACATAGAGAGAAAAGCAAAGGTGCACCAGTTGTCCAAGATAGGCTCCATTTAAACATGGAGAGAAGGATGATTCCCCATTGGTCGAAGATAGGCTTCATTGAAACATGAAAAGAAGCAAGCTACACCATGTCTCCAAGATGCTAGGATCCATTGAAATACCTTTAACCCACGATATATTTTACATGTGGGGTTTAAAGTCAAGGTCAACACACTTGTCCAAGCTATTATCCCTGGTAGCATGAGTGGTTTTGTCTCAATATTCACCACTTTTCCACTCTATGTCATTATATTAAGAAGATCTGGGTGTTAAGGTTGACCACTTGTCCAACCTATAAGGGTATATCTTAAAGGGTATTTTTTCTCACCACTTGAAATTTCCATGATATGTTTTACATGGGGGTTTGGTTCCAACGTCCACCACTTATCCAAGAAAACTCTATTCTTCTCATAGAAAGAAGCAAAGGTCCACTACTTGTCCAAGCTAGCCTCCATTGAAACATGGAGAGAAGGATGCTCCACCATTTGTCTAAGCTAACTCTATTGAAACACGGGGGGTTTACATTCAAGGTCCACCACTTGCCCAACCTATTAACGCTAGTAGCATGAGTGGTTTGGTCTCAAGATTCACCACTTTTTCACTCTATGTCATTATATTAACAATATCTGGGTGTTAAGGTCCACCACTTGTCCAACCTATAAGGCTATATCTTCAGGGTTATTCTTTCTAACCACTTGGAGTGATCATGATAGGTTTTACATGGGGGTTTAGTTCCAAGGTCCACCATTTGTCCAAGCTAACTCTATTGAAACATAGAGAGAAGCAAAGATCCACCACTTGTCCAAGCTAACTCTATCGAAACATAGAGAGAAGCAAAGGTCCACCACTTGTACAAGCTAGGCTCCATTGAAACACGGAGAGAAGGATGCTCCACCATTTGTCCAAGATAGGCTTCATTGAAACATGAAGAGAAGCAAGTTGCACCATGTCTCCAATATGCTAGGATCCAGCGAAATACCTTAAACCCACGATATTTCATACATGGGGGGTTTACATTCAAGGTCTCCCACTTGTCCAACCTATTATCTCTAGTAGCATGAGTGGTTTGGTTTCAAGATTCACCACTTTTTCACTCTATGTCATTACGTTAAGAAGATCTCGGTGTTAAGGTCCACCACTTGTCCAACCTATAAGGCTATATCTTAAACGTTATTCTTTCTCACCACTTGGACTTACCATGATAGGTTTTACATGGTGATTTGATTCCAAGGTCCACCACTTGTCCAAGCTAACTCTATTGAAACATAGAGAGAAGCAAAGGTCCACCACTTGTCGAAGCTAGGCTCCATTGAAACATGGAGAGAAGAATGCTCCACCATTTGTCCAAGATAGGCTCCATTGAAACATGAAGAGAAGAAAGCTGCACCATGTCTCCAAGATGCTAGGCTCCATCAAAATAGCTTGAACCCATGATATTTCGTAGATGGGGGGTTTACTTTCAAGGTCCACCACTTGTCCAAGCTATTATCGCTAGTAGCATGAGTGGTTTGGTCTCCAGATTCACCACTTTTCCACTCTATGTCATTATATTAAGAATATCTGGGTGTTAAGGTCCACCACTTGTCCAACCTATAAGGCTATATCTTAAAGGTTATTCTTTCTCACCACTTGGAGTGACCATGATAGGTTTTACATGGGGGTTTGGTTCCAAGGTCCACCATTTGTCCAAGCTAACTCTATTGAAACATAGAGAGAAGCAAAGGTCCACCACTTGTCCAAGCTTGGCTCCATTGAAACATGGAGAGAAGGATTGTCCACCATTTGTCCAAGATAGGATCCATTGAAACATGAAGAGAAGAAAGCTGCACCATGTCTCCAAGATGCTAGGCTCCATTGAAATACTTTAAACCCACGATATTTCGTACATGGCGGGTTTACATTCAAGGTCCACCACTTGTCCAACCTATTATGCTTAGTAGCATGAGTGGTTTGGTCTCAAGATTCACCATTTTTCCACTCTATGTCATTATATTAAGAAGGTTTGGGTGTTAAGGTCCACCACTTGTCCAACCTATCAAGCTATATCTTAAATGATATTTTTTCTCACCACTTGGAATGTGCATGATATGTTTTACATGGGGTTTTGTTCCAAGGTCCACCACTTGTCCAAGCTAGATCTATTACATATATATTATACATACAATATTCAACTAGATTCCCTACCTATCATGTCCAGTAGCATGGATGCTCTGGCTTGAAGGTCCATCACTTGTCCAACCTATACTCTCTTATGTAAGGGAGATCTCGCCATAAATTCAAAACCTTCCCACCTAAATTTAAAATTCAAAATCTTATCGCCTAAATTTAAAATATCCCTCCCAAATATTAAATATCCTCCCTTAAATTTTAAAATATCCCGCCAAAATTTTAAAATTCAAACTTTTTTATAAAATTTAAATTTTATCACTTAAATTTAAAATATTCCACATGAAATTGATTTTAAATTCAAGTTTACCACAGAAAGATATCATTATCCCACCTAAATTCAAATATGCAAACCTCAAATCGTTATATTGTACATAAATTCAAACAAATTCAAATTAACAAGCCTAAACTGATATTAGTTTGCATAGATATGAATTTATCACACCTAAATTATGTCACCATGTTAGAGAGAGTGGTTAGAGAATTTGAACAAGGTCCACCACTTCTCCAACCTAGATACCAAGAAGGATTGAGTGTACAAGGTATTGTTTGGAGGTCCTTATAGTCCACTAGTCTCAAGGTCCACCACTTGTGGTAAGGGTCACCAAAAACTGTATATATTCATCCAAAGAAATACACGTATTTTTTTACCTACATGTCCTAGTTTCAACCATTTATGTCCATTAGGTGTATCACTAAACAACACTACTTTTGTTGAGAAAAAAGAAGTTACAATCATATCTACAAATGGATTAGAGGAAAATCAGCTCAGCATACATCCAGAACTCGCTACAAGAATCGTCTTTAACAGATCACGCAAGTAAGTCTTCCATTCAAGTTTACTAGTATTACAATGTGTTAGTTATTTGTGATATTTATGTATGTATATATACTATGTGTGCATATCGTAATTAAGTGTAATTGTGTATCTGCATTATGTATGAGTATTACAATGAAATAACACAAATATACATACATACACATAGATAACACAGACGCACACATACATGAGCATGTATTTTCAAGAGAGAGATAGCAAGATACAGGGATAGAGAGAGAGAGAGAGAGTGAGAAATACCTATTTTCTAGAGAGAGGAGAGAGAGAAAGATAATAGATTTCACTGTGTTTATGTATGTGGAAGAGAGAAAGACGATGTATGGGAATATGTGCACGTATTTTCAAGAGAGAGACAACAAGATAACAGATTTCACTGTGTTTATGTATGTGGAAGAGAGGAAGATGATGTGTGGGAATATGTGCATGTATTTTCAAGAGAGAGACAGTAAGATAACAGATTTCACCGTGGTTATGTATGTGGAAGAGAGGAAGACGATGTGTGGGAATATGTGTATGTGTGCGGGAATACTTTTAAACTATGTATCTCTGTCTTTTGACGAGAGAGTGCGTGTGCAAGAAAGAGTTACAGAGAACCATCTTCTCTATATGGAGAAAGAGAGAGAGTGAGAGAGAAAGAAATACCTATTTTTTCTCTATTCGTGAGGTGTGCAATGTCTCCTGAGAAGAAGCTATGCCCGATCCTGCCCTTCTATAAAGCGTTGCGTACGATGCTGTTTCTTTATCTTGTGCGCGAACTGTCAATCCTGTGCGCTCCACCTGTGCATTGTGTACGATGCCGGGTTTGCTCCTCTACGTGCGCGTATACTCCAACTGTGTGCGATCCATGTGCGCTTTCTGTGCGTCTGCTGATCGCCTGCTTTCTCTGTGTGCATTGCTCGTGCGCTCCCTCTGTGTTTAATCTTGATAGGGTTTATTAGAATGCCACGTATGCTACAAGTCCATGTTTTATCATAGGATTAAAAAAAACAAAAGCAGTATAAAACATTAACCAATTCACACGGCCAAAATTAAAGAAATCATGGTTGAAAATATGCAAAACATGTGTAACTCTATATTAGGAATTCACTTTAAAAAATATATATATATGGGCGCTGCCCTTAGCCCCGCGGGGGCGCTGCTTTTGACCCCGCTCGGCAGTCGCTTTGGGAGGCGACAAGGGGCTGCCGCCCGTTGACCCCGCCCGGAACAATATCCCAAAATCAGCCTCCCAAGCCCCGCCATTGAGAGCACTATATTCCACATCCCCATCAAGAGCGCTACCCCCAAACCTCACGTGGAAGCGCTGCCTCGCCAAATGCACCCCATTCTGGCATTGCCCTAAGACCCCGCATCTACAGTGCTAAATGGGAACATTCTTCATTAGTGAAATTTTGAACATAAATTATATTTAGCATATACTTAAATATAATACAAATATTAACATATTAACTATACTACTACTTTACTATAGCAGCTCTAGATTACGTCCCATACTATATTTAAGGTGCCAAAGGTTTGGCCTTATGGTCCTAGATTTAGCCAAGTGGTCAACACATATAGGACCAAGTGCACACTGTGCCACAAAACTTGGCCACCACTTCACTTGCCAAAGTTTAGGCCACATGGTCAATCCTAAGTTTCCAATGTTCTTATTATGTCATAAGAGACAACACTTCTTTTTTGTCACCTTTTGCCTCGTGGAAAACCTAGGCTTGTTTTCACATACTCAGGCATTTCAAGCCATAATAAATTTTCAATACTCTTCGGCAACCCTTTTGTTCAAGTCTTTGAAAAAACGTTGTTTAAGGCCACCCTAAACCATTTTCATTTAGGGGTGTCTAAAACTAGCTTTTTGGCAATTCGAGAAGAAAATGGTCAAAGTTTTATACTTAGTTTTAACTACTTGACCAATTCAAATATTGGAAAGCAAGGTCTTGTAATACTTTACTTTGGACATCACACATTAAAACTAGGTCCCTCACTTGTCCAAGCTATGCTCTAATACAATAAAGGGCTTTTGGTTTCAAAATGCACCACTTTCCCAACCTTGATTCCATTACAGAAGCTAGCTCTACTTAGACATTTAATAGCAAGGTCCTGTAGCAGTTGACATTGAACATTTTCCATGATAGCTAGGTCCACCACTTATCTAAGCTATGCTCTAATAGAGTAAGGGGGTTTTGGTTTCAAGATCCACCACTTGTCCAAACTTGATTTGGGAAGCAAGGTCCTATAATAGTTTGCTTTGGAAATTCACCATTACAACTAAGTCCACCACTTCTCCAAGCTATGTTCTAATACACTAAGGAGGTTTTGGTTTCAAGGAGAACCACTTGTACAACTTTGTTTTTGGAAGTAAGGTCTTTACATAGTTCACCTTGGACCATGGACATTGGATACTACAACTAAGCCCACCACTTGTCCAAGATATCCTCTATATATAGCCAAAGGGTTTGGGTTTCAACATTCACCACTTTTCCAGCCTTGCTTCCATTAAAGAAAGGAGGGGCATTATAACTAGGTCCACCACTTGTCCAAGCTATGCTCTGATATAGAAAGGGGATTTTGGTTTCAATAATCCACAACGTGTTCAACCTTGCAAGACTCAAGGGATACTTGGACATTGGAAAGCATAGTCCTATAGTAGTTGATAGGTGGTAGTGGGTATTACAACTAGGTCCAACCTATGCTCTCATATAGCAAAGAGGCTTTGGTTTCAAGGTCCACCACTTGTCCAGCCTTGCTTCAATTAAAGAAATGAGGGGGTACGTAAACATTGGCAAGCAAGGTAGCAAGGTCCTAAGGTATTTCACCTTGGATATTGGGCATTATAACTAGGTCAACCACTTGTCCAAGCTATGCTCTGATATAGAAAGGGGATTTTTGTTTCAAGGTCCACCATGTGTTCAACCTTGAAAGACTCAAGGGATACTTGGACATTGGAAAGCATAATCCTATAGTAGTTGATAGGTGGCAGTGGGTATTACAACTAGGTCCACCACTTGCCCAACCTATGCTCTAATATAGCAAGGATGCTTTGGTTTCAAGATCCACCATAATTTCCAACCTTGCTTCCATTAATATAGCAAGGAGGATTTGGTCTCAAGGTTCACCACTTGTCCAACCTATGCAAACCCTTTTCATGTTGTAGCATGATTTTTTGTTTGAAGAGTATTTTTCTATAACTATGGATTTAACAATGTAATCTTTTTCACTTAAAGGATGGACTTCGAATATGGGGAAAAAGTACATATGATACTTGACAATGAAATTGTTGGTATTGGTTGTGTGTGTAGAACAGATCCAAATTCCACTTGTGGTGGTACAAAGATAGGGCAAGGAAATGTCTCCATACTAGTGGAGGAATGCTTGAAGGATGTGGTCCTACCTTTTCCTACAATGGATACTTCATCTCTCCAAGGCTCATTATGGAGTGTTGTTCGATGGTCAAAGCTTCTTTTGCAATCTTTTGTATTAAATGGGAACTTAATTGATCCACAGGAAAGCTACAATGGTGATGAAGAACATGATCATTCTGATCCTCTAGTTACAGATGTAATACCTATGACAAGCCCAGAATTTGAAGCAGTGATTCGAGAGTCTTGGAGAAATCAGAGGGTCCTTTTAAAAGATGACACAATGATGCAAACCATGAATGAAGGGACCATCTTATATGTATTTACACATGATTATGTCAACTTTCAAGAACTTGGTCATGATTGTGTGGGTGTGGGTATTGAAAGTGAAAATGCAAGCATTGATGATGTGGTTGAAGTGGGTAGCATCACTTTGCTAAAGTGGCCCATCAAGTAGACAACAATGTTGAATGGGAGCCCATTACAACGCTTTGTTCCTGTTGATGGCATGCATGCTACATATGAGGATGTATCCACCGATGACAATGTTGGAAAAAAACTTGATGGGAGTAATGTTGTCCAGTTGTCAAGGAAGAGACGATACACTTTCATGAACAGGACTCAAAAATCAAAAGCAGCACCAGCTTCCACTTTTTACCTTTCAAACAAATCAATTCAAAGGGTATCATGCATTGATTTTTGTGCACAAAAATGTTGCCAGTTTGCAGATCGTGATATGGTGACAAGGATACGACAACAATTTTGGGGAGAGTCTCAAAAATCACGCACTAATTATGTTTATGATGTTCTTTCTATATGTTATCAGAAAGATGAGAAGTCACGATACCAATTCAGGCTAAATGGCTCTATTGTTTGTTGTAGAGCATGGTGTGAGCTACATGGAATACCAAAGACATCATTTTATCGATACAAGGAGAACTTTGAAAATGGTGTGCGCCAATATGTACATGGGAACACATGTACATTGAGAAGGGGACTTCAACAAACTAGTTTAGCAAGAGCACTACTAAATGAGTTTGTGGAAAACAACTCTGAGAAGATGCTACATAGAAGTAGAACACTACTAGATGGCTCAAGAGAGACTCAATTGGTGATTCCATCAACATACAAACAAGTGGATATTTTATGTGAAATCAAGACGACACTTGACCAAATGGGCTATGAGAAGAAGCTATCCCAATCTTCTTTTGGTAGAATTTGGAACAAAGAGTACCCACATGTCACTTTAACAAAGATGAGTGAGTTCTCTAAGTGCAATATTTGTAGCTCAATCAAGGCAAGGTTAGAAGCTAAACCTTCTCTTGAAGAGAGAGCTCTTCTCTTGAGGGAGAGAGAAGTTCACATGGCACAGCAAAAGAGTTGCAGAAGCCTATATTATGCATGGCGCACGTATTCAGAAACTCGACCACAAAAATATGTGTTCATAATCCATGATAAGATGGATCAAAAGACTGTCATTCCTAGATTACGCATTGTTCCTAAGGAAGTGGATTCAGGATATAATCTGCAGGTGGCATTGATTGCCATGATCACTCATGAACATGGAGAAGGTCATTATGGACACTTTGTCTTGAATGGTTTGTGGCCAGCTGATCCTAATCTTACAATTGGCTCAATTGCTAATTGTTTACATAAACTAGAGAGGATAGATAAGAATCCTCTTGGTGATCTAGTAACAAATGGACTTCCAAGGAGCAATATTTCACTACTACATGCTTTGAACTCAAGGGATGCCTTGGACTACCATAACTTGAGTGATGGAAAAGAGCCCATTGTGCAGTCGTCAAAAATTGTAGAAGAGGAATTGGGGTTAACATTTCGCAGGTTGCCAGAGAACTTGTTGCTACGATTGGATAATTGTACAGGGGAAAACAAAAATCGATACTTATTTGCCTATTTGTCAATGCTTGTTGCAAGGGGTGTTTTCAAAACCATCTAGCTGGGATTTTTAATGGTTGCGCATACACATGAGGACATAGACGCCATGTTTAGTAGGTTTTCAGAGAAGTTGAGAGTTACACAAACCTATACTTGCCACATTTTATGGATACATTACGAAACAGCTCATCTTCATCTCCAGCTCCATTTTTTCTCACAAAGATCCCCGATTTCAAGCAATATTGTGATGGCTATCTTTGTGATGGACAAGATATACTTGTTGGACATTCCAAACCGCTTCAGTTCGGGTTCTTTATGCAGGATGAGATACCAATGATGCAATATAAGGCACATGTAGGTGTATCAAGTTGGAGTGGAAGTATTCGCCTTTGGAAAACAGACACAGAACGCAAGCCAATGTTACCACATGGATATCCACCTCTAGTACCAATGGCGGAGTATGTCAAGGCCCACGAAGATGTCATTTTGGGGCTAAAGAACTATATAAAATTTTGGAAAAATTTAGGGAATGGTTCAAGTATTCCGCGATATTATAGACCCGTGATAGATTATTGGAGTAAGGTAATTGAAGAGATTGGAAAAGCAATCATATCAGAGGGAGTCTTGTATGAAATGTTTTGGCCAAAAACTCAAGAATATTCTCACCTACAAAGAAAATTGCATTAAAAATAAGTATGATGTGACAAAAATAGTTACAATGCTAAATTTGGCAAATGTTAAAGAAGGGTGAAAGCATGTTAACGTGTCACACTTTTTCATGTCCCAGACAATGTTAATTAGCACATTTTTGACATATGCTAACTAGTACAATAACATGAGCTACTTCTCCAAGATCTATGACGTATGATATAGCGATAGAAAGCTCTTGAAACAAGGAATCCAAATGTACAACCTCCGACAAGTTTTGATATTATTTGCAAAGATTTTATCGGACGCCCAACTTTCTAAAGATGTGATAACTTGAAAATGCCAACTAGCATAAAAAGCATGACACGTTCACATGCTTTCACCTAGAAGCATACAATTGTTTTATATTCAGACCACAATTTGAAATTTATGTGAATAGTCACTCAAAATCATGATAACAAGTGTAAAACAAATAAACAACATATCTAGCACAATAAAACACCATATGCATAGTTCAGCTTCCAAAATCTTTACAAAGCATAGGGTTTAAGGTGTACTTGAATTTATAGCCCCAAGGATATAAATTTCTTCTCAACTCATAAAGCCAACTTTATGGATAAGAAGCTATCCAATTGTATCAAATTTTGATAGTTGCTTGTTTAACAAGAGATAAAAGATTCCAATTACCCAACCAAGTAGCTTGTTTAACTACAAGAGATAAACAATTTCAACAACCCAACCAAGTGTTAACCAAGCAGCTATCATATCTAGATAGCTGCTTGTCTAACAAGAGAGAAAAGATTCGAATTACCCAACCAAGTGTTGAAAGCCATCCTATTTGTCAAGTACTTTAATTATATAGCTAGAAAAGAAAACAATGTAAAACTAGGTAATGGATCTCTCCATTATGTATGAGAATAATCATTTAGGTTATGAATTAATTATTGTGCTCACCCTTCTCAAAAAAAAAAAAAAAAGCAGAAAAGAATGAAGACAAGAGGATTATATTGAATTATGTCTCCATATTATTGAAAATGCAAGCATAGCATGCATAGGCATCTCCACATTCCCATACAAAACCTTTGTAGCCTATACATTCTTAGTCCACATTCTTAGTCCATTCCATCAAGGCACCATACCAAAGGTCACATGTGTCTAGATGGAGGCCTCATTGCACTCCCCCCCCCCCCCCCCCCACGCGGTGTTTTGTCAAGACCATTTTCACCCATGTCATAAGTGCTTACAGTCGGTTAACTCATGATCATGATGTACGAATGAGCAAAGCACAAAATTTGTTGTTGGCCACAATAAAGTTTTGAAATTAATTATGTGAGAATGGCCTTCTGTACAATTTGAAGGCATGAGTACAGAAAAGAGAAGATGATATTATAGAATTGGAATAGAATACATAGTTCTTTATTTATTACATTGTACCTTTCAGGGGGATGCCTTGCAGGTGATACAATTTTTTTAGGACGCATGGGACTAACTACAAACACTAGAAGACAAGTGCCATTGGCACTACAAGCAATTCAATGTTGGTTAAGTGTCGTATCGTGTCGGGAGGTTGACCGTGTTGGTCTTTTAATTCGTAAGAACTAGTAGGGGGGTGCCAATGCACCAAGCTACATGCACAATGAGATAGCATGCAACGGGCCGAGCGTCCTCTTTGAGGGTGTTTGGTAGAAGAACTGGTTGGGGGTTGGTTGATGTATGCATGTAAATGGGAGAAGCCTCTCATGCATACATGGCCTTATTTGAGCCAATAAAAACTCACCAGTCTTGAATCCTAAAAGTGTCCCTCAACTTGAGTTCGTAAACACAAGTTTGATTGGCTAGGTTGGATAGTGAGGGCTAAACTTTAAATGACCAAAAGTGTATTGACAATATCTAGCGGTGGGACACTGTTGCAAAACAAACATAGGGTTGTTGTAGGTAATAACAGGTTAAATTGGCACACTAGATCGAAACAGTGCTATTTCATATGGTTGCAAATGGTCTTTATTTTAGAACTAGCTTTGGGGGCTCTTTTCTTTGAATAGGCATCCAACCATTGCCATGTCACCTATGTTGGATGGTTGGGTCTATCTGCTTGATATATTTGCTACTGCAATAGTGGACCATTGAATGTGCATTTTGACTTCAAAAGTCATGATTTGCCCATTTATTTTCCTATTATACACAAGGATTTGGAGGATATCCTTTCCCATGGAGATGGCACAAAAAATGTATTGTAGATGGCTTGGAAATTACTCCAAAAGAGACAAAGATGACCAAAATATGCATGCAAATTGAAGCAAGGGAAAGGAAATCATCAAGAGAGAGGGAGGGATATCCAATGGTAGAGGGTAGCTGAGAAGGAGAGCTGGATGTTGGAACCACTCCCATGTGACCCGGACTAACAGAAGCTTATTAAATTTTTCTTTCAAAACAATAGTGGTGATCTGCATTTGAAGATGTTAGTCTTTTCACTCATGGGTCCATATCAAGTTGCATTTTGGAACACCACAAGAGGAGAATATTTTTGGCTAGGTTATTCACATCCTCTCACGAGCCCTTGTTAAGTTGCATTTCTAAATGCTAGTGCAAAGCCCCCATGAGAACTGTTTAGTAGAAGAACTGGTTGGCGGTTGGTTGGGTGGAGAGCTGAGCTAATATGATGAGGCCGGGAGAGCTGTATATAAGGCTAATGTGATGAGGCCGCACTTGATGAGCTCTTCTCCTTTTATGGGCGCGGACGCAGAGGGTGTGCAGGTGTGCCACGTCTGCTACTACTGGGACCGAGTCCTGGCTTGACGTCTATCACGTTACCTGCTTGTTCCTTGTGCGCCTCGACGTCGTCAACATTCGCGTTTTTAAACCACTTAAACCGCGTTTAGCTGGTTACAGACGACCTTTTCAAATTACCTCCAGTTTTGAAATTATCATCCTTACACGTGACACGACAGCACCCAAAAAGCGCTTCAAATGTCGCAACACGCTTCTAAATAGTCCATAACTGAAGGATAGCTTGGCACTGTTTTGGCTATAAACTATATAGGCTCCTTCTAGTCCCCAAGGTTTCCTTCTCTCGGACGACATGCGGGCCAAGTGGTGTCCGAGGCAACTAGTATAGTGTGTTACCATATACATGTGGTAGTGATGTGTGTGAACACACTAGGACCGCAGGGGCATTTTTTCCCTCTTTAGGAGGTTTTTTCCCCCGTGCATTGTATATACGCCCATCACTCTAGGGCTATCTATCTTTCCATCGCACACTAAGTAACATACTCTCTATTGTGTGCCTTGAGCTTCCTTCGTCTTCTCCAAGCTGTGTGTGTTTCTTTGCAACCCTAATTCCAACAATTGGTATCAGAGCAGGTCACGTCCTCCAGCACACGCCTACTCACTTTCTCCGATTTTAGTGAGCTTTGACGAGCGTTCGCAAGTCGACAAATATTTTGGGAGGGCTCGTAGAGCTTGGTCTGCTCAGAATTTTGATTTGGGCTCATTTCGGCCTCCGTTTCCACTACAGGCAGTACTGCACAGGCTATTTCGTCATTTTGTGCAAAATTTTTGTCAGTGTCGTTTTCTGCATAACAGGTGCCTTATAGTCTTCTACGGTTTGTGCTATATAGCACAGGTTGTTCCCGCTCCGTTTCTCCTATTTTCAGGCAGTTTTCACATCAGGTGCAGCATTTACCATGGCTGACAACAACAACACAGATGTGTTCAAGATGTTTGCTTCTGAGGACAGGTTGGATGGGGACAACTACCCTATGTGGGCTTATATGATGCAACATGTTCTTGTGTCAAAGGGTGTCTGGAACATTGTGCAGAGCATTGATGTACGTCCTGGTTCTGAGATTGTAGGCGATGTTGAGGATGTTGCAGGTCTTGCTGCAAGGATTGCAACTGTTAGAGTTGTTTTGCCTACGGCAGAACAAGCTCGCTGGGATGTTAAGGATGCGCAAGCTCATGCATTGATTGCGTTGTCTGTGAAGCGCACCATTGTTCTTCACATCCGTTCAACAAAATCTGCAAAACAGGCTTGGGATATTCTAGCAGGTCTTTATGCAAGCCGAAATGAGGCTAAAATTGCTTTGCTACGTAAAGAGCTGGAGTCAAAGATTATGCATGAGGAAGATGATATGGACACTTTCCTTGCTAGTGTCAAGGATATCAATGAGCAGCTTATTTCTGCAGGTGAAGTCATTTCAGACAGTTCCCTTGTGCAAATTGTTCTTGATGCCTTACCAGATTCCTACCAGACTTTTGCTAGTACTTGGAGACTGATGACCCAAGGAAATCCTAAAGTTGTCAAGTTTGATGCATTATGCACATTGCTGTTGCAAGAGTCACTTTCTAGAAAAAATAGGACTAGGTAGCGTGCAAGTGAACAAGCTTTTATTGCTTCTCAAAGAAAGGGTGGTAACAGTAATGCAGCCACTTCTTATGGTTCTGCTGCGAGTGGCAAAAATTCTGTTCCTAATGCTTCTACTGGAAGTACTTCGTCTGGCAATTCAGGTGATAAGGGAAAAAAGAAGATGCGTTGCCATTATTGTAAAGCCAATGATCACTTGATCAATTCGTGTCCTAAGTTGAAGGCCAAAGAGGCTAAGAAGCAAGAGGGTGGTTCCACTGCAAATGCTGGTTCCACTACAAATGCAGCCATTGTTGAGTCTTCTGTGAAAGGAGACTGTGTTGTTGATGTTGATGTTGATGCAGAATGGGCTTTTAGCGCAGAGTGCACTTACAATCCTGTTGTCCATGATGCATGCTTGTTAGTTGCTGTAGATTCACATGTGTGGTATTTTGACAGTGGTGCTACAAAGCACATTACCTCACATCGTGAATTGTTTACCTCTCTTGAGTCTGTCCCTCATGGGAATTCAGTCACTTGTGCCAACAACGCCTCTTATCCAGTTCAGGGAGTTGGAAAGATTGTGCTAACTGCTGCTAATGGCAGTTCCTTCACACTTGTTGATGCACTTTATGTACCTGGGATCAAGAAGAATCTCTTGTCTGTATCCGCACTTGCTAGACTTGGACTTGTAGTCAAATTTGTGGATGACAGATGTACAGTTCATGATCTTAGTTTTGGTGATGAAATTGTTGCATTTGGCCTTTTGTTCCATGGGCTGTATAAGCTCACTTTGTATGACAAGTGTGGACAAAATTTTTCAAATGCTGTTGCAGATTCAAGGGCTATTTCAGATGCAAAACTTTGGCATGCACGTTTTCGTCATCTAAATTTTGCCAGTTTGCTGCGTTTGCAGAAATCTGATATGGTTGCTTCTTTGCCGCCTCTTGAAGCACCTGTCAAACATGTTTGTGAAGGCTGTATTTTGGGTAAGATGCAGCATTCTAAATTTCCAAAGGATGGTTCAGTTCGGGCCACATGCAGGTTGCAGCTTGTGCATAGTGATGTTGTGGGCCCATGCAAACTCCGTCCTTGGGCAATTACCTGTACTTCGTGACTTTCATTGATGATTACTCCAGACATGCATGGGTATTTCCTCTTAAAGAGAAGTCCGAAGTTTTTATGTGCTTCAAACAATTTCTGGCTATGGCTGAAAATGTCTCGAAATGTACTATGGGCACCCTCTGTTCCGATCGAGGGGGGGAGTATATGTCTCATGAATTTAATGCATTTCTGGCTAGTCGTGGGATAAAACACCAATGTACAGTGCCTTATACACCTCAGCAAAATGATGTTGCTGAGAGGAAAAATAGGTCACTGCCGAAAATGGCATGATGTATGGTCAAAAGTCAAGCTTTGCCGCATTCTTTCTGGCTTGAGTCCATTATGTGTGCCACTTATGTACTTAACAAGTGTCCTACAAAAGCTTTGTAGTCTATTACTCCATATGAAGGATGGCATGATAGAAAACCTTCTATTGAGCACATGCGTGTTTTTGGTTGTTTGGCATATGCTTTGGTGCCACAAGTGCAGCGTAGAAAATTGGATGATAAGGCTGTCAAATGTATTTTTGTTGGTTATAGTGCTGAAAGCAAAGGTTACAGGTCGTATCATCCGCAAACAAAACGTATTCTGGTTTCACGAGATATAGTGTTTGTGGAAGATTCTGTTCAGCCCTTGCTGTCATGTACTAGAGACAGTAATGTAAGCTCACATGACATTTATGACACTTTGTTGCCTCTTTTCAGTGGTGGAAATACGAATGTAAGTTCCAATGAGGAAAATGTACAGCCTATGGGGGTTTCTGAAAATGTTTTAGATCAGCCTATAGCTGATGCAGATGTACATGATGTGCTTGATGAGGAAAGGGCTGAAAATGAGCAGGTATGCCAAAATGGCTGGTGCACACTTTGCGTGACAGTAAATTGGATGCACCTTTGTCTAGTCGTACTCGTTCAGGCTCTCGCCATGCATCTTATGCATCAGATTGTTATGCTTTGGCTGTGTCTAGTTTACATGATCTTGAGGAGCCTCTATCTTTTGATGAAGCACAAAATTCAGAATATTGGATGGCTGCCATGCAATGAGCATATGATGCACTTATAGAAAATGACACATGGAATTTATGTGATTTGCCTCCTGGAAAAAAGGCCATTGGTACGAAGTGCGTTTACAAGTTGAAACGCAAGCCGGATGGTGAGATCGATCGCCATAAGGCTCGACTTGTTGCAAAGGGTTATGCACAACAAAAAGGCATAGATTATGAAGAGACTTTTGCTCCCACTTGTCGTATGACTACTGTGAGTTTTCTATGTGCATTGGCAACTCATTTTGGTTGGGATGTACATCAATCAGACATTGTTACTGCTTTCTTGAATGGTGACATATTTGAGGAAGTTTATGTAACGCAGCCTCGCGGTTTTGTCATAAAAGGACAAGAGGATAAAGTGTGCAAATGTAACAAGGCTTTGTATGGGTTGAAGCAATATCCTCGTGCTTGGGTATGAGAAAGCTGACACTCATTTGGTCAAACAAGGCTTTCATAACAGTCCAACAGAAAGCACATTGTATGGAAAGCGTGAGGGTGATGTATTTCTCATCGTGGTTCTTTATGTTGATGATTTGTTGATCACTGGACCAAATGAGAGACATATTGCTGAATTTAAGGCTGATTTGAATGCTACTTTCAAGATGAAAGATTTGGGGCTGTTGCATCATTACTTGGGTATACAATTTAAGCAGCATGATGGTGGTATTGCCTTGTGTCAGAAAAGTTACATAGAGACATTGCTATGTAAGTTTGGACTTGAGGATTGCAAACCTATTGTCACTCCCATGGAAACAGGTTTGAAGTTGAGTCTACATGATGCTAGAGATCCTGCTGATGTCACTCTTTACCAAACTGTTGTTGGCTGCCTCATTTATGTATGCAGCACGAGGCCGGATATTCAGTTTGCAGTCTCACAGGTCAGCAGATTTATGCAAAGCCCAGGGTCTAAGCATTGGCAGGCTGTCAAAAGAATTTTCCGCTAGCTTAGTGGCACTTTACATCTTGGCTTGTTTTATCCCAAGGGGGGATCATTGCCGCCAGACTTACATGCTTTTTCGGACTCAGATTGGGCTGGTTGTTTTGACACACGAGTGTCCACAAGTGGTTTTTGTTTCATGCTTGGCAGTTCATGTATATCATGGTTGAGCAAGAAGCAACCTACTGTGGCCACTTCGAGTTGTGAGACTGAGTACAGGGCAGTCTTCACAGCTACGGTTGAGTGTGTATGGCTCAGACACCTTATGGCTGATTTGGGTGTTGGACAGGACACTGCCAACACTATCTACACTGACAGTCAGAGCGCATTGGCAGTTGCGAGGAACCCAGTTTTTCATGCTCGCACAAAGCACATTGAGGTGCATTACCACTATGTCAGGGAGAGGCTCTCAGCAGGAGAGATCAGCTTGGCTTATGTGCCAACACAGGACAACCTTGCAGATCTTTTCACAAAGGCATTGTCTCGTGAGAAGCTTGAAGCTTTCCGCAAAGCTTTGGGCTTACTCCCCTTTGTGGACTGATCCTGTCCTCAAGGCATGGCACTTCCCTTTACTCATGTGCCAGCTCTTGTTCACCGCATCACTCCAGGGGGGATTTGTTACCATATACATGTGGTAGTGATCTGTGTGAACACAATAGGACCTCGTGCATTTTATATACGCCCATCACTCTAGGGCTATCTATCTTTCCATAGCACACTAAGTAACATACTCTCTATTGTGTGCCTTGAGCTTCCTTCGTCGTCTCCAAGCTGTGTGTGTTTCTCTGCAACCCTAATTCCAACATAGTGAAGCGAGGCCTGGGCATGGTAGCTGCACCTTTTATTTTGAGAATGGGGTATTCAAATCCAAGCATCACTTTACTTGCACAACACCAGCGACAAGAGTGACAACGTCAACAAATTATCCCATGGCTTTCGTCCACTGATCAAGTTGACACATTTAGAAGGGACAAGCCTGGCAAGATAAGGGTCATCATTATTAGCAATGGGTCATCTCAATGATTGAATAGTATCACTACCAAAAATGCTCGTGCTTGCTTACCTCATATCATAATAAATGTAAGCCAACATTTATCGGGGCAAACTATGACGTGGTGACCTTGATTTCTCAACACTCTATTGGAAGCCAAATACCATCTCTTCTACTACATGAGCATCACTCAAAGGCATGCTGAAACTTGTCTGCCCCAAGGGTCTTAATTATAAAGGCATCCGTAGTTACGTACCTCAGGTCAGTGCCAAACCCTATCTCTAATAAAGTGGTAGGTGCTTCACCCATGGAGGGAACACTTGATTTTGTGCTAGTTGTATGCTACTAATATTGGACTCAAGTTAGATGATAGCTTGTCTCCCGACCTACATACCCAAATCTTGATGTAGCATATGTAACCAAGCTGCATCATATTACGCCAATACAACATCCTTGTACTCTTGAAGTAGCATATGTAACCAAGCTGCATCATTTTACGCCAATACAACACCCTTGTACTCTTGAAGTAGCATATGTAGCCATGAGATGCCAATACAACACCCTTGTACTCAGCCTACTATGTATTCAATAAAGGAATCATGCGTTCCACCTTGGTGCTCCATGTGATGGAATAATTATCACTCCAAAGTGAACTCAAAAATCTATTGTCCTTTCAATTAAAGCATAGACCCTAGGCTATGCATAAATCTACTCACCTATAATACTACATTGTGAACAATATATTGCCTCATAATGCATACAAAAATGAGTCAACCAATAGCCTATTAATAGAGAATGATATTAGTGTAGTCTTCGACATCATGAAGACTAAGGTTCATACTTGTCTCCAAAGGCATATCAATTAATAGCTTTGCAATCTTCACAAGGATAAACCTACACAGTAATATCTCAATGTACTTTGTGTGACACAATTTGTTACCATATTGTGGTAGCATTAACCACATACACTACCAATTGAGTCCTCATTACTAGAGGGCCTAAGTTGCAACTCAATGCTAGACTCACTCTCCAATCAATATAAGTATTGTCGTGACAATATCAAGTAATGAGGGAAAGATGAAGCTCCCAAAATTTCCTCTACTTGCGAGCACTCTCAATCACTTCATCGACACAGTCTCTTATCTTCAAATTTTGATATAAGGGAATAGAGATAGGCCTACAATCAATTAAGAACATATTTGACGGTATTGGTGTATACCACCTTTCTAATAGCCTTATGCCCCCTACGTCCATGCATATGATTAATGCATAAAAACACCATATATATATATATATATATACGTATATATATACACACACACCCAAACCTTCCATGAAAAATTACTACTCTTTTTAAAAGGATCCACTTCAAACTCACTACGCCAAAGAACCGAACCATCCACAGAGATGAAAACAATCACAACATCTATCTCGTTTTTTAGCACATATACAAAAATTGATGTGCACCACTAATCTAAAATTTAAGGGAATCAAATTTAAGGCACAGAGAGGGTAGAAGCTAGAGAGAGAGACAGAGAGAGAGAGAGAGAGAGAGAGAGAGAGAGAGAGAGAGAGAGAGAGAACAAACAGACTCGATGTAGGATTTGTTGTGGATGCGATCTCATTTCTCACAAACTATTCTTAAAATCAAGATCCATGTTGGGCATAGCTCTTCTCTTTCCCATAACTACCTAAAGGTTATCTTAAAAAGGATGCACACCCTTTGCAACCTACATGCGAGTGCTCCAATGTTGGTAGTGGCTCCCAATCCCCTTGCAGTCATTCTCACTAATTGTTTTGTCATCTTGTCAAGCAACTTATCCAGCACGGTCTACAACACATATTTTTCAATAGACTCCCACATTCTATAACTTCAACTTACAACGTCTATGTTGGTTTGTAGCCTGACTTTAGCAACTTCACCAAATAAGCTATAATCCACAACTAAGACTATCACAACATTGTAATGTACCCACAAAATGGAAAATATCATAAAAATGGATAAGAGCCTATAATTTGTGCATAGCCTCTAATGATTCGATCAAAGATGTCTCTCTAGTGGATGACTGGAAGTAACATAGTTTGAAGAATTAATCAATAAGAAAACATATTTTATTGATGGGATCACTTTAGATAGGTTCTTACTCATGACCTACATGGTTGACACCAACATCACCATTGTGGCAAGGTACAAACTTCAACATGGGCAAGGGGGAATAGTCGTGAAGGTTGTTGAGATCTTCAACAACAATTATGGAGTGAACAAAAATTTAAGCGAAAAAAATGTTTTTCTAAGTGAAATGCAGTACTACATCAACTTTGGAGGCTTACCATGACCAAAGGGTGAAACATTTTCAAAGATAATCATTTTTCCCATAAATAGAGGTCTTTAAAATGTAAGCTCAAGAAAGGATTTTCCAAAAATATTTGTTCTATTACGAGATTGGAAGTTTTTTCAAAACCATGAACGGAAACTTTTATGTCCTATTAGGTTACCAACCTAGTGTTAAAATAAAAAGATCCTGCAGCACCAGAAGAGAAGCATGAGACTGCCTCCAAAACTAGAGGAGAAGCATGCAGCCCATTGATGGAGATAAAAATTATGAGGGAAGCACATATTCCCTATGATTCCCACTCTATGCCATATGTACAACTGGTCAATCATGTTTTGACTATGTTGCTCAATTATTGAGGTAATGTAAGAAAAACAAGCAAAATGTGAGTGTCTCCTCACCCAATTACCAAAGGGTAGTGGAGCATGCTCATGCTCAAGTGGTGATTAGGGAGTGGGATTATTAAAAATTAGCTAAGGCAATAGAAATTAAAGGGGAGGACCATCATTTGGCTACGTCAATTATGATGGGGAATCTATGTCAAACAATAATGCTTTGTAATTTGGTTATTGTAGGTCCAAGATAATTGATTTGTATGAAAGGTATACAATCTTAAGTGTCCAAGATAATATTTTTGCTTGTATCAATGTATGCAAACTATGTTGATTTATATGACAAATTTGGTTTTACTTTGGTCACTATGGATATATCTTGGCATTATGCACTTTTAATGAGATTTGACATAGCCAGTGGACATGGTCATTGGACATGCCAAGTGATAGGTCCTTCCCTTACTGATTTAGTAGTGCACTTTGAATTTAACTTTCATGGTACTTTGGTGAGGAAGATCAAAACATCGATCACTTGTGATAAGGCAATGACAAATATCAAAAACAAAACAATAAAATGAGCAACATGAAGTGAACGATGAAGAACAACCATGAACTAACAATGGATCACAATAACAACATGGAAATACACAACAACAACAAGTTGTAGATGTGTGTTTTTACAAGATTCCTCCAATTCAACAAGAAAATTAGTATTGTACATTTTTGTATAAAACACTTAATTTGTGACCACCCTTTTTACGTATAGGGGAGATTGTGAGTCCCTCCTCTTGCTTATGTTTGAGGAGAGGCTTGTGATTGTGTGTTTACACCCTTTGTAATAGGCGATACTTGTGTTTGCCTCATCCTCTATGTGTTTGGAGAGGATTGTGTGAAACAACACCCAAAAGGGGGAATTGTTGGGATCATGGATGTGGGCTTGGTTGCATTTTGTATGAAGTCCCTCGCCATGTCATGTGCTTATGTGTAAGCTAATTATGCATAACTTATTTGATATGTGCCATGTGGAATGTTATGTGAAAAAGTAAGTCAACCTTAAGAGTTGGAGTGGTAAGAATGGGCCATTTTTGTGTGTTGTGCATGTGGGCCAACTATTGTACTTTCTCTATCTCTACAAAAGAGCATGCTTTGCACACAAACTATAATGCAATAATATGCTACCTCTTTTGCAACAATTCTTTTGATTTACTTTGTGCTTCTAGTTAAGATCTATAGATGCATGTATTACTCATGAATGTCATTTATTATCCACCCTAATCCCTATCAACATGTATTTAACATAATTGTCTTGATTCCACAAATACCACTAGAGCATATGGAGATTTGGAACCAATGATAATCTAGCACTTAAATGCGTTAGCATCAAAGCACCAAAGGAATGCATAAAAAAAGTAAACACATATACATAGAAACCAATATGAGGAGGAAAGATAATAGGGGCCTTTTTTGTTTTCTCTTTATCTCTAGTTGTCTCATCTTATACAATTTTCCAGGTAGCAATATAGCGATTGTGTGAGAGAAACAAGGACATGTCGCAAGACTAAGCCTAGGACTTGCATGTGTGCATGCACATGTACAGGTGTGGGTGCGCGCGCACGTGCACACACATGCACACACACACAAAGAACTAAGAATTGTGTAATACAAATGCCAATTTCTCCTTGAAAGTTGGTGTGAATCAAAAGAATCAATATCTTTTACCTTTCCTCTAGGTCTATACTGCACGTCCTTCTAGCTTTTGCCCCTCACAATTCTTTGTTATATAAAACTACTTTGCCTTAATTGTTTTAGTGTGCATATGGTGTCTATTCAAAAAACAAAGTAGTGGTGTACATCTTACCTCATGTCATAGAATTTCCTCAAGGCTTCATAAAATCTCTCCCTAAAACCTTTCTATGAACCCCGATGACGATGCAATAGAATTGGAAATTGGAGTTAGTTGTTGTGTGAAGGAGAGAACTTTGCATTTTATAATAATAAATCAAAGATGCAAAGACATGTCTTTTGTGCATCGAGATTCTTGTGTATCTTTCCTTACTTTTTAAGATTACATTATCACATTATGTGTGCAATTTCAATTTTTTTTGTACCCTTGACTTTATTTTTAGCTTGCTTTATGACAATATTACTCCTGTTATTATAGGCATCATTTCCTTGTGCTGGTAAGATTGTACTCAAGTTAAATGATAGCTAGTCTCTCGACCTACATACCCAAATCTTGAGGTAGCATATGTAACCAAACTACATCATGTGATGCCAATACAACACCCTTGTACGCATCCTAGTATTTATTCAATAAAGCAATTATGCGTTGCACCTTGGTACTCCATGTGATGGATTTTAGCAACGGGCAGTGAACAACCTTCAGTGATGCTATTTTTAGCATACAATGCTTCATTTTTTTGATACACATATCATTTGTATATGCACTTTTGATGTATTTATAGGCTCTACATGAGTTTCAAATTGTATGTTTGACTCTATCATGATGCCTAAGAACTCTACAGATGCGCACAATTTTATGCATCTCATGGGAGGCCGAACATTTTGTTTATGCCCTTGGTATAAAAGTGAAAGTTAGGTCATTTTTCACTTATTCTTTTGCGAGTAATTAAGCTTTCATGGAATCTTGTGAGGAAGGTGGAGATGGTGATTCATGTAGTGGAGCTTCCTCTTGTGCTTCCACTCTTTCGATGGCTGAAATTGAGAGTTCAGTACTCTTCTGCTTCTAGCTCCCGGACCGTTTGATTTGCATTAATGGTGTGTGGTTAAGTGTTAATTAGTCTCTAATTATTTCTTCCCACTCTCATTTCTCTTCTCCTTTGATTGATTAGTGAGCTCTTTGAGCTTTTGATCTATGTGTGAGTGATTAATGAGTGTGTGCACCATTGTCGTCTTGCTTTGTGAGATTAGAGAGTAGGCATTCAGTAGCACACTATTTGCATTGCATTTCCTCCTTCTTCTCTCTCACAATTTGGATCCGCTTCTTGAATTTCTTTTGACTTCATGCTTCCATGCACTAGTCGGGCTTTGGTCCTCCAGATTGACATTATATCGGTGGATTGAGCTATGCTACAACCCGCCAACATTGGCGTCGTTGTTAGGGATCGATTGCTTAAGCTAGCGGAGTCATTAGTGTGTAGAAGTCTCCTCAACCATCAATCAAAGTAGTTTAGGTTTTCAAGTAGGTATTGGTGATGGTGAATGGCTGATTTGTGAGGAGATTTTGGCTAAGAAATTGTATGTATTTTTCATGTTTTCCCCTCTTTTTCACTAGTTTTGACACTAATTTGTGACTAATTTACTAACAATTTTTGTGCTAAACATGTGTGTATACTTAATTAGAGGCTTGGTAATCACTCTATTGATTAAGGGATTTTTAGTGTGTAATTAAGGGATTTTTTACTAATTATTCTCCCTATATTACTCACTAATTGTATCACTTATGGCATGTGTGTTTAATGCTACACATTGATAAATCTTTAATTCGATGTGCACTCATTATTCTTATGCATTTAATTTTGTTGAAATGGAAGCTACACATAAGAGTTTGTGTTGGTGTCTATGTCATGGTCAAACCGGTTTTATAAGTACACACACACACACACACACACACTAGTGGAGTCGTCACTTGGAGTGAGAATTTGATGAAATTCTTGACGTAAATGTGAGTGTACCAACCCATTCAATTTTTTATTTAGGTGCAGCTTTCAATTGAAAATTAGACACAACAAAATTGGTTCAATTTTGTGTGTATTGAGTATGCGTCTATGTGTAGGCAAAGTGCACAAAATTGAGTGCAATTGTGTCAATGTTGATGCCAATTGATTGATTTGAAATTATAGGAGGTTTATGGTCATCAAATTGATTATGGTGAATGGTTTTAAGTTTGCAAATTGCGTCATTATGCTATCAAAATTGCGTTAAATGTATGTGTGTGTAAGCTTGTAAGTGTGTTAATTGTGCATGTTTATACACTGTCAAATTGCTTTGAATGATTGAATAGATGTGAAAATGAGATGGTGAAAATGCTAGTTTGATTAGGATTGCTAGACCAAAGTGGCAAAAAGTTTAATTAGACCACTAATTAGACAAACTTTCAGGTCAAATTTGAGTCAAAACAGTAAAAACGACCCAAAACGGTTCAAATTTGAGTGGCGTATTGATTATTGATTTATTGGATGATGTAATTACATTTCAAAATGTTGCAAGTTGAGTTAAATTGGATGCATAATTTTCAAAAGAAAAGCAGTACTATTTTGGCTATTTTTTGTAAATTTTTTAACTTTTTTTGGGAAATTTATTTCTTAAATTTCTCTTTTCTTACCAAAAAAATGTGAAAATAGAAAAACCTAATGTGAAATGCCAATCTAGAACATGTTTTGTGACTCTATAACCTTTATCTAAATTTTTAAATATTTTTTAAACATTTTTAGCGTATTTTTACAAACTCGGGATTTTTTTTTAGCTTTTTTATTAAAGAAAACACCCACACAAACACACACACACACACACACACATAACATTCTACCACTCCCTCTCTCTTTTTTTCCTTTTTTTGAGAAAAAATGTGCGCGCGCACACACACACACACACACACACCCCTCCAAAAGGCTTTTGTATTACAGTTTCTCCCATAAATAGAGACTTGGTTCAATACAAGTTTTGTGTTCTTTGAAACCTTGATGGTGCAATGAAGATAGAGATCTTCATGCACCACAATTATGCCTGTAACTTAGCTAAATGAAAGCACTAACTTGTCCCCGGCCTCAATCCCAAGACCTCAAACACCTTCGAAGGTGGAGAGAGCTAGCAGGGAATGAGGATAGGGAAGAGGAAGAAGAATCATTCTTACAAGACAGAAATAGTTCCTCACTTATCATCACTCTTACTGCTTAGGATAGCATAATAGCATAATAATGATGATGAAGAAGATGACAAGATTCAGCATTGAAGCATGGCTCTTGGTTGGATTTTCATTCCATAGCCAAGAGTGTTGGTGTAGGCTCTCAACTTCTCAACAGGCTTGGAGAAGGAGATGAAGTTCTTGTACTTAGCACTTCACACAATGAGAGAGAGAAAGAGAGAGAGAGAGAGAGAGAGAGAGAGAGAGAGAGAGAGAGAAAGAGAGAGAGAGCCTTGAGGAAATTCTATGACATGTCGCAAGACTAGGCCTAGGACTTGCATGTGTGCATGCACATGTACAGGTGTGGGTGCGCGCGTATATGCACACACGCGCGCACACACACAAAGAACTAAGAATTGTGTAATATAAATGCCCATTTCTCCTTGAAAGTTGGTGTGAATCAAAAGACACTTGATTGTTTGATTGTTAGAATCAATATCTTTTACCTTTCCTCTAGGTCTATACTGCACGTCCTTCTTGTTGGAGCTATATATGGCTCACTCTACTCAACTTGGTCTCACCTATATATTTGTATCTTGTCCTCAATATGAATCAGTCTTTGGGAGCGTACATGGTGTGTCTCTTCTCTCGTCTCTCTCTCTTTCTCTCAACATGGTATCAGAGCGGTAACGATCACACGCTGATTCAATTCATGGTGACAAAACAGTATGTGTATGCGATTCGCATCTAAGATTCAAAATTGATACAAATTTTATTTTTGAGCATTGATTCTTGTTAATTGTGGTTGTTTTGCGTTAAGAAGAATATGATTAGTGTTTTGTGTGGCATTTATTGCTAATCAATCTAATCATTGATTACGTTTTCTTGTTGATGACACCCTGAACTTCATCTCAATTTTTCGGGGTGTTCTGCTCAAAATTTGGAGAAACGAAAAAAGCGCAATGACATTGTTCATCCAAAACTTGTTCATCTCCTTGAGCTCTTCGATTTGAGCTCTAGGTTTGCGTCAATCGGAGTTCGCAACAGAAAGTTATGCTGTTTTTACTTTAATTGAGCTTGACGCAGCTTTCTTCGTCTTACTTCTTCGTGAAGCATCCGCGATCGTTTTTCTTATTTTGGCGTTAACTTTGTCAAAAAGATCTAGCTTTTTGCTATTCGCATTGTGGCTGTCAATCTTGCGTCTCACGCCACTCTATTTTGAGGACTCTTTTATTATTAACGTCTCCTTTACCTTGCCTTTTTGGGTGACGTCTCTCACATCTTTGAACATTCCTTGAGCATCCTTCTTACGTTTATCGTTGACAAAACGCATATGGTGTCTCCCTCTGCGGCCTTCACCGTATATGGTGTGCGGATTTCGCGATCTTATCTTATACGTCTTCTCGCAACAAGATATGGCTATGAATATTCTCGTCAACGGCTTTCCTTGTGGCTAGCATTCTGTTCCTCCTTTCCAAGGTCAAGGATTTCCGGGCTGGAAAGCAAAGATGTTGTTAATTCTTGAAGGCGGTGAACTCTCCGATGTTGTTCTTGGAAATCGTGTTTGTCCGCCTCAGCCTGTTGATGCGGATAATGATAACGTGCTTATCACTAAAGGACCTATATTTGAAGCTTGGAATGTTGCCTATACGGATTGGCAACGACGTGATAAAGCAGCTCGTCGGTATATTCTTTCTGCTCTTACTGATTCCCTTTTGCTTGATATGTATGAACTGCCTACTTCCCACGATGTATGGAAGTACCTTATTGCAAACTTTCAGAAGAAATCTGTTACAGAAATACTTTATTTGAGAGGGTTGCTTAACAAGTTACAATACGAAGTTGGTACTGCCATGACGGGACATATTAAATCTTTCAAATCTATTATTAATCAACTTGCTGCTGCCGGTGATCCTGTTCCACAAAAGCAACTGATTACACTTCTCCTTGATACGGTGAAGGACTCTTCTTATGATAACATTGTTACTATTCTCTGTAATAAAGATGGTCTTGATTTAGACCAAGCATGCATGTCTTTAATTGAATACTCTCAACGTCAAGAACGTCGTAATGCTGGTCACGATACAGCTATGATTTCACAAGAGGAGACTGCGTCACAACAGATGGAACGTGATTTTTATGCTTGATGGCGTCCATTCCAACAAGGAAACCGCAGAGGTGGCCGTCGCGGTAATATTTTCTCTCGTCTCAAATTTCCTAATAAGCAATGTTCTTAGTACAACAGAAATGGACATACTGAAGATGATTGTTGGGCACGTCAATATGATAAAGAACACAATATTACCACAAAGCAACCACGTTTATCTAGAGACTCTTCTTCTTCTTCTTGTGAATATTGTGGACGATCTGATCACCCCACTCATATGTGCTATAAGCGTCGATTCGACACAGATCGTTATAGAGCATATGCTCCTGAACATCGAAACAACATTGTACTAGAAACAAGCTGCATCCTAAGTTCAGTTGCTCCAGACAAAATACTTCATGTACGTGATGGATCACTTTTTATTGTCGATTCTGGTGCTACAGGAAATATGACATATCAGTCTAAGTGGCTTCATAACTATCATCCACTGCCAGTTCAACGTGTTGTTTATCTTGCTGATGATACTACTTGTCAAGTAAAGGGTATTGGAGACTTATATCTTGGCACCTTATCTTCTTCCACTTGAATTCTGCGAGGAGTATTACATGTACCAGATCTTCAATGTAATCTTCTTTCAGTTGCTAGACTTGTTGATCTTGGTCTGTTTGATGGATTTGATCATACCAAATGCCGAATTGATAAACATGGACAGACTATAGCCACTGCTCCTCAAAATGGTAACTTGTTTGAACTCTCTCTCAACGATGTTGTAGCAAATGTTGTCACTACTCCAGGTGATCATGATTGCAAAGTATGGCATCACCGTTTTGTTCATGCTGATATCTCAAAACTCCTTGATCTTCAACGTCGTGATCTTGTTCATGGCATGGATCTTAAAGCCCATCTTCATATGGGAATTTGTGAATTTTGTGCTCTTGGGAAACACAATCGTAAACCCTTTCCTCTTTCAAATACAACTCATTCTCATGACATATTGGATCTTGTTCATACTGATATATGTGGACCTCTACCTTCTTCGAGATCACAATATCGCTACTTCATTACTTTCATTGATGATTTCTCAAGGTATACGACTATATTTCTACTTAGACAAAAATCTGAAGCCTTATCTGTTTTCAAACAATTCCACAAGGCTGCGGAACTTCAAACTGGTCGTCGCCTTAAGAAGCTTCGTAGTGACAATGGAGTAGAATATGTTTCTCGAGAGTTTGTGAGTTACTGTGCTGACAGTGGAATTCATCATGAACACACTATTCCATATTCGCCTCAACAGAACGGTGTTGCTGAACGAAAGAATCGCACTATTCTCAATGTTGTAAGATGTATGCTGATTTATTCTGGCTTATCTCGTGTTTTCTGGGCTGAAGCTACTTTGACAGCAGTATTTATTCAGAATCATCTTCCTACTACTGCACCCTCTGGTAAGATACCCATCACAGCATGGACAGGTCACATTCCTTCTGTATCTCATTTTCGAACCTTTGGATGTATTGCTTATATTCATGTTCCCAAAGAAACACGAACAAAGCTTGATGCTCCTCGTCTTAAATTTATTTTTATTGGATATTCTGACACTTCCAAAGGCTACAAATTCTATGACCCTTCCTCCAAGAAAGTAATTGTGAATCGTGATGCTACTTTTAACGAACAGCTTATGGGAGGCTCATGGTCCATGGATGATTCTGATGATACTAAATCATTGCTTCATGCTTTTCCATTTCTTTTAGAAGATGAAACTCTTCCTATAGAGCAACTTTCCTCTTCACAACCATCCATTCCGAATGTTGCCAATGATGATATTGATATTTTTGTCGATCTGCCTATTGATTTTGAACATGGCTCATGTCATGTTTATGATGACGATAGTGCTGATAATTCTTTTTCTACTTCTGAAGATCCCGTTACTTATGATGAAGCTATCTCTTCACCACAAAAGGATCAATGGCAAGAGGCTATGGAAGCAGAGTACGATTCTCTTATCTCTAAAGGTACATGGATACTAACAGAATTACCTCTTGGTCATACAGCTATTAAATGTAGGTGGGTGTATAAGACAAAAGTAAAAGCAGATGGATCTTTTGACAAGTTCAAGGCACGTTTAGTTGCAAAAGGTTACTCCCAAGTAGCTGCTGTTGATTATCAAGAGACTTTTTCACCAGTTGTTCGCATTACAAGTGTTCGAGTTTTATTGGCATTTGCTGTTCAATTTGATTTAGAAGCTCATCAAATGGATGTGCGAACTGCTTTTCTTAATGGTGACTTGGAAGAGGAAATTTATATGGAACAACAAGAAGGGTTTGTTATTCCAGGTAAAGAAGACCTTGTTGCTCAACTCCATAAGGCACTATATGGTCTCAAACAAGCCTCGCGAGCCTGGTACACAAAATTTGATCTTTTTCTCACCTCTAAAGGATTCATCTCTTGCTCGTCAGACCCCAACTTATACATAAAACGCCAAGGTAGCAGTTTTGTGATTCTTGCTCTTTATGTGGGTGATACCATCCTTGTTTCCAATGATTTGGGATTTCTTCAGCAAGTGAAAAAGTTATTGTCTTCTGCATTTGATATGGTGGATCTTGGAGAGATTCACTCGTGTCTTGGCATTCAAATCCAACAAAACCGTACAAAAGGTATTCTATTCCTTCGACAGTCAAAGTTTATTGCAGATACTATTCAAAAATTTGGTATGGAATCTGCACATTCAGCGAACACACCTTGTCTTGCGAGCTCTACGAAGAACACTTATGACAATGGCGGTCAACTTGTCACAAATCAACCTTATGCTAACTTGATTGGATGTCTTCAGTTCGTTGGCATGAACACTCATCCTGATATTCTGTTTGCTACTAATTATCTTGGACAACATCCACTACAAGAGGTCCTTCAATGTAGCGACGCTCATAGTGCGACGCTCAAATGGAAAAAAGCCTGGCGTCGCTATAGGCGTCACTATATAACAAAGACTATAGAGACGCTCATAGAGACGCTTATAGCGACGCGCATAGAGACGCTTATAGCGACGCTCATAGAGACGCTTATAGCGACGTTCATAGAGACGCTTATAGCGACGCTCATAGAGATGCCGACCTTGTAAAAATAATTCGAGGGCACCCGAAACTCAGATCTGTAGATCTGAGTTTCGGCGCTCTCTGCACAATAGGTATACCTGCCCCCCCCCCCCCCCCCCCCCCCCCCTCTCTCTCTCTCTCTCTCACACACACACACACACATGAGGAGAGGAGGGAGAGCCAGGTATGCTCCCTCCCTCTCCTCTCTCTTATGTTCCCTTCCCCTCTTTCATTCTCTCTCTCTCTCCACACTGTGTGTGTGTGTGTGTGTGTGTGTGTGTGTGAGAGAGAGAGAGAGAGAGAGAGAGAGAGAGAGAGAGAGAGAGAGAGAGAGAGAGAGAGAGAGAGAATGTACACACACATGTGTAAACAAAGAACACACACATACACATTGAGAGAGAGAGAGAGAGAGAGAGATAAAGAAATGAAATGAAATGATATATTTAACATCTTCAAAATGCCAAAATGACTTATGAGACCAATCCGATAAACTCCTTGTGGATCTAGTCTAATGTCTAGGTACAAACATAAAAGTAAAGTGGAAGACTAAAATCATCATCATCTTCATCAATTTCCAACATTGGGCATTGTCTGAGAAAGTAGTGCATCGGTCGGTGAAGAGCTTCGTCAATGTCCGCCTTTGTAAGTAGATGTAATGGGTATCTCCCATATCGCGCTAGAGTAGACTTGATTCTCTGATGGAGCCTTGATTGATATCGTGAACGTCTAGCTCTCCCGAGCTCAATGGCTCTTTCAACTAATATTTTAGTATGAGAGAGAGAGAGAGAGAGAGAGAGAGAGAGAGAGAGAGAGATTGAATTATCGTCCACGGAGGTCATATATGACCCATGAGAATAAAAACACAACATTACAACAATTGCTTCTCAGTGCGGGCTGATACATATCAGTTAAGGACTGAGGGTCAATCAAGAGGGTAGAGTAGGGAAAAAGAGAGAACAAAAACCTAAGGGTCAGCTGAGAGGAGAGGTTTGGGTTTTTGAAATTCTTGGATGATCGCTTTGCCACCTTGGTAGACTGCCCATTTGCCTTGCTTGCATGCTTTTTGCATTTTCTTGACCTTGCTTGCTTTACTCTTGAGTTGATTCATGGTCCATTCTTCTGCATTCCAAAGCTTTTTTCCCTTGAGAAGACGAGATTCACGTAGCAACTTCATACGCTCATCTTTGTCCTTGAAAGTGAGTATGCAATGCTTGGGTGGCACATGTCTATGTGTATCATTGATCCAAGCAACAGTTTCGGGCTTGATGTAGATAGGTTGAAGAATGTCATTGAGCTTGGTGATTTCTTCCTGAAGGGTGTCCTCCGCGGTACACCACGATAAGTGTAGCCCCCCAATGCTGACCTTGAGGCCAAGAGATTCTTGTAGCCGACATTCTTGTAGGGCCGCCTATATCTTGGTGTCAATCTTCTTATGTGTTGTTTCATGTGATTCTTTCTCCACTGCCACTTCGACTGCGTGTTCTTTTTCAAGCAGAGCTTGGCTCTCTTCTTCCTTCGCATCTTCAAGCTTTCGTAAACATTCTTTAAGACTCTCCTTTATGTCTCTAAACTTTTGACTTTACAACACTATATACAAAGCTAAATTTTGGAGGACCTTAAATTTAGAGTCAAGTCTCTTATTTCAAAAGTTTTTGCGTACAAGCTTGAGAAGGATAGGTACAAGGCATTGCTAGTAAAAAAGTCAGCCTTGAACTTATGACTTCTTATGACTTCTTCTTGTCCTTGCTAACACTTGCCCAATATTTTTGCACAAGTTATGCAATGTAAGACACTTTGTAGATTATCTTTTTGTCCCTGGCGTTCCTTCTTTTCAAGATTTTATGTACTTGAATTCGAGTTCTATAGGTGGAGGAATTTATCCCAAGGAGTTTTGTGAACTTAACTGTACCACAAAGAGTGATTGTTGTGCCTTTTTAGACCTTAATATTTTTCAGACTCCCTTGGGACTAGAAGTAGATATCTATGATAAGCGCCTTGAACTGGAATATGCCAATCTAAAAATCATCCGTATAGGCAAGCGCACGAGCTGTTTCTAAAGTCCATTTGCGTTTTTCCATAGACAAACTTCAGAAACGGCTTGTATATTTGGCGTTTCTTCTTGCGGTTTTTTCTACGGCTTGCCATGCGCGCTCTTGACTTTGCCTAAAGCTTACCTAATCAACTATAAATGGTTTGGGCAAGCACACAAACCATTTCCGAAGTCCATTTGTAATTTTTCGTAGAAAAACGAGAACGGACTTTAGAAACGGCTCGTATATTTGGCGTTTCTTCTTGTGGTTTTGTCTACCGCTTACCATACGCGCTCTTGACTTAGCTTAAAACTTACCTAATCAACTATGGATGATTTGGACAAGCCGTAGACAAAATCGCAAGAAGAAACGCCAAATATACAAGCTATTTTTGAAGTCCGTTTGCCCAAACCATTTATAGTTGATTAAGTAAGCTTTAGGCAAAGTCAAGAGCGCATATGGCAAGCCATAGATAAAACTGCAAGAAGAAACACCAAATATACAAGTAGTTTCTGAAGTCCGTTTGCGTTTTTTTGCAAAAAAACGCGGACTTAAGAAATAACTTTTGTGTTTGGTGTTTCTTCTTGAAAAATTGCCTACGGCTTGCTATATGCGATATTGACTTTTCCTAAAGCTTACCTAATCAACTATGGATGGTTTGGGTAAGCGCACAAGCCGTTTCTGAAGTCTGTTTGCGTTTTTCCATAGAAAAATGCAAACGGACTTCAGAAACGGCTTGTGTATTTAGCGCTTCGTCTTATATTAACTTTGTCTAAAGCTTACCTAATAACCTATGGATAGTTTGGGCAAGTGTTGAAGCCTTTTCGGAAGTCCGTTTGTGTTTTTTCGTGGAAAAATACGAAGGACTTCAGAAACGGTTTGTACATTTAGCGTTTCATCTTGCGGTTTTGCCTACAGCTTGCCATACATGCTATTGACTTTGCCTAAAGCTTACCTAATCAACTATGGATCCTTTGGGCAAGTGTTGAAGCCGTTTCCGAAGTTCGTTTGCGTTTTTTTGTAGAAAAACGAGAACGGACTTCAGAAACGGCTTGTATATTTGGCATTCCTTTTTGCGGTTTTGTCTACGACTTGCCATACACGCTCTTGAATTTGCCTAAACTTTACCTAATCACCTATGAATAGTTTGGACAAGCACACAAGCCGTTTTTGAAGTCCGTTTGTATTTTTTTGTAAAAAAACACGAACGGACTTAAGAAACGGCTTGTATGTTTGGCGTTTCTTCTTGCGGTTTTGCCTACAGCTTGCCAGACAAGCTCTTGACATTACCTAAAGCTTACCTAATCAACTATGGATGGTTTGTGTTTTTCGTAGAAAAACGTGAACGGACTTCTGAAACGGGTTGTATATTTTTGTCGTTTCTTCTCATGGTTTTTTTCTATCGCTTGCCAAACGCACTATCGACTTTGCCTAAACAAGCCTTTTCGGAAGTCCGTTTGTGTTTTTTCGTGGAAAAATACGAAGGACTTCAGAAATGGTTTGTACATTTAGCGTTTCATCTTGCGGTTTTGCCTACAGCTTGCCATACATGCTATTGACTTTGCCTAAAGCTTACCTAATCAACTATGGATGGTTAGGACAAGTGTTGAAGCCGTTTCCGAAGTTTGTTTGTGTTTTTTTGTAGAAAAACGAGAACGGACTTCAGAAACGGCTTGTATATTTGGCATTTCTTCTTGCGGTTTTATCTATGGCTTGCCATACATGCTCTTGACTTTGCCTAAACTTTACCTAATCACCTATGAATGGTTTGGACAAGCACACAAGCCATTTTTTAAGTCCGTTTGTATTTTTTCGTAAAAAAACACGAAAGGACTTAAGAAACGGCTTGTATGTTTAGCGTTTCTTCTTGCGGTTTTGCCTACGGCTTGCCATACAGGTTCTTGACATTACCTAAAGCTTACCTAATCAACTATGGATGGTTTGTGTTTTTCGTAGAAAAACGTGAACAGACTTCTCAAATGGGTTGTATATTTTTGTCGTTTCTTCTCACGGTTTTTCCTATCGCTTGCCAAACGCGCTACTGACTTTTCCAAAAGCTTACCTAATCAACTATGGATGGTTTGAGCAAGTGTTGAAGCCATTTTCTAAGTCTGTTTACGTTTTTCTGTAGAAAAACACAAACGAACTTCAGAAACGGCTTGTGTGTTTGACATTTCTTCTTGCGGTTTTGCATACGGCTTGACATACACGCTCTTGACATTGCATAAAGCTTACCTAATCAACTATGGATGGTTTGGACAAGCGCACAGGCTGTTTCTAAAGTTCGTTTGCGTTTTTCTGTAGAAAAATACAAACGGACTTCAGAAAAGGCTTGTGTATTTAGCGTTTCATCTTGCCGTTTTGGCTACAGCTTGCCATATACACTATTAACTTTGTCTAAAGCTTACCTAATCAACTATGGATCATTTGGGCAAGTATTGAAGCCGTTTCCGAAGTTCGTTTGCGTTTTTTTGTAGAAAAACGAGAACGGACTTCAAAAACGGCTTGTATATTTGGCATTTCTTTTTGCAGTTTTATCTACGACTTGCCATACACGCTCTTGAATTTGCCTAAACTTTACCTAATCACCAATGAATAGTTTGGATAAGCACACAAGCCGTTTTTGAAGTCCGTTTGTATTTTTTTGTAAAAAAACACGAACGGACTTAAGAAACGGCTTGTATATTTGGCGTTTCTTCTTGCGGTTTTGCCTACGGCTTGCCATAAAAGCTCTTGACATTACCTAAAGCTTACCTAATCAACTATGGATGGTTTGTGTTTTTCGTAGAAAAACGTGAACGGACTTCTGAAACGGGTTGTATATTTTTGTCGTTTCTTCTCACGGTTTTTTTCTATCGCTTGCCAAACGCGCTATCGACTTTGCCGAAAGCTTACCTAATCAACTATAGATGGTTTGGGCAAGTGTTGAAGCCGTTTTCTAAGTCTGTTTACGTTTTTCCATAGAAAAACGCAAACGAACTTCAGAAACGGCTTGTGTGTTTGGCGTTTCTTCTTGCGGTTTTGCCTACTGCTTAACATACGCGCTCTTGACATTGCATAAAGCTTACCTAATCAACTATGGATGGTTTGGACAAACGCACGGGCCGTTTCTAAAGTTCGTTTGTGTTTTTCCGTAGAAAAATACAAACGGACTTCAGAAACGGCTTGTGTATTTAGCGTTTCATCTTGCCGTTTTGCCTATGGCTTGCCATACGCACTATTAGCTTTGTCTAAAGCTTACTTAATCAACTATGGATGGTTTAGGTAAGTGTTGAAGCCTTTTTGGAAGTCCGTTTGCATTTTTTCGTGGAAAAACACGAAGGACTTTAGAAACGGTTTGTAGATTTAGCGTTTCATCTTGCGGTTTTGCCTACAGCTTGCCATACACGCTATTGACTTTGCCTAAAGCTTACCTAATCAACTATGGATGGTTAGGGCAAGTGTTGAAGCCGTTTCCGAAGTTTGTTTGTGTTTTTTTGTACAAAAACGAGAACGGACTTCAGAAACGGCTTGTATATTTGGCATTTCTTCTTGCGGTTTTATCTATGGCTTGCCATACATGCTCTTGACTTTGCCTAAACTTTACCTAATCACCTATGAATGGTTTGGACAAGCACACAAGCCATTTTTTAAGTCCGTTTGTATTTTTTCGTAAAAAAACACGAACGGACTTAAGAAACGGCTTGTATGTTTAGCGTTTCTTCTTGCGGTTTTGCCTACGGCTTGCCATATAGGTTCTTGACATTACCTAAAGCTTACCTAATCAACTATGGATGGTTTGTGTTTTTCGTAGAAAAACGTGAACAGACTTCTCAAATGGGTTGTATATTTTTGTCGTTTCTTCTCACGGTTTTTCCTATCGCTTGCCAAACGCGCTACTGACTTTGCCAAAAGCTTACCTAATCAACTATGGATGGTTTGGGCAAGTGTTGAAGCCATTTTCTAAGTCTGTTTACATTTTTCCGTAGAAAAACACAAACGAACTTCAGAAACGGCTTGTGTGTTTGGCGTTTCTTCTTGTGGTTTTGCATACGGCTTGACATACACGCTCTTGACATTGCATAAAGCTTACCTAATAAACTATGGATGGTTTGGACAAGTGCACAGGCCGTTTCTAAAGTTCGTTTGCATTTTTCCGTAGAAAAATACAAACAGACTTCAGAAAAGGCTTGTGTATTTAGCATTTCATCTTGCCGTTTTGGCTACGGCTTGCCATATGTACTATTAACTTTGTCTAAAGATTACCTAATCAACTATGGATGGTTTGGGCAAGTGTTGAAGCATTTTCGGAAGTCCGTTTGCGTTTTTTTGTAGAAAAACGCGAAGGCCGGACTTCAAAAACGGCTTGTATATTTGGCGTTTCTTCTTACGGTTTTATCTACGGCTTGCCATACGCGCTCTTGATAGTGGTCGATGATTGGACATGAACCCACACCATACAAGCGCGAGTATGCGGACAAAAAGGGCTTAAATGTTCTTATGGACATTCAGAGTTATCGCTTCGACTTGGGCAATATTTAACCTTACACTCTTACATTTGTTATATTTTAATAATAAGCTAAACATTAGATTGTTTTGTAATTATTTATTTATACTTACATAAAGTCTTATTGTGTTTTTTTTTTTTTTGCAGTATCCTACAGATGTGCCGCTCGGACGCGATGAGACGTCAGATTAGTTGGCATCAAAGTAGCTGTAGCTAGATAGCACTGGTTTTATTTTTTTCACAGCGTATATTAGGAGATGACGTGTGTACGTCAATTTTTTAACTATTGGCCAACAATGTATTTTTTCAATAATTAATGACAACTGCGTTGTAGCTAGTACATTTTAATCAAAGCTTAATAATCAAGTTATTTTGCCTATGATGTGTATAATTTTGACAATTTATTACTTTGTCAATTCACTTTTATCGATATACTTTTGTCAGTTTTGCATCTTAGGTTTGGAAACTTTATGTTCAAAATGGTTGATGGGGTGGCAGGGTAATGTATGCCCTGCCACCAAAAAGAATTATTCTCGGGCGTCGCTATTTTTGGACTTGTAGCGTCGCTATTTGCGTCTCTATGTGCGTCGCTATTTGCGTCTCTATATGCGTCTCTATTTGCGTCTCTATATGTGACTCTATTTGTGTCGCTATTAGCGTCTCTATATGCGTCTCTATTTGCGTCTCTATTTACATCTCTATATAGCGACCCAAATAGAGACGCATATAGAGACGCAAATAGAGACGCATATAGAGATGCAAATAGAGACACAAATAGCGACGCTCTCTTTTCGACGCGCATAGCGACGCTTATAGTGACGCCGGGGGTAAAAAAATCCCTGCGTATTTCCGTCGCTAAGGCCGTCACAACTGTGAAGAACCTCTTGTAGTGATCTTGCATGTCCTTCTCTTAAGCATTGGTCTGCTGCAAAGCGTGTATTGAAATACTTGAAAGGCACTACAGATTTTGGTTTAGTCTATTGACGACAACTCACATCGGATTCTATGCAATCTCTTTCTCTTTTGGGTTACACAGATGCAGACTGGGCAAGCTCACATTTATCTATGCGATCTACTAGTGGAAATTGCTTCTTTATAAATGGTTGTCTTGTTATTTGGACCAGCAAGAAACAACGTTGTGTTGCAGTTTCTACGACTGAGTCAGAATATGTTGCGGCATCACTTGCAGCTCATGAGTTGATTTGGATTCGACAAATGCTGGTTGATATTGGTCACTCTCCTCTTTCTAGCACACCCTTGCGGTGTGACAACCAAAGTGCTATTAGTCTTGCAAAAGACTATGTTCAACATAATAAGTCAAAGCACATTGTTGTCCATTATCATTATGTCAGCTATGAAGTACACAAAGGAACCATTATGGTTGAACACTCTCCAAGTGACCAAATGATTGCAGACATTTTTACCAAAGGCCTCAACGAGTCATGTTTCATCCTCTTGCGCTCGGAGCTTGGAGTTGCTTCGGCCTCACTCTTTCTAGATTAGCTTCTTTGCTATTGTAATAGCTTTGTACATATGACATTGTAATCTTTTAGGTACCATGCACTATGCACACTCCACATTTGCACATTGTGATCTCTAAGTCACTTGAACATTTGTACATAGATACATAATTCCCTTTCACATCATCATCGCTGGTTCATATTTTCACATTGTATAGAGGCTTGGGTTTTTCCCTTGAACTCCCCAAGGGTTTTTTCATCCAAAGCTAGAGACCTTTGTTTGAGTGGGGGTGTTGGAGCTATATATGGCTCACTCTACTCAACTTGGTCTCACCTATATATTTGTATCCTTTCCTCAATATGAATCAGTCTTTGGGAGCGTACATGGTGTGTCTCTTGTCTCGTCTCTCTCTCTTTCTCTCTACATCTCAACACTTCTAGCTTTTGCCCCTCACAATTCTCTGTTATATAAAACTACTTTGTCTTAAATGTTTTAGTGTGCATATGGTGTCTATTCAAAAAACAAAGTAATGGTGTACATCTTACCTCATGTCATATAATTTCCTTAAGGCTTCATAAAATCTCTCCCTAAAACCTTTCTATGAACCCCGATGACGATGCAATAGAATTGGAAATTGGAGTTAGTTGTTGTGTGAAGGAGAGAACTTTGCATTTTATAATAAATCAAAGATGCAAAGACATGGCTTTTGTGCATCGGGATTCTTGTGTATCTTTCCTTACTTTTTAAGATTACATTATCACATTATGTGTGCAATTTCAATTTTTTGTGTATCTTTGACTTTATTTTTAGCTTGCTTTATGACACTATTACTCCTGTTATAGGCATCATTTCCTTGTGCTGGTAAGATTGTACTCAAGTTAAATAATAGCTAGTCTCTCGACGTACATACCCAAATCTTGAGGTAGCATATGTAACCAAACTACATCATGTGATGCCAATACAACACCCTTGTACGCATCCTTGTATTTATTCAATAAAGCAATTATGCGTTGCACCTTGCTACTCCATGTGATGGATTTTAGCAACGGGCAGTGAACGACCTTCAGTGATGCTATTTTTAGCATACAATGCTTCATTTTTTTGATACACATATCATTTGCATATGCACTTTTGATGTATTTATAGGCTCTACATGAGTTTCAAATTGTATGTTTGACTCTATCATGATGCCTAAGAGCTCTACAGATGCACACAATTTTATGCATCTCATGGGTGGCCGAACATTTTGTTTATGCCCTTGGTATAAAAGTAGAAGTTAGGTCATTTTTCACTTATTCTTTTGCGAGTAATTAAGCTTTCATGGAATCTTGTGAGGAAGGTGGAGATGGTGATTCATGTAGTGGAGCTTCCTCTTGTGCTTCCACTCTTTCGATGGCTGAAATTGAAAGTTGAGTACTCTTCTGCTTCTAGCTCCCGGACCGTGTGATTTGCATTAATGGTGTGTGGTTAAGTGTTAATTAGTCTCTAATTATTTCTTCCCACTCTCATTTCTCTTCTCCTTTGATTGATTGGTGAGCTCTTTGAGCTTTTGATCTATGTGTGAGTGATTAATGAGTGTGTGCACCATTGTCCTCTTGATTTGTGAGATTAGAGAGTAGGCATTAAGTAGCACACTATTTGCATTGCATTTCCTTCTTCTTCTCTCTCACAATTTGGATCCGCTTCTTCAATTTCTTTTGACTCCATGCTTCCATGCACTAGTCGGGCTTTGGTCCTTCAGATTGACATTATATCGGTGGATTGAGCTATGCTACAACCCGCCAACATTGGCGCCGTTGTCAGGGATCGGTTGCTTAAGCTAGCGGAGCCATTAGTGTGTAGAAGTCTCCTCAACCATCAATCAAAGTAGTTGAGGTTTTCAAGTAGGTATTGGTGATGGTGAATGGCTGATTTGTGAGGAGATTTTGGCTAAGAGATCGGCTAAGAAATTGTATGTATTTTTCATGTTTTCCCCTCTTTTTCACTAGTTTTGACACTAATTTGTGACTAATTTACTAACAATTTTTGTGCTAAACATGTGTGTATACTTAATTAGAGGCTTGGCAATTGCTCTATTGAAAAACAAATTGCAAAATTTCATGTAGATTTGAGTGATTTTTTGTAACATTTAATGGCCTAATAACTTATGTGTAGCGGAAATTAGCATGAACATAGTGGGCATTTCATTAGAATAGATTCCTAATGAGAATTACAAGAGTGCTTGGGTGGAGAGAGCAACAAAAATCATAACACCTAGTTAGATAGCATCAACATTACTTTCAAAAGAGAGAGAAATTAAGCTATTGAAAACAGTTGAGGACCGGATTTGCATGGAGCCGGTCCCCCCTCCAAAAGGCTTTGTATTATGGTTTCTCCCATCAAGAGAGACATTGTACAATACAATTCTTTGTGTTCCTTCAAGACTAGCTAGTGCAATGAAGATGGAAGCTTCATGCACTAAGCAAAACACTTAATCAAACACAACTTGAATTATCCCCGTTCTCAGACCCAAGACCTCACACACCTTCGAAGATGGTGAGAGCTAGCAGGGTATGAGAGTAGATTGAGAGGAAGAAGGAGTATCTTACGAGAAAGATGTACATCTCCTCACATAATCACTCATATTAGCATAGCTTAGCTTAGTAATTATCTTGGTAGATAAGATGAGCATGCATTGAATCTTGGCTCTTGGTTGGATTTGCATCCACATGCCAAGAGAGTGTTGATGTAGGCTTCTATCTCACAAGCTTGGAGTAGGTGATGAGCTCTCCATTAAAGCTTGGGAGGAGATAGAGTATTCTTTCTTCACACATGGTCAAGTGTGAGTGTGTGTGTGTCAATACCAAGAAAAAATCAGCCCCCCCTCTCTCTTGGGCGAGCCCTTCCTGCTAAATTGGTCTGGATTTTGCCTCATTGGACCTCCCCAAGTCAAGCCAATGGGTGTTAAGCAACATAAGTGATAGCCTTCTGACATGTGTCCCCCTTTCCCCTTTTGTGAGAGCTTTAGGTAATTAAATAATTAAACTAAACTCTCATTGGACCCCTTTGCCTCCTGGCCAATAGGAATCAGGCAAGCCATTGGGCTCCCGAATGCTCATTGGACCCCTTGGGAGACTGCCCAATAGTCTTCTAGGAGACTTAATTCTCATTGGTTTCTTTTGTTAAATGTTTTTAAATTAATTAAACTAGATTTACTCTAGCTTAATTCTCATTGGTCCACTTCAAGGGTCTTCCAATAGGAATTGGGCACCCCTTGTGGGCATCTGGCCTAGGGAGCTGACATGTGTCCCTAATTCCCTTTGTGTAAAGGGAGCCTGTGTGTGTGTGTGTGGCTTTCTCTCTCATCCCCTACTAAATGGGCTCGCCCCCTCCTTTGTAGGCTTTGAAGAAGACTTTTGTACACACACTAAGCATCCAATTTTCCCTAGGGTTGACCTTTTGGACACAACCCTTGAATTTTGGAGCCTTAGCATTTTGGAAGTCTTAATGGGCTGAACCTTAGGGTCTTTTTAGCCCATTTTTGCACATGGATCTTTTGCAAATGGCCCCCCCTTTGGATCCCTATTTTTCCTCCTTTGGATCCCTACAGTGGCCGGTCTGCTAGCTTAACCAATATTCTAGCTTTTTCTCCCCTGGCCTTCCCCACATTAAATGATCAGTTTAATATGAGAAAATCATTTAGAAGAATTAGATATTGATTATTATGACATTTTTAGTGTGTAATTAAGGGATTTTTTAACTAATTATTCCCTCTATATTACTCACTAATTGTATCACTTATGGCATGTGTGTTTAATGCTACACATTGATAAATCTTTAATTCGATGTGCACTCATTATTCTTATGCATTTAATTTTGTTGAAATGGAAGCTACACATAAGATTTTTTGTTGGTGTCTATGGTCACGGTCAAAGCGGTTTTAGAAGTATACACACACACACTTTGGTGGAGTCCTCACTAGGAGTGAGAATTTGATGAAATTCTTGACGTAAATGTGAGTGTACTAGCCCATTCAATTTTTTATTAGGTGCAGCTTTCAATTGAAAATTAGACACAACAAAATTGGTTCAATTTTGTGTGTATTGAGTATGCGTCTATGTGTAGGCAAAGTGCACAAAATTGAGTGCAATTGTGTGACAATGCTGATGCCAATTGATGGATTTGAAGTTATCGGAGGTTTATGGTCATCAAATTGATTATGGTGAATGGTTTTAAGTTTGCAAATTGCGTCATTATGCTGTCAAAATTGCGTTAAATGTATGTGTGTGTAAGCTTGTAAGTGTGTTAATTGTGCATGTTTATACACTGTCAAATTGCTTTGAATGATTGAATAGATGTGAAAATGAGATGGTGAAAATGCTGGTTTGATTATGATTGCTAGACCAAAGTGGAAAAAAGGTTACTTAGACCACTAATTAGACGAACTTTCGGGTCAAATTTGAGTCAAAACAATAAAAAACGATCCAAAACGGTTCAAATTTGAGTGGCGTATTGATAATTGATTGATTGGATGATGTAATTACATTTCAAAATGTTGCAAGTTGAGTTGAATTGGATGCATAATTTTCAAAAGAAAAGCGGTACTATTTTGGCTATTTTTTGTAAATTTTTACTTTTTTTGGGAAATTTATTGCTTAAATTTCTCTTTTCTTACCAAAAAAATGTGAAAATAGAAAAACCTAATGTGAAATGCCAATCTAGAACATGTTTTGTGACTCTATGACCTTTTTCTAAATTTTTAAATATTTTTAAAACATTTTTAGCGTATTTTTACAAACTCGGGATATTTTTACAAAACGCCCACACAAACACACACTAACATAACATTCTACCACTCCCTCTCTCTTTTTTTCCATTTTTTGAAAAAAAATACGCGCGCGCGCACACACACACACACACACACACGCCTCCAAAAGGCTTTTGTATTATAGTTTCTCCCATAAATAGAGAATTGGTACAATACAAGCTTTGTGTTCTTTGAAACCTTGATGGTGCAATGAAGATAGAGATCTTCATGCACCACAATTATGCCCGTAACTTAGCTAAATGAAAGCACTAACTTGTCCCCGGCCTCAATCCCAAGACCCCAAACACCTTCAAAGGTGGAGAGAGCTAGCAGGGAATGAGGATAGGGAAGAGGAAGAAGAATCATTCTTACAAGACAGAAATAGTTCCTCACTTATCATCACTCTTACTGCTTAGGATAGCATAATAGCATACTAATGATGATGAAGAAGATGACAAGATTAAACATTGAAGCATGGCTCTTGGTTGGATTTTCATTCCATAGCCAAGAGTGTTGGTGTAGGCTCTCAACTTCTCAACAGGCTTGGAGAAGGAGATGAAGTTCTTGTACTTAGCACTTCACGCAATGAGAGAGAGAGAGAGAGAGAGAGCCTTGAGGAAATTCTATGACATGTCGCAAGACTAGGCCTAGGACTTGCATGTGTGCATGCACATGTACAAGTGTGGGTGCGCGCGCACGTGCACATACGCGCGCACACACACAAAGAACTAAGAATTGTGTAATATAAATGCCCATTTCTCCTTGAAAGTTTGTGTGAATCAAAAGACACATGATTGTTTGATTGTTAGAATCAATATCTTTTACCTTTCCTCTAGGTCTATACTGCACGTCCTTCTTGTTGGAGCTATATATGGCTCACTCTACTCAACTTGGTCTCACCTATATATTTGTATCTTGTCCTCAATATGAATCAGTCTTTGGGAGCGTACATGGTGTGTCTCTTTTCTCATCTCTCTCTCTTTCTCTCAACATGGTATCAGAGCGGTAACGATCACACGCCGATTCAATTCATGGTGACAAAACAGTATGTGTATGCGATTCGCATGTAAGATTCAAAATTGATACAAATTTTATTTTTGAGCATTGATTCTTGTTAATTGTGGTTGTTTTGTGTTAAGAATAATATGATTAGTGTTTTGTGTGGAGTTTATTGCTAATCAATCTAATCGTTGATTACGTTTTCTTGTTGATGACACCCTGAACTTCATCTCAATTTTTCGGGGTGTTCTGCTCAAAATTTGGAGAAATGAAAAAAGCGCAATGACATTGTTCATCCAAAACTTGTTCGTCTCCTCGAGCTCTTCGGTTTGAGCTCTAGGTTTGCGTCAATCGGAGTTCGCAACAGAAACTTATGGGTCCTTCACCGTATATGGTGTGCAGATTTTGCGATCTTATCTTATACGTCTTCTCATAACAAGATATGGCTATGAATATTCTCGTCAACGGCTTTCCTTCTGGCTAGCGTTCTGTTCCTCCTTTCCAAGGTCAAGGATTTCCGGGCTGGAAAGCAAAGATGTTGTTAATTCCTGAAGGCGATCAACTCTCCGATGTTGTTCTTGGAAATCGTGTTTGTCTGCCTCAGCCTGTTGATGCAGATAATGATAACGTGCTTATCACTGAAGGACCTATATTTGAAGCTTGGAATGTTGCCTATACGGATTGGCAACGACGTGATAAAGCAGCTCCTCGGTATATTCTTTCTGCTCTTACTGATTCCCTTTTGCTTGATATGTATGAACTGCCTATTTCCCACGATGTATGGAAGTACCTTATTGCAAACTTTCAGAAGAAATCTGTTACAGAAATACTTTATTTGAGAGGGTTGCCTAACAAGTTACAATACGAAGTTGGTACTGCCATGACGGGACATATTGAATCTTTCAAATCTATTATTAATCAACTTGATGCTGCCAGTGATTCTGTTCCACAAAAGCAACTGATTACACTTCTCCTTGATACGGTGAAGGACTCTTCTTATGATAACATTGTTAGTATTCTCTCTAATAAAGATGGTCTTGATTTCAACCAAGCATCCATGTCTTTAATTGAATACTCTCAACGTTAAGAACGTCGTAATGCTGGTCACATTACAGATATGATTTCACAAGAGGAGACTGAGTCACAACAGATGGAACGTGCTTTTTATGCTTGAAGGCGTCCATTTCAACGAGGAAACGGCAGAGGTGGCCATCGCGGTAATATTTTCTCTCGTCTCAAATTTCCTAATAAGCAATGTTCTTACTACAACAGAAATGGCCATACTGAAGATGATTGTTGGGCACGTCAATATGATGAGGAACATAATATTACCACAAAGCAACCACGTTTATCTAGAGACTCTTCTTCTTCTTCTTGTGAATATTGTGGACGATCTGATCACCCCACTCATATGTGCTATAAGCGTCGATTCGACACAGATCGTAATAGAGCATATGCTCCTGAACATCGAAACAACATTGTACCGGAAACAAGCTGTGTCCTATGTTCAGTTGCTCCAGACAGAATACTTCATGTATGTCATGGATCACTTTTTATTGTCGATTCTGGTGCTACAGGAAATATGACATATCAGTCTAAGTGGCTTCATAACTATCATCCACTGCCAGTTCAACGTGTTGTTTATCTTGCTCATGATACTACTTGTCAAGTAAAGGGTATTGGAGACTTATATCTTGGCACCTTATCTTCTTCCACTCGAATTTTGCGAGGAGTATTACATGTACCAGATCTTCAACGTAATCTTCTTTCAGTTGCTAGACTTGTTGATCTTGGTCTGTTTGTTGGATTTGATCATACCAAATGCCGAATTGAGAAAGATGGACAGACTATAGCCACTGCTCCTCGAAACGATAACTTGTTTGAACTCTCTCTCAACGATGCTGTAGCAAATGTTGTCACTACTCCAGGTGATCATGATTGCAAAGTATGGCATCACCGTTTTGTTTATGCTAATTTCTCAAAACTCCTTGATCTTCAACGTCGTGATCTTGTTTATGGCATGGATCTTAAAGCCCATCCCCATATGGGAATTTGTGAATTTTGTGCTCTTGGGAAACACAATCATAAACCCTTTTCTCTTTCAAATACAACTCATTCTCATGACATATTGGATCTTGTTCATACTGATATATGTGGACCTCTACCTTCTTCGAGATCACAATATCGCTACTTCATTACTTTCATTGATGATTTCTCAAGGTATACGACTGTATTTCTACTTAGACAAAAATCTGAAGCCTTATTTTTTTTCAAACAATTCCACAAGGCTGCGGAACTTCAAACTGGTCGTCGCCTTAAGAAGCTTCGTAGTGACAATGGAGGAGAATATGCTTCTCGAGAGTTTGTGAGTTACTGTGCTGACAGTGGAATTCATCATGAACACACTATTCCATATTCGCCTCAACAGAATGGTGTTGCTGAACGAAAGAATTGCACTATTCTCAATGCTGTAAGATGTATGTTGATTCATTCTAGCTTATCTCGTGTTTTCTGGGTTGAAGCTACTTTGACAGCAGTATTTATTCAGAATCATCTTCCTACTACTGCACCCTCTGGTAAGATACCCATCACAGCATGGACAGGTCACATTCCTTCTGTATCTCATTTTCGAACCTTTGGATGTATTACTTATATTCATGTTCCCAAAGAAACACGAACAAAGCTTGATGCTCCTCGTCTTAAAGTTATTTTTATTGGATATTCTGACACTTCCAAAGGCTACAAATTCTATGACCCTTCCTCCAAAAAAGTAATTGTGAATCGTGATGCTACTTTTAACGAACATCCTATGGGAGGCTCATGGTCCATGGATGATTCTGATGATACTAAATCATTGCTTCATGCTTTTCCATTTCTTTTAGAAGATGAAACTCTTCCTATAGAGCAACTTTCCTCTTCACAACCATATATTTTTTAATGTTGCCAATGATGATATTGATATTTTTGTCGATCTGCCTATTGATTTTGAACATGGCTCATGTCATGTTTATGATGACGATAGTGCTGATAATTCTTTTTCTACTTTTGAAGATCCTGTTACTTATGATGAAGCTATCTCTTCACCACAAAAGGATCAATGGCAAGAGGCTATGGAAGCAGAGTAGGATTCTCTTATCTCTAAAGGTACATGGATACTAACAGAATTACCTCTTGGTCATACAACTATTAAATGTAGGTGGGTGTATAAGACAAAAGTAAAAGCAGATGGATCTTTTGACAAGTTCAAGGCACGTTTAGTTGCAAAAGGTTACTCCCAAGTAGCTGCTGTTGATTATCAAGAGACTTTTTCACCAGTTGTTCGCATTACAAGTGTTCGAGTTTTATTGGCATTTGCTGTTCAATTTGATTTAGAAGCTCATCAAATGGATGTGCAAACTGCTTTTCTTAATGGTGACTTGGAAGAGGAAATTTATATGGAACAACCAGAAGGGTTTGTTATTCCAGGTAAAGAAGAGCTTGTTGCTTAACTCCATAAGGCACTATATGGTCTCAAACAAGCTTCGCGAGACTGGTACACAAAATTTGATCTTTTTCTCACCTCTAAAGGATTCATCGCTTGCTCGTCGGACCCCAACTTATACATAAAACGCCAAGGTATTAGTTTTGTGATTGTTGCTCTTTATGTGGATGATACCATCCTTGTTTCCAATGATTTGGGATTTCTTCAGCAAGTGAAAAAGTTATTGTCTTCTGCATTTGATATGGTGGATCTTGGAGAGATTCACTCGTGTCTTGGCATTCAAATCCAACGGAACCATACAAAAGGTATTTTATTCCTTCGACAATCAAAGTTTATTGTAGATACTATTCAAAAATTTGGTATGGAATTTACACATTCAGCGAAGCTCTACGAAGAACAGACAATGGCGGTCGACTTGTCACAAATCAACCTTATGCTAACTTGATTGGATGTCTTCAGTTTGTTGGCATGAACACTCATCCTGATATTCTGTTTGCTGCTAATTATCTTGGACAACATCTTGCATGTCCTTCTCTAATTAAGCATTGGTCTGCTGCAAAGCGTGTATTGAAATACTTGAAAGGCACTACAGATTTTGGTTTAGTCTATCGACGACAACTCACATCGGATTCTATGCAATCTCTTTCTCTTTTGGGTTACACAGATGCAGCCTGGGCAAGCTCACATTTATCTATGTGATCTACTAGTGGAAATTGCTTCTTTATAAATGGTTGTCTTGTTTCTTGGACCAACAAGAGACAATATTGTGTTGCAGTTTTTACGACTGAGTCATAATATGTTGCGGCATCACTTGCAGCTCGTGAGTTGATTTGGCTTCGACAAATGCTTGTTGATATTGGTCACTCTCCTCTTTCTAGCACACCCTTGCGGTGTGACAACCAAAGTGCTATTAGTCTTGCAAAAGACTATGTTAACCATAATAAGTCAAAGCACATTGCTGTCCATTATCATTATGTCAGCTATGAAATACGCAAAGGAACCATTATGGTTGAACACTCTCCAAGTGACCAGATGATTGCTGACATTTTTACCAAAGGCCTCAACGAGTCACGTTTCATCCTCTTGTGCTCGGAGCTTGGAGTTGCTTCGGCCTCACTCTTTCTAGATTAGCTTCTTTGCTATTGTAATAGCTTTGTACATATGACATTGTAATCTTTTAGGTACCATGCACTATGCACACTCCACATTTGCACATTGTGATCTCTAAGTCACTTGAACATTTGTACATAGATACACAGTTCCCTTTCACTTGAACTCCCCAAGGGTTTTTCCCTTGAACTCCCCAAGGGTTTTTTCATCCAAAGCTAGAGACCTTTGTTTGAGTGAGGGTGTTGGAGCTATATATGGCTCACTCTACTCAACTTGGTCTCACCTATATATTTGTATTTTGTCCTCAATATGAATCAGTCTTTGGGAGCGTACATGGTGTGTCTCTTGTCTCGTCTCTCTCTCTTTCTCTCTACATCTCAACACTTCTAGCTTTTACCCCTCACAATTCTCTGTTATATAAAACTACTTTGTCTTAAATGTTTTAGTGTGCATATGGTGTCTATTCAAAAAACAAAGTAGTGGTGTATATCTTACCTCATGTCATAGAATTTTCTCAAGGCTTCATAAAATCTCTCCCTAAAACCTTTCTATGAACCTTGATGACGATGCAATAGAATTGGAAATTGGAGTTAGTTGTTGTGTGAAGGAGAGAACTTTGCATTTTATAATAATAAATCAAAGATGCAAAGACATGGCTTTTGTGCATCGGGATTCTTGTGTATCTTTCCTTACTTTTTAAGATTACATTATCACATTATGTGTGCAATTTTAATTTTTTGTGTATCTTTGACTTTATTTTTAGCTTGCTTTATGACACTATTACTCCTATTATAGGCATCATTTCCTTGTGCTGGTAAGATTGTACTCAAGTTAAATGATAGCTAGTCTCTCGACCTACATACCGAAATCTTGAGGTAGCATATGTAACCAAACTACATCATGTGATGCCAATACAACCCCCTTGTACGCATCCTAGTATTTATTCAATAAAGCAATTATGCGTTGCACCTTGCTACTCCATGTGATGGATTTTAGCAACGTGCAGTGAACGACCTTCAGTGATGCTATTTTTAGCATACAATGCTTCATTTTTTTGATACACATATCATTTGCATATGCACTTTTGATGTATTTATAGGCTCTACATGAGTTTCAAATTTTATGTTTGACTCTATCATGATGCCTAAGAGCTCTACAGATGCACACAATTTTATGCATCTCATGGGTGGCCGAACATTTTGTTTATGCCCTTGGTATAAAAGTAGAAGTTAGGTCATTTTTCACTTATTCTTTTGTGAGTAATTAAGCTTTCATGGAATCTTATGAGGAAGGTGGAGATGGTGATTCATGTAGTGGAGCTTCCTCTTGTGCTTCCACTCTTTCGATGGTTGAAATTGAAAGTTGAGTACTCTTCTGCTTCTAGCTCTCGGACCGTGTGATTTGCATTAATGGTGTGTGGTTAAGTGTTAATTAGTCTCTAATTATTTCTTCCCACTCTCATTTATCTTCTCCTTTGATTGATTGGTGAGCTCTTTGAGCTTTTGATCTATGTGTGAGTGATTAATGAGTGTGTGCACCATTGTCCTCTTGATTTGTGAGATTAGAGAGTAGGCATTAAGTAGCACACTATTTGCATTGCATTTCCTTCTTCTTCTCTCTCACAATTTGGATCCACTTCTTGAATTTCTTTTGACTCCATGCTTCCATGCACTAGTCGGGCTTTGGTCCTCCGATTGACATTATATCGGTGGATTGAGCTATGCTACAGCCCGCCAACATTGGCGCCGTTGTCAGGGATCGGTTGCTTAAGCTAGCGGAGTCATTAGTGTGTAGAAGTCTCCTCCACCATCAATGAAAGTAGTTTAGGTTTTCAAGTAGGTATTGGTGATGGTGAATGGCTGATTTGTGAGGAGATTTTGGCTAAGAAATCGGCTAAGAAATTGTATGTATTTTTCATGTTTTCCCCTCTTTTTCACTAGTTTTGACACTAATTTACAAACAATTTTTGTGTTAAACATGTGTGTATACTTAATTAAAGGCTTGGCAATTGCTCTATTGAAAAACAAATTGCAAAACTTCATGTAGATTTGAGTGATTTTTAGTGTGTAATTAAGGGATTTTTTACTAATTATTCCCTCTATATTACTCACTAATTGTATCACTTATGGCATGTGTGTTTAATGCTACACATTGATAAATATTTAATTCGATGTGCACTCATTATTCTATTGCATTTAATTTTGTTGAAATGGAAGCTACACATAAGAGTTTGTGTTGGTGTCTATGGTCTCGGTCAAAGCGGTTTTAGAAGTACACACACACACACACACACACTCTGGTGGAGTCGTCACTTGGAGTGAGAATTTGATGAAATTTTTGACGTAAATGTGAGTGTACTAACCTATTCAATTTTTTATATAGGTGAAGCTTTCAATTGAAAATTAGACACAACAAAATTGGTTCAATTTTGTGTGTATTGAGTATGCGTCTATGTGTAGGCAAAGTGCACAAAATTGAGTGCAATTGTGTGACAATGTTGATGCCAATTGATTGATTTCAAGTTATCGGAGGTTTATGGTCATCAAATTGATTATGGTGAATGGTTTTAAGTTTGCAAATTGCGTCATTATGCTGTCAAAATTGCGGTAAATGTATGTGTGTGTAAGCTTGTAAGTGTGTTAATTGTGCATGTTTATACACTGCCAAATTGCTTAGAATGATTGAATAGATGTGAAAATGAGATGGTGAAAATGCTAGTTTGATTATGATTGCTAGACCAAAGTGGCAAAATGTATAATTAGACGAACTTTCGGGTCGAATTTGAGTCAAAACAATAAAAAACGATCCAAAACGGTTCAAATTTGAGTGGCGTATTGATAATTTATTGATTCGATGATGTAATTACATTTCAAAAAGTTGCAAGTTGAGTTGAATTGGATGCATAATTTTTAAAAGAAAAGCGGTACTATTTTGGCTATTTTTTATAAATTTTTAACTTTTTTTGGGAAATGTATTTCTTAAATTTCTCTTTTCTCTTTTCTTACCTGATGTGAAATGCCAATCTAGAACATGTTTTGTGACTCTATGACCTTTTTCTAAATTTTTAAATATTTTTTAAACATTTTTAGCGTGTTTTTACAAACTCGGGATATTTTTTAAAACCTTTTTATTAAAGAAAACGCCCACAAAAACACACACACACACACATAGTATTCTACCACTCCCTCTATTTTTGGGAAAAAAAAGCACGCGCGCGCGCGCACACACACACACACCCCTCCAAAAGGCTTTTGTATTATAGTTTCTCCCATAAATAGAGACTTGGTACAATACAAGCTTTGTGTTGTTTGAAACCTTGATGGTGCAATGAAGATAGAGATCTTCATGCACCACAATTATGCCCCTAACTTAGCTAAATGAAAGCACTAACTTGTCCCCGGCCTCAATCCCAAGACCTCAAACCCCTTCGAAGGTGGATAGAGCTAGCAGGGAATGAGGATAGGGAAGAGGAAGAAGAATCATTCTTACAAGGCAGAAATAGTTCCTCACTTATCATCACTCTTACTGCTTAGGATATCATAATAGCATAATAATTATGATGAAGAAGATGGCAAGATTTAGCATTGAAGCATGGCTCTTGGTTGGATTTTCATTCCATAGCCAAGAGTGTTGGTGTAGGCTCTCAATTTCTCAATAGGCTTGGAGAAGGAGATGAGGTTCTTGTACTTAGCACTGATGGGGGCTTTTCACAAGCCAAGCTCCCATACCCCTCTTCTCTCGTCCCCACCCCATGAAAACCCCCTCTTAGGGAGGGAGTGATAAAAGGCATTGGAGAAAGTAAGAAAAAAATAAAGTATGATTATGTATATATATGAGAAAGGTAAAATAGGCCACCTCATGCTTGCGGGGCAGCCCATCCCCACCTTGCCTCCTTTTTCTTCATTGTTGCCCCGCCGTGTGTCCCTTTTCCTCTCCTCCACTCGAAAGGTGAACCCCCTCTCTCTTCCCCTTGTCCTTTCTCCTTTCTCTCTCCCCTCAAGCTACCCCACCCCTCACCAATAATACACTCTAACTCACCAATAATGCACCCTAACTCACATGCCACTTATCCTATCTTCCAAAACAGTATACCCCACCTCCCTTTTCTCTCTCCTCTCATATCCCATGACCCAAATACCCCCCTCTCTCTCTAAAGGGCGCCATGTCTCTTGTCTTGTAGCCAGATAACCTCCCCCACACTCACACACACTCACTTTCACTGAAAAAGGTGTCCACAGACCCATCCTCACCCGGTGGTTACCTGCTTTTTCTTGTGTTCACACACATCTGCACACAGATTCACCTCTAAACACACTCCCCTCTCTCCCCTGTTGTAATTACTTTATTCTCCATGTCACCTCTCATTTTTTTTCAACCCATCTCTCTCTCTTAGTCTCTCTTTCATGAGACTGCTGTTCTGGCACATATACACACACCCAGACAAGTGGGGCCCACAGTCACATGGCCTATGTAGATAATGATTTCTTCATTTCTAAATTCTAGAATTTCTCCCCCCTCCTCCCCTATATAAAGAGGAGTCACCATCACACTAAACACACACACACAACATCACCAAAGACTACACTATGCACTGTGTGTGCCTAGTGCACACACACACACCCACACCATCACCATCACCGCAATCACCATAATCCTCTTGAGCATGACCGCTACACCCTTGGGCTATGGAAGATGAAGGACAGCTAAATGAAGGATCATGGCCATAACCCTCGTGCGAGTCTTCGCCATCAGCTCCCACCTATCCGCCATGTGCTCTACCACTCTCTCCCTTCTCTTTCCCCTACCCTATGCTCCCCATTTCATCACCTTATTCTCTAAATAAATCTTGAGGTTTTATGAGTATGTTTTCTTGCAATGTTTTGCCCATGTGAGGTGTGCGGAATCGCCACCGAGTCTTGTGTGTGGAGTGAGCTTGTGTATGTGTGAAGGGTGTGCGGATTCGGCATCATTCGGTGGTGCCTAAGTACTAAGCCGCTATACTCTCTCTCTCTCTCTCTCTCTCTCTCTCTCTCTCTCTCTCTCTCTCTCACTTGATCTCATTCCCCTCCCTCTTCATCATTACTCCCAAGAATCCATCTCTCTTGGGTGAAAACTTTGTTATGGTGGTGTGTTGTTTGCGTCCTAGTCGCTCAAGCTAGGTGGTGCCCCCTGTTTGCTTTACTGTGGAAGGATCGAGGCACACCATTCGGTCCCCGGTGTTTTAGAGGCCATCGGGGTTCGGGGTTCGCTTTGCTCCCGTCAACACTTCACACAATGAGAGAGAGAGAGAGAGAGAGAGAGAGAGAGAGAGAGAGAGAGAGAGAGAGAGAGTAAGGGTGTATATATAGCAAGAAATCCCCTAGTTTCTTGGATCGACCCCCTCTTTTAGCTCATTCTTGTAGCTCATTGGATTTCTCAAGCCTAGCCAATCACAAGGCTTGGTCACAACTACCAATAGAGGTAGCCTTTTAGACAAGTGTCCTCCTTTCCCCTTTGAGAGAGAGGGCTTGGAAAAAGCTTAAACAATTAATTTAATTAATCTAAAATCTCATTGGCCCTCTCTAAGGGTCAACCAATAGGCTTTAGGCACACTATGGATGCAACTTAGCTAGGGCCTTGACATGTGTCCTATTTGCCTCTTTGAGCAAGGGGTGCCCATTGGGTGAGGGGAGGGTCATTGTATCTAATCCCCTACTCGTGTGGCTTGCCCCATCCTTTGTAGGCATTCTTTTGAATTTCAAGCACCTCAAGCACTAGGCTTCGCCCCAAAGTACCTTAAGCACCTCAAGCACCTTAGTCATCATGCATGAGTTTAGAAAGAGCATGGGCTCTCTCTCTCTCTCTCTCTCTCTCTCTCTCTCTCTCTCTCTCTCTCTCTCTGTGATCATGCCCCTAGCTTCAAGGGCTTATCCCCTCCTTATAGAAATTGGCTTTGACTTCAAGCACATGCCTAGCTTGACCATGCATCTTAGTCATCAAGCATCTCAAGCATAGGCCTAGCTTAACCTAAGGTCTAAAGACTTTTACAATAAACTTTGGAGGTCTTTAATGAAGCTAACCCTAAGGTCTTTTAAGATCCATTATGCACACATTGTTCTTCAGTAGACCATCTCCTTGTGAGCCCTTGCGGGGTGAAATCCTCTCCTTTTGGCCCCGTTGTGAGCTTGGTCTAAAAACACATATCTATATTCTAGCTCTTGTTTCCCTTTTATCTTCCCTTATTAAATTATCAGTTTAACATGAGAAAATCATTGGGGTAAAACTAGATTTAGAATTTATGACACTGTATCTCATTTTTTTAACCTTTGGATGTATTGTTAATATTCATGTTCCCAAAGAAATATGAAGGAAGCTTGATGCTCGTGGTCTTAAACTTACCTTCACTGGATATTCTCACACTTCTAAAGGCTACAAATTCTATGATCTTCCATACCATTATGATAGACTTGTGCTCCTAGGTGTAGTGTCAATTACATCTTGATCTTGAAAGAAATCCATATCCTTTGATAATGTGTACGAAATCTTAGGTGCCATAAAAGTGAAGACAAAATCATGTTGTGGTAATAAGCGTGTCCACAAGTTCTAGCATCTTTGCATTAAAAATAAGTATGATGTGTTAAAAAAATCGTTACAATACTAAATTTTGCATTAAAGAAGCATACAACTGTTTTATATTAAGGCTACAATTTGAAATTTATGTGAATAGTCTCTATGAAATTTATCTGGATACACTATATGAAGTTTATATGAATAATCCATATCCCTCAAAATCAAGATAACAACTGTAAAAAAAGTAAACAAGATATATAACACAACGAAGCACACCATACGCTTCGCAAGAGAATATGTGTCATGCGCCTAAGAGAGAGCCTAGGAGTAAAGCGGTACAAATTGCAAAGCTTACACAAAAGTTCAATGGAAACAAAGATGCTCGAAAGCACATCGAAGTATTTGAAGAAGTATGCAATTCCCTAGGTGAACACAACGAACCACATAAGTGCAATGCTTTAAGATTGACTTTGAGTGGGAAGGCTGAGAATTGGTATAGGACCTTGAGGATGGAAGAGAAAACGATTTACCTACTCTTTCGAGATTGTTCCTGAAGGAGTATATACGAAAAGGTGTGCATTGGGGTGTAGCATCTCAGCTACCAAAGGCCGAACATGAGGAAGGTGAGTCAGTGAGAGACTTTATCAGTCGTCTAAAGCACTTACACATCAATTGCATCAGATAAAGTCAAAATACAGGGAAAGTGATCAAAATATGGCATTTGAATACCAACAAAAATATAAGCATACGATGGAAGCCATTTCGATCCCAAAACATACATTCTATCTAATCTAGACCAAGAGGAGGTGTGAGATTGGGAGTGATAAGTGAATGAGACACTTCCCTTGATTTTGATAGTACTACTTATATCAAAGCTTTTCGTTGCACTAGGAAGGTATAATCTTAACTACGTATGTAGAGAGCTTAACTATATACAAAAAATCAATGAAAGAGAATTTTGGTCAAAGACAGAATACATTATTGCACTATAGTTGTGTGTACAAAGCATGCTCTTTTGTAGAGCGCGAGAGAGAGAACAATAGATTGCACACATGCACAACATAAAAAGAGTGACAGATTCTAAGCATTCCATCTCTTAAGCTCGAATAGACTTTTCACATCACATTATCATGCGTTAATCTACATAGATTATCTATAAGCAATGGTATGGCAAGGGGCTTCACATGAAATGTAACAAAGCCCACATCTGAACACATGTTCCAAAAGTTAGAAAAGATTATTACAATGAAGGAAACATTTTCCTTGATAAGTGAAATTTGTTCAGAATCATCTTTCTACTACAACTCCTTCTGGTGAGATATCCATCACATCATGGATAGGTGAAATTCCTTCTGTATCTCATTTTTTAACCTTCGGATGTATTGCTTATATTCATGTTCCCAACGAGATACGAACGAAGCTTGATGCTCATGGTCTTAAACTTATCTTCATTGGATATTCTTACACTTCTAAAGGCATCTTTGCATTAAAAATAAGTATGATGTGACAAAAATAGTTACAATGCTAAATTTGGCAAATGTTAAAGAAGGGTGAAAGCATGTTAACGTGTCACAATTTTTCATGTACCATACAATGTTAGTTAGCACATTTTTGACATATGCTAACTAGTACAATAACATGAGCTACTTCTCCAAGATCTATGACGTATGATATAGCGATAGAACGCTCTGGAAACAAGGAATCCAAATGTACAACCTCCGACAAGTTTTGATGTTATTTGCAAAGATTTTACCGAATGCCCAACTTTCTAAAGATGTGATAACTTGAAAATGCTAACTAGCATAAAACGCGTGACACGTTCACATGCTTTCACCTAGAAGCATACAATTGTTTTATATTCAGGCCACAATTTGAAATTTATGTGAATAGTCTCTATACTATATGAAATTTTCCCTATCACTCAAAATCATGATAACAAGTGTAAAACAAATAAACAACATATCTAGCACAATAAAACACCATATGCATAGTTTATCTTCCAAAATGTTTACAAAGCACAGGGTTTAAGGTGTACTAGAATTTATAGCCCCAAGGATATAAATTTCTTCTCAACTCATAAAGCCAACTTTATGGATAAGAAGCTATCCAATTGTATCAAATTTTGATAGTTGCTTGTTTAACAAGAGATAAAAGATTCCAATTACCCAACCAAGTAGCTTGTTTAACTGCAAGAGATAAACAATTTCAACAACCCAACCAAGTGTTAATCAAGCAACTATCATATCTAGATAGCTGCTTGTCTAACAAGAGAGAAAAGATTTGAATTACCCAACCAAGTGTTGAAAGCCATCCTATTTGTCAAGTACTTTAATTATATAGCTAGAAAAGAAAACAATGTAAAACTAGGTAATGGATCTCTCCATTATGTATGGGAATAATCATTTAGGTTATGAATTAATTGTTGTTGTGCTCACCCTTCTCAAAAAAAAAAAGAGGAGAAAAGAATGAAGACAAGAGGATTATATTGAATTATGTCTCCATATTATTGAAAATGCAAGCAAAACATGCATAGGCATCTTCATATTCCCATACAAAACCTTTGTAGGCTATACATTCTTAGTCCATTCCATCAAGACACCATACCAAAGGTCACATGTGTCTAGATAGAGGCCCCATTGCACTCCCCCCCCCCCCCACGCGGTGTTTTGTCAAGACCATTTTCACCCATGTCATAAGTGCTTACAGTCGGTTAACTCATGATCATGATGTACGAATGAGCAAAGCACAAAATTGGTTGCTGGCCACAATAAAGTTTTGCAATTAATTATGTGAGAATGGCCTAATGTACAATTTTGAAGGCATGAGTACCGAAAAGAGAAGATGATATTATAGAATTAGAATAGAACACATAGTTCTTTATTTATTACATTGTACCTTTCAGGGGGATGCCTTGCAGGTGATACAAATTTGTTAGGAGGCATGGGACTAACTACAAACACTAGAAGAAAAGTGTCATTGGCACTACAAGCAATTCAATGTTGGTTAAGTGTCGTATCGTGTCGGGAGGTTGACCGTGTGGGTATTTTAATTCCTAAGAACTAGTAGGGGGGTGCCGATGCACCAAGCTACATGCACAATGAGATAGCATGCAACGGGCCGAGCGTCCTAGTTGAGGGTGTTTTGGACGCTGGTGATGAGGCGGCGCACTACCTCTTCGGGCAACGGCGGGTTGGAGGCGAAGAGGGCAACGGCGAGTTGGGAGGCACCAGGGTTTTGGCTATTGAGGGCGGCGATGGCAAGAGCAGGCTTGGATTTGTCTGGGTTGAACTGGAAGTGGACGAGGCCACGGGGAAATACAAAGAGATCGCCAGCATAGATGGTTTGGTAGAAGAACTGGTTGGCGGTTGGTTGGGTGGAGGTGGTGACGAAGCCCACGAGCAGCGTGCCTTGGGCGAGGAAGAGGACTTCGGTAGCACGGGGGTGCACGTGCGGCGGGTTGATTCCGCGGGGCTTGTTGTCGATGCGGGCAATGGAAAGGCCTTGCGTGTTGAGGGCGCCGAAGTTGGCGGCGCTGACGAGGTTGACAGCGGAGCCGAGGTTTCCGGTGAAGTTGGTGGCGTTGCGGAGCAGTTGGGAAGCGAAGTCGAAGGATTGCACGGAAGCGGCAGGCTTGCAGGGCAGCGGCAGGCTTGCAGGGGCTGAGGGCCACGCAGAAGTCTTGCAAAGGGTCCTCGTCAGCAGCGCGGACAGTTGGAGGCAGGGGTGCGGCCAACCCCAGCAGCAGTAGCGCTAGCTGCAGGCCAGCCACAAGCTGCTTGGGCGACATACTGTTAAGAGCAGTAGCTGCGGTGATGCAGAGGCGCATACTGTTAAGAGGAGTAGCTGCGGTGATGCGGTGATGCAGAGGAGTAGCTGGGTGAGAATTGTAAGTGGCCGGGAGAGCTGGGCTAATATGATGAGGCCGGGAGATCTGTATATAAGGCTAATGTGATGACGCCGCACTTGATGAGCTCTTCTCCTTTTATTGGCCCGGACGCAGAGGGTGTGCAGGTGTGCCACGTTTGCTGCTCCTGGGTCGACGTCTATCACGTTACCTGCTTGTTCCTTGTGCGCATCGACGTCGTCAACATTTGAGTTTTTAAACCACTTAAACCGCGTTTAGCTGGTTAGGGACGACAGCACCCAAAAAGCGCTTCAAATGTCGCAACACGTTTCTAAATAGTCCCTAACTGAAGGATAGCTAGGCACTGTTTTGGCTATAAACTGTATGGGCTCCTTCTAGTCCCCAAGGTTTCCTTCTCTCCGACGACATGCGGGCCAAGTGGTGTCCGAGGCAACTAGTATAGTGAATCGAGGCCTGGGCATGGTAGCTACACCTTTTATTTTGAGAATGGGGGATTCAAATCCAAGCATCACTTTACTTGCACAACACCAGCGACAAGAGTGACAACGTCAACAAATTATCCCATGGCTTTCGTCCACTGATCAAGTTGACACATTTAGAAGGGGCAAGCCTGGCAAGATAAGGGTCATCATTATTAGCAACGGGTCATCTCAATGATTGAGTAGTATCACTACCAAAAATGCTCGTGCTTGCTTACCTCATATCATAATAAATGTAAGCCAACATTTACCGGGGCAAACTATGACGTGGTGACCTTGATGTCTCAACACTCTATTGGAAGCCAAACACCATCTCTTCTACTACATGAGCATCACTCAAAGGCATGTTGAAACTTGTCTGCTCCAACGGTCTTAATTATAAAGGCATCCGTAGTTACGTACCTCATGTCAGTGCCAAACCCTATCTCTAATAAAGTGGTAGGTGCTTCACCCATGGAGGAAACACTTGATTTTGTGCTAGTTGTATGCTACTAAGATTGGACTCAAGTTAGATGACAGCTTGTCTCCCGACCTACATACCCAACTCTTGATGTAGCATATGTAACCAAGCTGCATCATATTACGCCAATACAACATCCTCGTACTCTTGAAGTAGCATATGTAACCAAGCTGCATCATTTTACGCCAATACAACACCCTTGTACTCTTGAAGTAGCATATGTAACCATGCTACATCACGTGATGCCAATACAACACCCTTGTACTCAGCCTACTATGTATTCAATAAAGGAATCATGTGTTCCACCTTGCTGCTCCATGTGATGGAATAATTATCACTCCAAAGTGAACTAGAAAATCTATTGTCCTTTCAATTAAAGCATAGACCCTAGGCTATGCATAAATCTACTCACCTATAATACTACATTGTGAACAATATATTGCCTCATAATGCATACAAAAATGAGTCAACCAATAGCCTATTAATAGAGAATGATATTAGTGTAGTCTTTGACATCATGAAGACTAAGGTTCATACCTGTCTCCAAAGGCATATCAATTAATAGCTTTGCAATCTTCACAAGGCTAAACCTACACAGTAATATCTCAATGTACTTTGTGTGACACAATTTGTTACCATATTGTGGTAGCATTAACCACATACACTACCAATTGAGTCCTCATTCCTAGAGGGCCTAAGTTGCAACTCAATGCTAGACTCACTCTCCAATCAATATAAGTCTTGCCGTGACAATATCAATTAATGAGGGAGAGATGAAGCTCCCAAAATCTTCCTCTACTTGCGAGCACTGTCAATCACTTCATCGACGCGATCTCTTATCTTCAAATTTTGATATAAGGGAATAGAGATAGGCCTACAATCAATTAAGAACATATTTGACGGTATTGGTGTATACCACCTTTCTAATAGCCTTATGCCCCCTACGTCCATGCATATGATTAATGCAGAAAAACACCATATATATATATACGTATATATATACACACACACCCAACCCTTCCATGAACAATTACTACTTTTTTTTATAGGATCCACTTCAAACTCACTACGCCAAAGAACCGAACCATCCACAGAGATGAAAACAATCACAACATCTATCTCATTTTTTAGCACATATACAAAAAGTGATGTGCACCACTAATCTAAACTTTAAGGGAATCAAATTTAAGGCACAGAGAGGGTAGACACTAGAGAGAGAGAGAGAGAGAGAGAGAGAGAGAGAGAGAGAGAGAGAGAGAACAAACAGACTCGATGTAGGATTTGTTGTGGATGCGATCTCATTCCTCACAAACTATTCTTAAAATCAAGATCCATGTTGGGCATAGCTCTTCTCTTTCCCATAACTACCTAAAGGTTATCTTAAAAAGGATGCACACCCTTTGCAACCTACATGCCAGTGCTCCAATGTTGGTAGTGGCTCCCAACCCCCTTGCAGTCATTGTTACTTGTTTTGTCATCTTGTCAAGCAACTCATCCAGCACGGTCTATAACTCCCACATTCTATAACTTCAACCTACAACGTCTATGTTGGTTTGTAGCCTGACTTCAGCAACTTCACCAAATAAGCTATAATCCACAACTAAGACTATCACAACATTGTAATGTACCCACAAAACCGAAAATATCATAAAAATGGATAAGAGCCTATAGTTTGTGCATTGCCTCTAATGATTCAAAGATGTCTCTCTAGTGGATGACTGTAAGTAACATAGTTTGAAGAATTAATCAATAAGAAAAGTTATTTTATTGATGGGATCACTTCAACATGGGCAAGGTACAAACTTCAACATGGGCAAGGGGGAACAGTCGTGAAGGTTGTTGAGATCTTCAACAACAATTATGGAGTGAACAAAAATTTAAGCGAAAACAATTTTGTTCTAAGTGAAATGCAGTACTACATCAATTTTGGAGGCTTACCATGACCAAAGGGTGAAACATTTTCAAAGATAATCATTTTTCCCATAAATAGAGGTCCTTAAAATGTAAGCTCAAGAAAGGATTTTCGAGAAATATTTGTTCTATTACGAGATTGGAAGTTTTCTCAAAACCATGAAAGGAAACTTTTATGTCCTATTAGGTTACCAACCTAGTGTTAAAATAAAAAGATCCTGCAGCACCTGAAGAGAAGCATGAGACTGCCTCCAAAACTAGAGGAGAAGCATGCAACCCATTGATGGAGATAAAAATTATGAGGGAAGCACATATTCCCTATGATGCCCACTCTATGCCATATGTACAACTGGTTAATCATGTTTTGACTATATTGCTCAATTATTGAGCTAATGTAAGAAAAACAAGCAAAATGTGAGTGTCTCCTCACCCAATTATCAAAGGGTAGTGGAGCATGCTCATGCGCAAGTGGTGATTAGGGAGTGGGATTATTAAAAAATTAGCTAAGGCAATAGAAATTAAAGGGGAGGACCATCATTTGGCTACGTCAATTATGATGGGGAATCTATGTCAAACAATAATGCTTTGTAATTTGGTTATTGTAGGTCCAAGATAATTGATTTGTATGAAAGGTATACAATCTTAGTGTCCAAGATAATATTTTTGCTTGTATCAATGTATGCAAACTATGTTGATTTATATGACAAATTTGGTTTTACTTTGGTCACTATGGATATATCTTGGCATTATGCACTTTTAATGAGATTTGACATAGCCAGTGGACATGGTCATTGGACATGCCAAGTGATAGGTCCTTCCCTTACAGATTTAGTAGTGCGTTTTTAATTTAACTTTCATGGTACTTTGGTGAGGAAGATCAAAACATCGATCACTTGTGATAAGGAAATGACAAATATCAACAATGAAACAATAAAATGAACAACATGAAGTGAACAATGAAGAACAACCATTAACTAACAATGGATCACAATAACATGGAAATACACAACAACAACAAGTTGTAGATGTGTGTTTTTACAAGATTCCTCTAATTCAACAAGAAAATTAGTATTGTACATTTTTGTATAAAACACTTAATTTGTGACCACCCTTTTTACGTATAGGGGAGATTGTGAGTCCCTCCTCTTGCTTATGTTTGAGGAGAGGCTTGTGATTGTGTGTTTACACCCTTTGTAATAGGCGATACTTGTGTTTGCCTCACCCTCTATGTGTTTGGAGAGGATTGTGTGAAACAACACCCAAAAAGGGGGAATTGTTGGGATCATGGATGTGGGCTTGGTTGCATTTTGTATGAAGTCCCTCGCCATGTCATGTGCTTATGTGTAAGCTAACTATGTATAACTTATTTGATATGTGCCATGTGGAATGTTATGTGAAAATGTAAGTCAACCCTAAGAGTTGGAGTGGTAAGAATGTGCCATTTTTGTGTGTTGTGCATGTGTGCCAACTATTGTACTTTCTCTATCTCTACAAAAGAGCATGCTTTGCACACAAACTATAATGCAATAATATGCTACCTCTTTTGCAACAATTCTTTTGATTTACTTTGTGCTTCTAGTTAAGATCTATAGCTGCATGTATTACTCATGAATGTCATTTATTATCCACCCTAATCCCTATCAACATGTATTTAACATAATTGTCTTGATTCCACAAATACCACTAGAGCATATGGAGATCTGGAACCAATGATAATCTAGCACTTGAATGCGTTAGCATCAAAGCACCAAAGGAATGCATAAAAAAAGTAAACACATATACATAGAAACCAATACGAGGAGGAAAGATAATAGGGGCCTTTTTTGTTTTCTCTTTATCTCTAGTTGTCTCATCCTATACAATTTTCAAGTAGAAATATGGCGATTGTGTGAGAGAAACAAGGACATGTCGCAAAGCTAAGCCTAGGACTTGCATGTGTGCATGCACATGTACAGGTGTGGGTGCGCGCGCACGTGCACACACGCGCACACACACACAAAGACCTAAGAATTCTGTAATATAAATGCCCATTTCTCCTTGAAAGTTGGTGTGAATCACAAGACACTTTATTGTTTGATTGTTAGAATCAATATCTTTTACCTTTCCTCTAGGTCTATACTGCACGTCCTTCTAGCTTTTGCCCCTCACAATTCTCTGTTATATAAAACTACTTTGTCTTAAATGTTTTAGTGTGCATATGGTGTCTATTCAAAACACAAAGTAGTGGTGTACATCTTACCTCATGTCAAGGCTTCATAAAATCTCTCCCTAAAACCTTTCTATGAACCCCGATGACGATGCAATAGAATTGGAAATTGGAGTTAGTTGTTGTGTGAAGGAGAGAACTTTGCATTTTATAATAATAAATCAAAGATGCAAAGACATGGCTTTTGTGCATCAGGATTCTTGTGTATCTTTCCTTACTTTTGAAGATTACATTATCACATTATGTGTGCAATTTCAATTTTTTGTGTACCTTTGACTTTATTTTTAGCTTGCTTTATGACACTATTACTCCTGTTATAGGCATCATTTCCTTGTGTTGGTAAGATTGTACTCAAGTTAAATGATTGCTAGTCTCTCGACCTACATACCCAAATCTTGAGGTAGCATATGTAACCAAACTACATCATGTGATGCCAATACAACACCCTTGTACGCATCCTAGTATTTATTCAATAAAGCAATTATGCGTTGCACCTTGCTATTCCATGTGATGGATTTTAGCAACGGGCAGTGAACGACCTTCAGTGATGCTATTTTTAGCATACAATGCTTCATTTTTTTGATACACATATCATTTGTATATGCACTTTTGATGTATTTATAGGCTCTACATGAGTTTGAAATTGTATGTTAGACTCTATCATGATGCCTAAGAGCTCTACAGATGCACACAATTTTATGCATCTCATGGGTGGCCGAACATTTTGTTTATTCCCTTGGTATAAAAGTGAAAGTTAGGTCATTTTTCACTTATTCTTTTGCGAGTAATTAAGCTTTCATGGAATCTTGTGAGGAAGGTGGAGATGGTGATTCATGTAGTGGAGCTTCCTCTTGTGCTTCCACTCTTTCGATGGCTGAAATTGAAAGTTGAGTACTCTTCTGCTTATAGCTCACGGGGATGGTGTGATTTGCATTAATGGTGTGTGGTTAAGTGTTAATTAGTCTCTAATTATTTCTTCCCACTCTCATTTCTCTTCTCCTTTGATTGATTGGTGAGCTCTTTGAGCTTTTGATCTATGTGTGAGTGATTAATGAGTGTGTACACCATTGTCCTCTTGATTTGTGAGATTAGAGAGTAGGCATTAAGTAGCACACTATTTGCATTGCATTTCCTTCTTCTTCTCTCTCACAATTTGGATCCGCTTCTTGAATTTCTTTTGACTCCATGCTTCCATGCACTAGTCGGTCTTTCGTCCTCCAAATTGACATTATATCGGGGAATTGAGCTATGCTACAACCCGCCAACATTGGCGTCGTTGTCAGGGATCGGTTGCTTAAGCTAGCGGAGTCATTAGTGTGTAGAAGTCTCCTTAACCATCAATCAAAGTAGTTTAGGTTTTGAAGTAGGTATTGCTGATGGTGAATGGCTGATTTGTGAGGAGATTTTGGCTAAGAAATCGGCTAGGAAATTGTATGTATCTTTAATGTTTTCCCCTCTTTTTCACTAGTTTTGACACTAATTTGTGACTAATTTACTAACAATTTTTGTGCTAATCATATGTGTATACTTAATTAGAGGCTTGGTAATCGCTCTATTGAAAACAAAATTGCAAAATTTCATGTAGATTTGAGTGATTTTTAGTGTGTAATTAAGGGATTTTTTACTAATTATTCCCTCTATATTACTCACTAATTGTATCACTTATGGCATGTGTGTTTAATGCTACACATTGATAAATCTTTAATTCGATGTGCACTCATTATTCTTATGCATTTAATTTTTTTGAAATGGAAGCTACACATAAGATTTTGTTGGTGTCTATGGTCATGGTCAAAGCGGTTTTAGAAGTACACACACACACACACACACACACACACACACACACACACACACACACACACACACACTCTGGTGGAGTCGTCACTTGGAGTGAGAATTTGATGAAATTCTTGACGTAAATGTGAGTGTACTAACCCATTCAATTTTTTATTTAGGTGCAGCTTTCAATTGAAAATTAGACACAACAAAATTGGTTCAATTTTGTGTGTAATGAGTATGCGTCTATGTGTAGGCAAAGTGCACAAAATTGAGTGTAATTGTGTGACAATGGTGATGCCAATTGATTGATTTGAAATTATCGAAGGTTTATGGTCATCAAATTGATTATGGTGAATGGTTTTATGTTTGCAAATTGCGTCATTATGCTGTCAAAATTGCGGTAAATGTATGTGTGTAAGCTTGTAAGTGTGTTAATTGTGCATTTTTATACACTGTCAAATTGCTTAGAATGATTGAATAGATGTGAAAATGAGATGGTGAAAATGCTGGTTTGATTATGATTGGTAGAACAAAGTGGAAAAAAGTTGAGTTGAATTGGATGCATAATTTTCAAAAGAAAAGCGGTACTATTTTGGCTATTTTTTGTAAATTTTTAACTTTTTTTGGGAAATTTATTTCTTAAATTTCTCTTTTCTTACCAAAGAAATGTGGAAATAGAAAAACCTGATGTGAAATGCCAATCTAGAACATGTTTTGTTACTCTATGACCTTTTTCTAAATTTTTAAATATTTTTAAAACATTTTTAGCGTATTTTTACAAACTCGGCATTTTTTTTAAAACCTTTTTATTAAAGAAAACGCCCACACAAACACACACACACACATAACATTCTAACAATCCCTCTATTTTTTGAAAAAAAAAGTGCGCGCGCACACACACACACACACACCTCCAAAAGGCTTTTGTATTATAGTTTCTCCCATAAATAGGGACATGGTACAATACAAGCTTTGTGTTCTTTGAAACCTTGATGGTGCAATGAAGATAGAGATCCTTATGCACCACAATTATGCCCGTAACTTAGCTAAATGAAAGCACTAACTTGTCCTCGGCCTCAATCCCAAGACCTCAAACACCTTCGAAGGTGGAGAGAGCTAGCAGGGAATGAGGATAGGGAAGAGGAAGAAGAATCATTCTTACAAGACAGAAATAGTTCCTCACTTATCATCACTCTTACTGCTTAGGATAGCATAATAGCATAATAATGATGATGAAGAAGATGACAAGATTAAGCATTGAAGCATGGCTCTTGGTCGGATTTTCATTCCATCGCCAAGAGTGTTGGTGTAGGCTCCCCAGTTCTCAACAGGCTTGGAGAAGGAGATGAAGTTCTTGTACTTAGCACTTCACACAATGAGAGAGAGAGAGAGAGAGAGAGAGAGAGAGAGAGAGAGGCTTGAGGAAATTCTATGACATGTCGCAAGACTAAGCCTAGGACTTGCATGTGTGCATGCACATGTACAGGTGTGGGTACGCGCGCACGTGCACACACGCGCACACACACACAAAGAACTAAGAATTGTGTAATGTAAATTCCCATTTCTCCTTGAAAGTTGGTGTGAATCAAAAGACACTTGATTGTTTGATTATTAGAATCAATATCTTTTACCTTTCCTCTAGGTCTATACTGCACGTCCTTCTTGTTGGAGCTATATATGGCTCACTCTACTCAACTTGGTCTCACCTAAATATTTGTATCTTGTCCTTAATATGAATCATTCTTTGGGAGCGTACATGGTGTGTCTCTTGTCTCGTCTCTCTCTCTTTCTCTCTACATCTCAACATGGTATCAGAGCAATAACGATCACGCGCCGATTCAATTCATGGTGACAAAACAGTATGTGTATGCGATTCGCATGTAAGATTTAAAATTGATACAAATTTTATTTTTGAGTATTGATTCTTGTTAACTGTGGTTGTTTTGTGTTAAGAATAATATCATTAGTGTTTTGTGTGGCGTTTATTGCTAATGAGTCTAATCGTTGACTACGTTTTCTTGTTGATGACACCTCGAATTTCATCTCAATTTTTCAAGGTGTTCTGCTCAAAATTTGGAGAAACCGAAAAAGGGCAATGGCACTATTCATCCAAAACTTGTTCGTCTCCTTGAGCTCTTCGATTTGAGCTCTAGGTTTGCGTCAATCGGAGTTCGCAGCAGAAACTTATGTTGTTTTTACTTTAATTGAGCTTGACGCATCTTTCTTCGTCTTACTTCTTCGTGAAGCGTCCACGATCGTTTTTCTTATTTTGGTGTTAACTTTTTCGAGAAGATTTAGCTTTTTGCTATTCGTGTTGTGGCCGTCAATCTTGCGTCTCACGCCACTCTATTTTGAGGACTCTTTTATTATTAACGTTTCCTTTACCCTGCCTTTCTGGGTGACGTCTCTCACATCTTTGGACGTTCCTTGAGCATCCTTCTAACGTTTATCGTTGACAGAACGCAGTACTCATATCTCCCTTTGCGGCCTTCACCGTATATGGTGTCCAGATTCTGCGATCTTATCTTATACGTCTTCTCGCAACAAGACATGGCTATGAATATTCTCGTCAACGGCTTTCCTTGTGGCCAGCGTTCTGTTCCTCCTTTCCAAGGTCAAGGATTTCCAAGCTGCAAAGCAAAGATGTTGTTAATTCTTGAAGGCGATGAACTCTCCGATGTTGTTCTTGGAAATTGTGTTTGTCCGCCTCAGCCTGTTGATGCGGATAATGATAACGTGCTTATCACTGAAGGACCTATATTTGAAGCTTGGAATGTTGCCTATACACATTGGCAACGACGTGATAAAGTAGCTCGTTGGTATATTCTTTCTGCTCTTACTGATTCCCTTTTGCTTGATATGTATGAGCTGCCTACTTCCCACGATGTATGGAAGTACCTTATTGCAAACTTTCAGAAGAAATCTGTTACAGAAATACTTTATTTGAGAGGGTTGCTTAACAAGTTACAATACGAAGTTCGTACTGCCATGACGGGACATATTGAATCTTTCAAATCTATTATTAATCAACTTGCTGCTGCCGATGATCATGTTCCACAAAATCAACTGATTACGCTTCTCCTTGATACGGTGAAGGACTCTTCTTATGATAACATTGTTACTATTCTCTCTAATAAAGATGGTCTTGATTTCGACCAAGCATGCATGTCTTTAATTGAATACTCTCAACGTCAAGAACGTCATAATGCTGGTCATGATACAGCTATGATTTCACAAGAGGAGACTGAGTCACAACAGATGGAACGTGCTTCTTATGCTTGAAGGCGTCCATTTCAACGAGGAAACCGCAAAGGTGGCCGTCGCGGTAATATTTTCTCTCGTCTCAAATTTCCTAATAAGCAATGTTCTTACTACAACAGAAATGGCCATACTGAAGATGATTGTTGGGCACGTCAATATGATGAAGAACACAATATTACCACAAAGCGACCATGTTTATCTAGAGACTCTTCTTCTTCTTCTTGTGAATATTGTGGATGATCTGATCACCCCACTCATATGTGATATAAGCGTCGATTCGACACAGATCGTAATAGAGTATATGCTACTGAACATCGAAACAACATTGTACCAGAAACAAGCTGCGTTCTATGTTCAGTTGCTCCAGACAGAATACTTCATGTATGTGATGGATCACTTTTTATTGTCGATTCTGGTGCTACAGGAAATATGACATATCAGTCTAAGTGTCTTCATAACTATCATCCACTGCCAGTTCAACATGTTGTTTATCTTGCTGATGATACTACTTGTCAAGTAAAGGGTATTGGAGACTTATATCTTGGCACCTTATCTTCTTCCACTCGAATTTTGCGAGGAGTATTACATGTACCAGATCTTCAACGTAATCTTCTTTCAGTTGCTAGACTTGTTGATCTTGGTCTATTTGTTGGATTTGATCATACCAAATGCCGAATTGAGAAAGATGGACAGACTATAGCCACTGCTCCTTGAAACGGTAACTTGTTTGAACTCTCTCTCAACGATGCTGTAGCAAATGTTGTCACTGCTCCAGGTGATCATGATTGCAAAGTATGGCATCACCGTTTTGTTCATGCTGATTTCTCAAAACTCCTTGATCTTCAACGTTGTGATCTTGTTCATGGCATGGATCTTAAAGCCCATCCCCATATGGGAATTTGTGAATTTTGTGCTCTTGGGAAACACAATCATGAACCCTTTCCTCTTTCAAATACAACTCATTCTCATGACATATTGGATCTTGTTCATATTGATATATGTGGACCTCTACCTTCTTCGAGATCACAATATCTCTACTTCATTACTTTCATTGATGATTTCTCAAGGTATACGACTGTATTTCTACTTAGACAAAAATCTAAAGCCTTATCTGTTTTCAAACAATTCCACAAGGCTGTGGAACTTCAAACTGGTCATTGCCTTAAGAAGCTTCGTAGTGACAATGGAGGCGAATATGTTTCTCGAGAGTTTGTGAGTTACTGTGCTGACAGTGGAATTCATCATGAACACACTATTCCATATTCGCCTCAACAGAACGGTGTTGCTAAACGAAAGAATTGCAGTATTCTCAATGCTATAAGATGTATGTTGATTCATTCTGGCTTATCTCGTGTTTTCTGGGCTGAAGCTACTTTGACAGCAGTATTTATTCAGAATCATCTTCCTACTACTGCACCCTCTGGTAAGATACCCATCACAGCAGGGACAGGTGACATTCCTTCTGTATCTCATTTTCGAGCCTTTGGATGTATTGCTTATATTCATGTTCCCAAAGAAACACGAACAAAGCTTGATGCTCCTGGTCTTAAAGTTATTTTTATTGGATATTCTGACACTTCCAAAGGCTACAAATTCTATGACCCTTCCTCCAAGAAAGTAATTGTGAATCGTGATGCTACTTTTAACGAACAGCTTATGGGAGGCTCATGGTCCATGGATGATTCTGATGATACTAAATCATTGCTTCAGGCTTTTCCATTTCTTTCAAAAGATAAAACTCTTCCTATAGAGTAACTTTCCTCTTCACAACCATCCATTCCGAATGTTGCAAATGATGATATTGATATTTTTGTCGATCTGCCTATTGATTTTGAACATGGCTCATGTCATGTTTATGATGACGATATTGCTGATAATGATTTTTCTACTTCTGAAGATCCCGTTACTTATGATGAAGCTATCTCTTCACCACAAAAGGATCAATGGCAAGAGGCTATGGAAGTAGAGTAGGATTCTCTTATCTCTAAGGGTACATGGATACTAACTGAATTACCTCCTGGTCGTACAGCTATTAAATGTAAGTGGGTGTATAAGACAAAAGTAAAAGCAGATGGATCTTTTGACAAGTTCAAGGCACGTTTAGTTGCAAAAGGTTACTCCCAAGTAGCTGGTGTTGATTATCAAGAGACTTTTTCACCAATTGTTCGCATTACAAGTGTTCGAGTTTTATTGGCATTTGCTGTTCAATTTGATTTAGAAGCTCATCAAATGGATGTGCGAACGGCTTTTCTTAATGTTGACTTGGAAGAGGAAATTTATATGGAACAACCAGAAGGGTTTGTTATTCCAGGTAAAGAAGACCTTGTTGCTCAACTCCATAAGGCACTATATGGTCTCAAACAAGCTTCGCAAGCCTGGTACACAAAATTTGATCTTTTTCTCACCTTTAAAGGATTCATCTCTTGCTCGTCAGACCCCAACTTATACATAAAACGCCAAGGTAGCAGTTTTGTGATTCTTGCTCTTTATGTGGATGATACCACCCTTGTTTCCAATGATTTGGGATTTCTTTAGCAAGTGAAAAAGTTATTGTCTTCTGCATTTGATATGGTGGATCTTGGAGAGATTCACTCGTGTCTTGGCATTCAAATCCAACGGAACCGTACAAAAGGTATTTTATTCCTTCGACAATCAAAGTTTATTGTAGATACTATTCAAAAATTTGGTATGGAATTTGCACATTCAGCGAACACACCTTGTCTTGCGAGCTCTACGAAGAACACTTCTGACAATGGCGGTCGACTTGTCACAAATCAACCTTATGCTAACTTGATTGGATGTCTTCAGTTTGTTGGCATGAACACTCGTCCTGATATTCTGTTTGCTGCTAATTATCTTGGACAACATCTTGCATGTCCTTCTCTAATTAAGCATTGGTCTGCTGCAAAGCGTGTATTGAAATACTTGAAAGGCACTACAGATTTTGGTTTAGTCTATCGACGACAACTCACATCGGATTCTATGCAATCTCTTTCTCTTTTGGGTTACACAGATGCAGACTAGGCAAGCTCACATTTATCTATGCGATCTACTAGTGGAAATTGCTTCTTTATAAATGGTTGTCTTGTTTCTTGGACCAACAAGAGACAACGTTGTGTTGCAGTTTTTACGACTGAGTCAGAATATGTTGCGGCATCACTTGCAGCTCGTGAGTTGATTTGGCTTCGACAAATGCTGGTTGATATTGGTCACTCTCCTCTTTCTAGCACACCCTTGCAGTGTGACAACCAAAGTGCTATTAGTCTTGCAAAAGACTATGTTCAACATAATAAGTCAAAGCACATTGCTGTCCATTATCATTATGTCAGCTATGAAGTACGCAAAGGAACCATTATGGTTGAACACTCTCCAAGTGACCAGATGATTGCAGACATTTTTACCAAAGGCCTCAACGAGTCACGTTTCATCCTCTTGCGCTCGGAGCTTGGAGTTGCTTCGGCCTCACTCTTTCTAGATTAGCTTCTTTGCTATTGTAATAGCTTTGTACATATGACATTGTAATCTATTAGGTACCATGCACTATGCACACTCCACATTTGTACATTGTGATCTCTAAGTCACTTGAACATTTGTACATAGATACACAATTCACTTTCACATCATCATCGCTGGTTCATATTTTCACATTGTATAGAGGCTTGGGTTTTTCCCTTGAACTCCCCAAGGGTTTTTTCATCAAAAGCTAGAGACCTTTGTTTGAGTGGGGGTGTTGGAGCTATATATGGCTCACTCTACTCAACTTGGTCTCACCTATATATTTGTATCTTGTCCTGAATATGAATCAGTCTTTGGGAGCGTACATGGTGTGTCTCTTGTCTCGTCTCTCTCTCTTTCTCTCTACATCTCAACACTTCTAGCTTTTACCCCTCACAATTCTCTGTTATATAAAACTACTTTGTCTTAAATGTTTTAGTGTGCATATGGTGTCTATTCAAAAAACAAAGTAGTGGTGTACATCTTACCTCATGTCATAGAATTTTCTCAAGGCTTCATAAAATCTCTCCCTAAAACCTTTCTATGAACCTCGATGACGATGCAATAGAATTGGAAATTGGAGTTAGTTGTTGTGTGAAGGAGAGAACTTTGCATTTTATAATAATAAATCAAAGATGCAAAGACATGGCTTTTGTGCATCGGGATTCTTGTGTATCTTTCCTTACTTTTTAAGATTACATTATCACATTATGTGTGCAATTTTAATTTTTTGTGTACCTTTGACTTTATTTTTAGCTTGCTTTATGACACTATTACTCCTATTATAGGCATCATTTCCTTGTGCTGGTAAGATTGTACTCAAGTTAAATGATAGCTAGTCTCTCGACCTACATACCCAGATCTTGAGGTAGCATATGTAACCAAACTACATCATGTGATGCCAATACAACACCCTTGTACGCATCCTAGTATTTATTCAATAAAGCAATTATGCATTGCACCTTGCTACTCCATGTGATGGATTTTAGCAACGGGCAGTGAACGACCTTCAGTGATGCTATTTTTAGCATACAATGCTTCATTTTTTTGATACACATATCATTTGTATATGCACTTTTGATGTATTTATAGGCTCTACATGAGTTTCAAACTATATGTTTGACTCTATCATGATGCCTAAGAGCTCTACAGATACACACAATTTTATGCATCTCATAGGTGGCCGAACATTTTGTTTATGCCCTTGGTATAAAAGTGAAAGTTAGGTCATTTTTCACTTATTCTTTTGCGAGTAATTAAGCTTTCATGGAATCTTGTGAGGAAGGTGGAGATGGTGATTCATGTAGTGGAGCTTCCTCTTGTGTTTCCGCTCTTTCGATGGCTGAAATTGAAAGTTGAGTACTCTTCTGCTTCTAGCTCCCGGACCGTGTGATTTGCATTAATGGTGTGTGGTTAAGTGTTAATTAGTCTCTAATTATTTCTTCCCACTCTCATTTCTCTTCTCCTTTGATTGATTGGTGAGCTCTTTGAGCTTTTGATCTATGTGTGAGTGATTAATGAGTGTGTGCACCATTGTCCTCTTGATTTGTGACATTAGAGAGTAGGCATTAAGTAGCACACTATTTGCATTGCATTTCCTTCTTCTTCTCTCTCACAATTTGGATCCGCTTCTTGAATTTCTTTTAACTGCATGCTTCCATGCACTAGTCGGGTTTTGGTCCTCCAGATTGACATTATATCGGTGAATTGAGCTATGCTACAACCCGCCAACATTGGCGTCGTTGTCAGGGATCGGTTGCTTAAGCTAGTAGAGTCATTAGTGTGTAGAAGTCTCCTTAACCATCAATCAAAGTAGTTTAGGTTTTGAAGTAGGTATTGCTGATGGTGAATGGCTGATTTGTGAGGAGATTTTGGCTAAGAAATCGGCTAGGAAATTGTATGTATTTTTAATGTTTTCCCCTCTTTTTCACTAGTTTTGACACTAATTTGTGACTAATTTACTAACAATTTTTGTGCTAATCATATGTGTATACTTAATTAGAGGCTTGGTAATCGCTCTATTGAAAACAAAATTGCAAAATTTCATGTAGATTTGAGTGATTTTTAGTGTGTAATTAAGGGATTTTTTACTAATTATTCCCTCTATATTACTCCCTAATTGTATCACTTATGGCATGTGTGTTTAATGCTACACATTGATAAATCTTTAATTCGATGTGCACTCATTATTCTTATGCATTTAATTTTTTTGAAATGGAAGCTACACATAAGATTTTGTTGGTGTCTATGGTCATGGTCAAAGCGGTTTTAGAAGTACACACACACACACACACACACACACACACACACACACACACACTGGTGGAGTCGTCACTTGGAGTGAGAATTTGATGAAATTTTTGATGTAAATGTGAGTGTACTAACCCATTCAATTTTTTATGTAGGTGCAGCTTTCAATTGAAAATTAGACACAACAAAATTGGTTCAATTTTCTGTGTATTGAGTATGCGTCTATGTGTAGGTAAAATGCACAAAATTCAGTGCAATTGTGTGACAATGTTGATGCAAATTAATTGATTTGAAGTTATCGGAGGTTTATGGTCATCAAATTGATTATGGTAAATGGTTTTAAGTTTGCAAATTGCGTCATTATGCTGTCAAAATTGCGGTAAATGTATATGTGTGTAAGCTTGTAAGTGTGTTAATTGTGCATGTTTATACACATTCAAATTGCTTTGAATGATTGAATAGCTGTGAAAATGAGATGGTGAAAATGCTGGTTTGATTATGATTGCTAGACCAAAGTGGCAAAAAGTTTAATTAGACCACTAATTAGACGAACTTTCGGGTTAAATTTAGGTCAAAACAATAAAAAACGATCCAAAACGGTTCAAATTTGAGTGGCGTATTGATAATTGATTGATTGGATGATGTAATTACATTTCAAAATGTTGCAAGTTGAGTTGAATTGGATGCATAATTTTCAAAAGAGAAGCGGTACTATCTTGGCTATTTTTTGAAAGTTTTTAACTTTTTTTGGGAAATTTATATCTTAAATTTCTCTTTTCTTACCAAAAAAATGTGAAAATAGAAAAACCTGATGTGAAATGCCAACCTAGAACATGTTTTGTGACTCTATGACCTTTTTCTAAATTATTAAATATTTTTTAAACATTTTTAGCGTATTTTTACAAACTCGGGATTTTTTCTTAAACCTTTTCATTAAAGAAAACGCCCACACAAACACACACACATAATGTTCTACCACTCCCTCTATTTTTTGAAAAAAAAAGCACGCGCGCACACACACACACACACACACACACACCCCTCCAAAAGGCTTTTGTATTATAGTTTCTCCCATAAATACAGACTTGGTACAATACAAGCTTTGTGTTCTTTGAAACCTTGATGGTGCAATGAAGATAGAGATCTTCATGCACCACAATTATGCCCGTAACTTAGCTAAATGAAAGCACTAACTTGTCCCCGGCCTCAATCCCAAGACCTCAAACACCTTCGAAGGTGGAGAGAGCTAGCAGGGAATGAGGATAGGGAAGAGGAAGAAGAATCATTCTTACAAGACAGAAATAGTTCCTCACTTATCATCACTCTTACTGCTTAGGATAGCATAATAGCATAATAATGATGATGAAAAAGATGACAAGATTAAGCATTGAAGCATGGCTCTTGGTTGGATTTTCATTCCATAGCCAAGAGTGTTGGTGTAGGCTCTCAACTTCTCAACAGGCTTGGAGAAGGAGATGAGGTTCTTGTACTTAGCACATCACACAATGAGAGAGAGAGAGAGAGAGAGAGAGAGTAAGGGTGTATATCTTGCAAGAAATCCCCTAGTTGCTTGGATCGACCCCCTCTTTTAGCTTATTCTTGTAGCTCATTGGATTTCTCAAGCCTAGCCAATCACAAGCCTTGGTCACAACTAGCAGTAGAGGTAGCCTTTTAGAGAAGTGTCCTCCTTTCCCCTTTGAGAGAGAGGGCTTGGAAAAAGCTTAAACAATTAATTTAATTAATCCAAAATCTCATTGGCCCTCTCTAAAGGTCAACCAATAGGCTTTAGGCACACTACGGATGCAACTTAGCTAGGGCCTTGACATGTGTCCTATTTGCCTCTTTGAGCAAGGGGTGCCCATTGGGTGAGGGGAGGGTCATTGTATCTAATCCCCTACTTGTGTGGCTTGCCCCATCCTTTGTAGGCATTCTTTTGAATTTCAAGCACCTCAAGCACTAGGCTTGGCCCCAACGTACCTTAAGCACCTCAAGCACCTTAGTCATCATGCATGAGTTTAGAAAGAGCATGGGCTCTATCTCTCTCTCTCTCTCTCTCTCTCTCTCTCTCTCTCTCTCTCTCTCTCTCTGATCATGCCCCTAGCTTCAAGGGCTTATCCCCTCCTTATAGAAATTGGCTTTGACTTCAAGCACATGCCTAGCTTGACCATGCATCTTAGTCATCAAGCATCTCAAGCATAGGCCTAGCTTAACCTAAGGTCTAAAGACTTTTACAATAAACTTTGGAGGTCTTTAATGAAGCTAACCCTAAGGTCTTTTAAGATCCATTATGCACACATTGTTCTTCAGTAGACCATCTCCTTGTGAGCCCTTGCGGGGTGAAATCCTCTCCTTTTGGCCCCGGTGTGAGCTTGGTCTAAAAACACATATCTATATTCTAGCTCTTGTTTCCCTTTTATCTTCCCTTATTAAATTATCAGTTTAACATGAGAAAATAATTGGGGTAAAACTAGATTTATAATTTATGACACTGTATCTCATTTTTTTAACCTTTGGATGTATTGTTAATATTCATGTTCCCAAAGAAATACGAAGGAAGCTTGATGCTCGTGGTCTTAAACTTACCTTCATTGGATATTCTCACACTTCTAAAGGCTACAAATTCTATGATCTTCCATACCATTATGATAGACTTGTGCTCCTAGGTGTAGTGTCAATTACATCTTGATCTTGAAAGAAATCCATATCGTTTGATAAAGTGTACAAAATCTTAGGTGTCATAAAAGTGAAGACAAAATCATGTTGTGGTAATAAACGTGTCCGCAAGTTCTAGCATCTTTGCATTAAAAATAAGTATGATGTGTTAAAAAAATCTTTACAATACTAAATTTTGCATTAAAGAAGCATACAACTGTTTTATATTAAAGCCACAATTTGAAATTTATGTGAATAGTCTCGATGAAATTTATCTCGATACAGTATATGAAGTTTATATGAATAATCCATATCCCTCAAAATCATGATAACAACTGTAAAACAAGCAAACAAGATATATAGCACAATGAAGCACACCATACGCTTCGCAAGAGAATATGTGTCATGCGCCTAAGAGAGAGCCTAGGAGTAAAGCGGTACAAATTGCAAAGCTTACGCAAAAATTCAATGGAAACAAAGATGCTCGAAAGCAAATCGAAGTATTTGAAGAAGTATGCAATTCCCTAGGTGAACACAACGAACCACATAAGTGCAATGCTTTAAGATTGACTTTGAGTGGGAAGGTTGAGAATTGGTATAGGAACTTGAGGATGGAAGAGAAAACAATTTACCTACTCTTTGGAGATTGTTCCTGAAGGAGTATATACGAGAAGGTGTGCATTGGGGTGTACCATCTCAGCTACCAAAGTTCGAACATGAGGAAGGTGAGTCAGTGAGAGACTTTATCAGTCATCTCAAGCACTTACACATAAATTGCATCAGATAAAGTCAAAATACAGGGAAAGTGATCAAAGTATGGCATTTGAATACCAACAAAAATATTAGCATACGATGGAAGCCATTTCGATCCCAAAACATACATTCTATCTAATCTAGACCAAGAGGAGGTGTGAGATTGGGAGTGATAAGTGAACGAGACAGTTCCCTTGATTTTGATAGTACTACTTATATCAAAGCTTTTTGTTGCACTAGGAAGGTATAATCTTAACTACATACGTAGAGAGCTTAACTATATACAAAAAATTAATCAAAGAGAATTTTGGTCAAAGACAGAATACATTATTGCACTATAGTTGTGTTTACATAGCATGCTCTTTTGTAGAGCCTAAGAGAGAGAGAGCAATAGATTGCACACATGCACAACATAAAAAAAGTGACAGATTCTAAGCATTCCATCTCTTAAGCTCGAATAGACTTTTCACATCACATTATCATGGGTTAATCTACATAGATTATCTATAAGCAATGGTATGGCAAGGGGTTTCACATGAAATGTAACAAAGCCCACATCTGAACACATGTTCCAAAAGTTAGAAAAGATTATTACAATGAAGGAAACATTTTCCTTGATAAGTGAAATTTGTTCAGAATCATCTTTCTACTACAACTCCTTCTGGTGAGATATCCATCACAGCATGGATAGGTGAAATTCCTTCTGTATCTCATTTTTTAACCTTTAGATGTATTGATTATATTCATATTCCCAAAGAGACACGAATGAAGCTTGATGCTCACACTACAAGAGGGTATTCATATTAGCGACGCTCACCCAGCGACGCTCAAAAAAAAAATTCCCGGCGTCGCTATGAGCGTCGCAAATTTCTTTGTTAATTTGCGACGCTCATAGCGACGCCGGCTGGGCTAAAAAAATAACCGAGAGCGCCCAAAAAATCAGATCTCAGATCTGAGTTTTTCGGCGCCCTCAAGCAAGGAGCAGGTAACGCTCTCCCTCTCTCTCTCTCTCTCTCTCTCTCTCTCTCTCTTTTTCTTCTCCACACACACACACACACACACACACACGAGGAGAGGAAGGAGAGCCAGGTATGCTCCTTCCCTCTCCCATTCTCATGTTCCCTTCCCCTCTTTCTCTTTCCCTCTCTCTCTCTCACACACACACACGTACACACACACACATAGTGTTTTTGAAAGAGAGAGAGAGAGAGAGAGTACAAACATAAACAAAAACGCACACACACATACATAAACAAAGAATGCACACACACATTGAGAGAGGAAAAGAGAGAGACAGCATGGATAAACAAAAAATGCACGCATTGAGAGAGGAAAAGAGAGAGAGAACATGCATAAACAAAAAACGCACACATTGAGAGAGGAAAAGAGAGAGAAAACATGCATACGATCCAAAAAAACGCACACACATTGAGAGAGAAAGAGAGAGAAACTAATTTAACGTCGTAGGAAACTAATTAAAATTAAAAGACCTAAAGATCTAGCCGACGAGGAGTTGAACTCAAGACCTATTATTCAAGAGGGAAATGGCATAATCAATCTATCATACTTGGCATGGGTGATAGAAAGGTTATACCATTTATCTCTTTTTATTGGCACACACATCCACACACGCGCACACACACAAGAAGAAGAGAGTTATAACGTCGTAGGAAACTATCTTAAAAGACGTTAAAGATTAGGTTATATGTAGACTTACATTAAATTAGATTTAGGTTTATTTTTAACTAGATTTACGTTTATTTACGCTAGATTTAGATTTACGTTATATTAGATTAGATTTAGGTCTCCATAGACTGCGATGCCTGCATGAAGCGGGTGAAGAAAGCCCTCAATGGAATATAGGGTATTGCTACCTTCACTCATGGTGGGCTCCGTTGATCCAAAAGTACTGGTGAAATGTCTTCAGAAGATAGGGAAGAAGGTGGATCTTCAGGGCAGCAAGAGTCACTACATCCCCGACACAATGACCATCTAGACAACCTCTAGTCATTCAACAGCAACTTCAAAGTTAGTAACAAGAGCAAGAACGGTCTAAAGGGCCAATTGCTGTCGTCAGATGTGGATGGAGATGAGGCAGCGTCACCGCCGGAAGTTAACTCTCACATCTTTAGTGATGAGAATGCCAACTCTTGCCGAGTTATGTGAAAAATTATGTGTTAAATCAGTTTTAAGGTTCTTATAATCCCTGTTAGTTTAGTTCTTTGTTTTTAATATAACATAATTTACGTTAGATTTAGATTTATGTTATATTAGATTAGACTTAGGTTTATTTAGGTTTACCCACACACACACACACACACACACACACAAGAAGAAGAGAGTTTTAACGTCGTAGGAAACTATCCCAAAAGACGTTAAAGATTAGGTTAGATGTAGACCTACGTTAAATTAGATTTAGGTTTATTTTTAGTTAGATTTACGTTTATTTAGATTTATGCTTATTTACGTTAGATCGAGTCCACGCAAGAATTACTTATGGTTTAGGGTTTAGGGTTAGACGAACAGTGAAAAGATCTACTGTGAAAAGATGTTAAGATGCTGTGAAGTGCTACAGCTAGAGAAGAGGCAAAGGGGTTTTGTCCACTACACGTAGTATCATGTAGACGTGGGTGTGTAGATTTCTTGTACCCACAAATATAGGTATTGACCAATAAAGACGAGATTATAACCCGGTGGTTCTGATCTCCGTGCACCTCTAGACTGAGGTGTGCGGGGATTGGACATGACTAGAGAATGTGAGGTAAAGAGAGAGAGAGAGAGAGAGAGAGAGAGAGAGAGAGAGAGAGAGAGAGAGAGAGAGAGATAAGACGAAGAATGCCAATGGAATATTAAATTTGTTGTCCAGGTAATAAGTTTTTTATCCTCATTATGAGTAGTGACGAGGATGTGGGACCGTCCAACCGAAACGCCTAACTCTCAACGAGGGTCTTATGTCCTTGTAATCAATGCAAGCATGCTGTGCGATGGACAAAACGTGTTTCTTTGCAGCACGTTCGCGAATTTGGCGAGTTCGATCCATCTATTATAGATCGAGTTGTTGCCAATTATAACTCGTCGGACTCTGACGCTGGCCAACAAGCAGCAATCTTGCAACCCAATAGACGTGTTCGCAGGCGCTTTGGTCAAGCAGCATATGTGAGGCCACAAGATGTAGCCTCTGACAACTGGGGGGATGATCATGCAGAGCACATTCCCAACGAGGCAATGTTTGAGCCCGAGATTGATGAAATGATCGAGACGATCATGGATTCAGAAAGGCTTATCTATGATGATATGAAAAGTGAAGCCGATACGCCATTGTATAATGGAGCACGTATGTCTAGATTGAAAGCACTCCTGGTTCTTCTCAACATGCAGGCAAAGTTTGGATGGAGTGACACTAGCGTCACAGCGCTTTTCAAGTGATCTATTACAATTAGTTTACTTTAATAAAACTCTAAATGTATAATGATCTGATAGATTTTTACACGACTGTATCATATTTTTATGTTGTGTAGATTGCTGAAAGAGCACATACTACTAGCTGACAATGTGATGCCAGATTCCCGAGATGAAGCAAGAAAGATTTTGCGAAACTTGGGGATGGATTAAAATTCTATCCACGCTTGTCCTAATGACTGCATTCTTTTCAGAGGGGAATACATAGACATGGAGAAGTGTCCGAAATGTGATTCCGAAAGATATCGAGTAGATCTCCACGGGACAAAAATTCCACAAAAGGTTTTGCGACATTTCCCTCTGCTTCCTCGCATCAAGCATTTCTTCGAATGTAAGTCCATGGCCGCCCTAGCATCATGGCATGAGGAGAATAAATCTTCGGATGGTGTGCTACGAATTCCTGCAGATTGCGTAGCGTGGAAACATATAGATGGAACATGGTCGGATTTTGCCAGGGAAGCTCGAAATTTGCGCTTAGGCCTGGCTATGGATGGTGTAAATCCATTTGGTCAAAGATCAACATCTTACAGTGTATGGCCCGTTGTCATCGTCAACTACAACATTCCCCCGTGGTTGACTACGAAGAAGGGGCACCTATGGCTAAGCTTGATTGTGCCAGGGCGATATAAAGTGGGGAATATGGATGTGTATCTTCGTCCACTATTGGAAGAGCTACAACAATTGTGGATTGGCATAGAGGTGGTGGATATGAGCCGACACACAGGACGACGGAATGCTTTGATCAGAGGCATTCTAATGTGGACCATGCATGACTATCCCGGGCTAACAGAATGCTCAGGTGATCTATTGACACTCCTCACTCAGACACTGTAAATCTTGTTTTTTCCCATAGTTGATCTATTATCATGTGTATACATGCAGGGCTTCAAACAAGCGGATACAGAGCATGTGTCACATGTGGACCTAGACTGAATGCACGTAGGGCACCCTCACTGAAGAAGCAAATCTACGAAGGTCATCAAGCGTGTCTTCCAGAGAATCATGTGTTACGCGACGGCTTTTTGGGAAGAGAGCCACCAAGGATGTCTGCACAAGCATGGTTAGAGCAGAAGGAGATGTGCGATGACGGATTGCCTCCAGGGATGAAGAGACTATCTCTATGGTACGAGTTACCATACTGGCCCCGACTCATGATCAATCACTTGCTCGATCCAATGCACATATTCAAGAATGTGGGTAATCTACTATGGGACCATCTGACCGGCAAGAAAGATACTTTGGGAGCCAGAGTTGACCTTAGAAATGTGGATCGTATGGAGCAATATTGGCCGCAAACAGCGTCTGATGGATCGATAAAAGTCCCCAAAGCACCATGGATTTTCACAGGAGCCCAAGAATGCAAAGTAAAAGAGACCATTCGATCTTTGCGGACCCCCACTGGCGTAATGCACTCGCTCCGAACGTGTTTTACTAAAGAAGGAAAGCTTACCGGTTTGAAGTCACATGATTGGCATAAAATGTGTCAGGTACGTTCATAGTGGACTTTAATATCATTGCATAAAATGTGGACTTTAATATCATTGTTGCACATACTTTACAGTTTATTTTACCGGTTGCCATTGAGGGATGTTTGTCTCTCGACATCCGTAACACAATCTACAAACTTGCAAAGCTGGTGCAATGGATCTCACAAAAGGAGATCAACGTAGACTCCATACCATTCGCCAAACTAAATGTTGCGGAGCTTGTGTGCATGTTTGAGAAACATTTTCCTACTACAATGCTAACCATTCAGGTGCATCTTCTTGTTCACATAGTTGATGAGGTGGAAATAGCTGGCACAGTTCATTCCAGATGGATGTTCTTCTTAGAACGTTTCATGAAAACGCTTAAGGGATATGTGTGTCAAAAGGCACGTCCGGAGGGTAGCATGGCAGAAGGTTGGTTGGTATCAGAGTCCCTAGTGTACATTGGAGAGTGGCTAGACGGATTTGATAAATCCCGGGACACGCTATGGCGAACCATAGATGATGAGCGCATATCTGGGATTGTCATGTGCAATCTCGGTGTTGAGAAGAAGATGAGGCTAAAATCAACCGATTTTGCATGCTTCACAATCTAGTGATGCAAAAGTGGATTTCACAATATGAGGATGCAAAGCAAGAGCGACAAAGGGCACGAATCGAGTGGAGACGGGGAAGACGACCTCCGATGCACTATCCAGCGGTTCTGGAGAGCCTACCAACCTTCATGAGCTTAAGATGGTTGCACAACCAATTGAAAAGTGCACAACAATGCGGTGACGAAGTGACTGAGGAAGAGTGGGAGTACTCTCGGGGTTGCGCGACCAAGGTAAGTTTGCAATGTACGACTAGCTAGTGACTTTATTTCTAAACGTTTGAACGGCCACTCATAATCTTTGTTCGTTGTAGTATAAGTCATACACAGCAGCATGGTGTAAAGGTCGACATTTTAGGGTGGAACGAATCGACAAAAAGCGTTTTACTCAAGATTGTGGAATCATGGCAAAATTTGAACAGTCTAGTCGACGACGTTCCTCTGATGCAGATCCTGTGGTGGCGGAACTCACTTACTTCGGCACGCTGCAAGAGATTTTGAGGATCGATTACAGAGGATTTTTTGTCGACTTGTTCGACGTGCAATGGTTCAAGATAATCATGGAGGGTCGCAACGCTACTGTGCGTAGAGGAGAGTCTGGTTTTCTTGAGGTGGATTCTACTAAGAAATGGACTGACCTAAGAGACACTTTCGTACTACCCGAGCATTGTGAACAAGTAAGTATGTAAATAGTTAACATCCCCCTTTTACAAGTTATGTGCTTGAAAGCTCTCATGTAAGTTATGTGGCTCTGGCAGGTAATATTTCATCCTACAAAGTCTACATCAAACTGGTGGTACGTCATAGAGGTAGCCCCTCGTAGTGCAAGGACGTATGAAGGCTACCATGTGCCAATCACAACGGCATCAATGGAGGAGATCAGAGAAGATGCTCAATCAGAAGCCGCTGCGGTGGTGCCAGACGAGCATCAAGATGCTACTACTCTATATGGGGTGCATGCAGAGGAGCTACAAAATGAAACAGAGGATATGTGTTTAAACGGAGAGCTCTATATAGATATAGGAAGTTATGCTGAGTTATGCGAGGATGAGAGAGAGATCTCTTAAAGCCACAAATATTGTATATGAACAATTTTGCTCCGTGTTGTAAAAGCTCTAGCTCTCTAAGTACCTTACATGGTGTATAACGCTCTTTTCTACTCGCGCTCACATCTTTTGATTGAAAATTCTGAGTTTTCGACTTGCCTCTTCTATCACTCGATTCATTGCGTCATTGTATTTATATGCGTCATTACGTCATTGTATTTAATGGTCTTTGCGTCATTGTCTACTCTATTCATTCAATATTAAGTTTAAATATTCGTGTGTTTAATGCAGGTATGGATGATGAGGAGTTTCTTTCTTCTTTGTCACCGCAGCAGAGACAGTGGTACGTTGTCGAGAAATTTGCGGTCTTGCCAGGAAAGCAGCGGGCTTATGGCTGTGAGAGTTTGTGAGAGAACTCAACAAAAACTATATGAAGGAGTTAAACCATAGATGCCATGAAGACTAGGGTTTGGAAAGAAGTGCAATCAAAGAAGACTCACTCTTTCTCTCTTGCATTCACACACACAAAGAAAGAACGCAAAAGAGAATGTCAAAACAATACGAAGATGAAAACATCAAGGCTATGGTCATATCGTATCATGGGTAATATGAAAGGGTTAATGGATGAGTTAATGGCATTCAATCTTGGCTGACCAAATAGGCTACGAATTGTTCTTTGGAATTGTAGTTTTGTGCTTACCATAATATATATATTTTGTCTAGTGATTGGGATTAATTGTGTGTACAAATCCTCTTGGTTCATAGCAAGATAACTACGCTTACATCAAAAGAAAAATTATAGTCTATGAGAGGTAGTATGATGGGATCGGGTGATAGAAGTATTTCATTGAGCCTTTCAGGGCCGAAGAGAAACACTATACGTTGTTGAAAGTGTATTTTACGACTAATCCATACGTTAATTCTAATAGATCGTACAGAGTGAAAGCGATAGAAATGATCATCATGTGGGTTATTCATCTAGGATAGTATGTGAGAAATGTAGATATGAGAGAAGTGAAGAGATGAGAAGTTTCCCTCCCAAGCCCTATTCTTGCCCGTAGACAATAAGGATACTGCGGGAAGAGATGTACCTGTAGCAAAGAGAACCTAGAGAGGATGAATTACTAAGAATGAGAGAGATAGGTTTGGTTAAGGAGATGAGATTAGATACATTTATATATGTTGGATTAGAGATGAAAATGAAAACAACAAGAAATCAAGAAAACATCAATGTAGAACACATCTTACTTGAAACCCTTTGGCACCATTATTGATGGGAGAGAGAAGAAGAGGGGAGAATTCAACGTTGATTGATACGCCAAGTACGACACCTTCTTTGATTAGAGTTGATCCTCCACGGATGGCGTACAAGAATGGCTAGTTTTCCTTTAGGAGAAAGTGTAGGCTTGGGCTTATGTTAATGGGCTAAGTACAATTAGGCATTACTACTCACTCCCTCAAGAATTCCTCTCATCAATGGCTTGAATGCTTGAGTTTCTTCCAAGGAAGAAGAGGTCCCCTTTTATAGGTGAAGGGAACCCACAAGGGTTTACACAAGAAGAGAGGAGCCACTGTGAACAGGAATTGGAAAAGTTGGAAATGAGCTGTCCCTGCATGATGTGGGCAGACTGGGGTCCAGTATTTTGATCATATCTCCTCAACCGTAGCTCCAAATAAAAAAGTAAAAATATGGGCAGAAACTTCAGCTCATTAGCTACGATTTTTATTTTAAAATCATTCTCCAATTCGGATTGGAACCTTGTGTAAAAAATTCATCAAAATAGGGTCCATTTCTGGTAGCAAAAGTCTTCATGTGGTCCCCTTAGCCTAGACTTTCATTTGATTCCAAAGGACACCTCATGCCATATGAAATCATGACATTGCTCCTTGACAAAGTTTTGTAATCATGCTTGCAATAATGCATTAAAATAAGTGTATCTTTGAAATCATGCCACCTAGTGTCCCACTAGGATTTGATTCTCTCCTAGTAGCTATTTAAAAAGAAATATAAGAAAAGTATAAAAAATACATAGAATATATATATATTGGAGTTTACCCTAGATATAGGATCTAGCTAGGGTGTGAGATGATAATGAAATAGTAGAAATAAAGAATCAATGCTTTTTTTCCCCAAGTTAAAGAGGCGGAGCTATTGACACTTTTCCCATAGTATTTTTTTGATGGTAAAGTAAGAATACATTACCCTTGAGATAAATAATAAGATGAGATAGAAAGCTTATTTTTATACTTACATATGCATATGTACATTATAGGAAATATAATTATGAATCTAAAAAATTACAAGATAACTCTTGTAGCATGCGTTCCCACTATGTACGTGTCACAACACGACAACGTGGAGCGTCATCGCTCTGGCGCATCATCGCGCGTTCCTACTCCATCCGCATCTCCCTCTCTTTCGGAGCATTCGGCGCGCTCCGAAGCTTCCGCGTTGACGAGACGAGCTTCACACTCGTCTAGACACTGGCGCTCTAGTGGTGGCGGTGGCGGTTGTTGTGGGGATTCCGCCACCGATGCCTCCACACCGCCTCGTGTTCGACGAGGCTCTTTACCCTCCCCTTCTTTGCCCGCCCCCACACCAGCCACAGCATCGCCATCTACGCCAGGTTTTGCACGGCTGACTGTTCCTAGAAGCTACACACCTCTACCTACTCCGCCAGGAGCCACCCCTCTCGACACTCCTCGCTTCGGGGCCCAGACGCCGGTGGAGACACCTGACGTCCGTACCCCCATCGACACGCCGCTAGAGACCCCTGTCGGGACACCCAGGTTCACGCGTCACCGGCCAGAGGGCTTGTCTTACTCCATCGACTTCAGCGACGGCATCATCATGGATGATGACGGCAAGAAGGTGATCTCGCGCATGCGTGGTCTTTGCTCTCAGCTGTTTAGACACTACATACTAAACAAATGGAGTGAAGTACCAAGTGATTTAAAAAACAGAGTCATCAGCATACTTCATGATGAGTTTCCCGTTCCAACACGGGATCAGCGCTTCAATGAAGACCTAATGAAGATTCGAATGCGCGAATACAGCAAACACAAGCGTTCCGAAGTGCAAAAAGCAATCAAGAATGGGTGGAACATGCCAGATTGGCTGGCCAAAGAAGATTGGAAGAATGCGAAGAAAGCAGCGCGCGAGAATCCCGACAAGTGGAAGCAACAAAAGGATGCAGCCAGAGCGCGAGTAGAGGCAGGGAGCTCGCACCACTTGGAGAGCGGTGGATGGGCATCATTTGAAGCTAATTTTGTAAGTGTTTTCACATTGCTCTTTATGTTCGATAGTTTAGGGTTTATGAGTTTTTTAATTCTAACATAATGAAATCTTTGTATGTTTTGACAGTGGTCGATGACAGGACGTGATCCCACACCGTACGAGCACGAGTAGACATGCAGGAAGGGCTTAAACGCCCTGATGGACATTCTCAGTTCTCGCGGCGGCATGGTTAGTATTAGGGTTTACTCTTTTTTATTTTTTGTATTGTTTTATAGATGTCGATATATGTTTATACCTACTGAAAGCTGTCTTATTGTCTTTTTTTGCAGAATCCGACAGATACGCCGCTTGGACGCAATGAGACGTCTGACTAGACGACGTCAGTTTAGCCGTAGCTAGATAGCATTAGTTTAGGGTTTCTCATAGCTTACGTCTTTTTGAACCATGTATATTATTACATTTGTCACCGCAGTTCCTTTTGCCAATCAATTCTTTATGCCTATGATAATGTACAATTGTCATTATTACATTTGCCAATCAATTCATTTTGCCTATGATGTGTACAATTGTCAAATTTGCAAACAATGCGTCTTGTGGGTGACTATTTTGGGTCTATTATCTACCCTTGCACTTTTTTTAAAAAGTGAATCAAGTACAATATGGTTGATGGGTGGCAGGGCATTCAATGCCCTGCCACCAAAAAAAAAATCTCTCGGGCGTCGCAATAACCGTCGCTATTTATGGCTCTGTAGCGTCATTATGAGCGTCGCTATAGTCTTCAGTGTAAACGTCCCTATAACCGTCGCTATGAGCGTCGCTATATAGCGACGCTTATAGCGACGGTTTTAGCAACGCCGGGGGTTATAAAAACCCAGTGTATTTCCGTCGCTAACAGCGTCACAAGAGCACACAACCTCTTGTAGTGTCATGGTCTTAAACTTATATTCATTGGATATTCTAACACTTCTAAAGGCTACAAATTCTTTGACCGTCCATACCATTATGAAAGACTTGTGCTCCTAGGTGTAGTGTCAAGTACAACCAAATCTTGAAAGAAATCCATGTCGTATGATAATGTGTACAAGATCTTAGGTGCCATAAAAGTGAAGATAAAATCATGTTGTGGTAATAAAGATGTCCACAAGTTCTAGCATCTTTGCATTAAAAATAAGTATGATGTGACAAAAATAGTTACAATGCTAAATTTGGAAAATGTTAAAGAAGGGTGAAAGCATGTTAACGTGTCACACTTTTTCATGTCCTATACAATGTTAATTAGCACATTTTTGACATATGCTAACTAGTACAATAACATGAGCTACTTCTCCAAGATCTATGACGTATGATATAGCGATAGAAAGCTCTTGAAACAAGGAATCCAAATGTACAACCTCCGACAAGTTTTGATATTATTTGCAAAGATTTCACCGGATGCCCAACTTTCTAAAGATGTGATAACTTGAAAATGCTAACTAGCATAAAAAGCGTGACAGGTTCACATGCTTTCACCTAGAAGCATACAATTGTTTTATATTCAGGCCACAATTTGAAATTTATGTGAATAGTCTCTATACTATATGAAATTTTCCCTATCACTCAAAATCATGATAACAAGTGTAAAACAAATAAACAACATATCTAGCACAATAAAACACCATATGCATAGTTCAGCTTCCAAAATATTTAAAAAGCACAGGGTTTAAGGTGTGCTAGAATTTATAGCCCCAAGGATATAAATTTCTTCTCAACTCATAAAGCCAACTTTATGGATAAGAAGCTATCCAATTGTATCAAATTTTGATAGTTGCTTGTTTAACAAGAGATAAAAGATTCCAATTACCCAACCAAGTAGCTTGTTTAACTGCAAGAGATAAACAATTTCAACAACCCAACCAAGTGTTAACCAAGCAGCTATCATATCTAGATAGCTGCTTGTCTAACAAGAGAGAAAAGATTCGAATTACCCAACCAAGTGTTGAAAGCCATCCTATTTGTCAAGTACTTTAATTATATAGCTAGAAAAGAAAACAATGTAAAACTAGGTAATGGATCTCTCCATTATGTATGAGAATAATCATTTAGGTTATGAACTAATTGTTGTTGTGCTCACCCTTCTCAAAACAAAAAAAGGAGAAAAGAATGAAGACAAGAGGATTATATTGAATTATGTCTCCATATTATTGAAAATGCAAGCAAAGCATGCATAGGCATCTCCACATTCCCATACAAAACCTTTGTAGCCTATACATTCTTAGTCCATTCCATCAAGGCACCATACCAAAGGTCACATGTGTCTAGATGGAGGCCTCACTGCACTCCCCCCCCCCCCCCCCCCCACGCGGTGTTTTGTCAAGACCATTTCCACCCATGTCATAAGTGCTTACAGTCGGTTAACTCATGATCATGATGTACGAATGAGCAAAGCACAAAATTGGTTGCTGGCCACAATAAAGTTTTGCAATTAATTATGTGAGAATGGCCTAATGTACAATTTTGAAGGCATGAGTACCGAAAAGAGAAGATGATATTATAGAATTAGATTACATTGTACCTTTCAGGGGGATGCCTTGCAGGTGGTACAAATTTGTTAGGACGCATGGGACTAACTACAAACACTAGAAGACAAGTGCCATTGGCACTACAAGCAATTCAATGTTGGTTAAGTGTCGTATCGTGTCGGGAGGTTGACCGTGTGGGTCTTTTCATTCCTAAGAACTAGTAGGGGGGTGCCGATGCACCAAGCTACATGCACAATGAGATAGCATGCAGCGGGCCGAGCGTCCTAGTTGAGGGTGTTTTGGACGTTGGCGATGAGGCGGCGCACTTTATCATCATGAATGCCAAGAGTGGTCTCGAGCACCTCCTCGGGGAGAAGCGGGTTGGAGGCGAAGAGGGCAACGGCCAGTTGGGAGGCACCAGGGTTTTGGCTATTGAGGGCGGCCATGGCAAGAGCAGGCTTGGATTTGTCTGGGTTGAACTGGAAGTGGACGAGGCCACGGGGAAATACAAAGAGATCGCCAGCATAGATGGTTTGGTAGAAGAACTCGTTGGCGGTTGGCTGGGTGGAGGTGGTTACGAAGCCCACGAGCAGCGTGCCTTGGGCGAGGAAGAGGACTTCGGTAGCACGGGGGTGCACGTGCGGCGGGTTGATTCCGCGGGGCTTGTTGTCGATGCGGGCAATGGAAAGGCCTTGCGTGTTGAGGGCGCCGAAGTTGGCGGCGCTGACGAGGTTGACAGCGGAGCCGAGGTTTCCGGTGAAGTTGGTGGCGTTGCGGAGCAGTTGGGAAGCGAAGTCGAAGGATTGCACGGCAGCGGCAGGCTTGCAGGGCAGGCCGTTGATGTTGAGGGTGAGCTGGAGCTGCTGTAGCTCGTCGGGGCTGAGGGCCACGCAGAAGTCTTGCAAAGGGTCCTCGTCAGCAGCGCGGATAGTTGGAGGCAGGGGTGCGGCCAACCCCAGCAGCAGTACCGCTAGCTGCAGGCCAGCCACAAGCTGCTTGGGCGACATACTGTTAAGAGGAGTAGCTGCGGTGATGCAGAGGCGCTAGCTGCAGGTCAGCCACAAGTAGCTAAATTGTTAGTGGCCGGGAGAGCTGTATATAAGGCTAATGTGATGAGGCCGCACTTGATGAGCTCTTCTCCTTTTATGGGCGCGGACCGAGTCCTGGCTCGACGTCTATCACGTTTAGCTGGTTAGGGACGACCTTTTCTCCGGTTTTGAAATTATCATCCTTGCACGTGACACGACAGCACCCAAAAAGCGCTTCAAATGTCGCAACACTAACTTCTAAATAGTCCCTAACTGAAGGATAGCTTGGCACTGTTTTGGCTATAAACTGTATGGGCTCCTTCTAGTCCCCAACATTTCCATCTCTCCGACGACATGCGGGCCAAGTGGTGTCCGACGCAACTAGTATAGTGAAGCGAGGCCTGGGCATGGTAGCTACACCTTTTATTTTGAGAATGGGGGATTCAAATCCAAGCATCACTTTACTTGCACAACACCAGCGACAAGAGTGACAACGTCAACAAATTATCCCATGGCTTTCGTCCACCTATCAAGTTGACACATTTAGAAGGGGCAAGCCTGGCAAGATAAGGGTCATCATTATTGGCAATGGGTCATCTCAATGATTGAGTAGTATCACTACCAAAAATGCTCGTGTTTGCTTACCTCATATCATAATAAATGTAAGCCAACATTTATCGGGGCAAACTATGACGTGGTGACCTTGATGTCTCAACACTCTATTGGAAGCCAAACACCATCTCTTCTACTACATGAGCATCACTCAAAGGCATGCTGAAACTTGTCTGCTCCGAGGGTCTTAATTATAAAGGCATCCGTAGTTACGTACCTCAGGTCAGTGCCAAACCCTATCTCTAATAAAGTGGTAGGTGCTTCACCCATGGAGGGAACACTTGATTTTGTGCTAGTTGTATCCTACTAAGATTGGACTCAAGTTAGATGACAGCTTGTCTCCCGACCTACATACCCAACTCTTGATGTAGCATATGTAACCAAGCTGCATCATATTACGCCAATACAACATCCTTGTACTCTTGAAGTAGCATATATAACCAAGCTGCATCATTTTACGCCAATACAACACCCTTGTACTCTTGAAGTAGCATATGTTACCATGCGATGCCAATACAACACCCTTGTACTCAGCCTACTATGTATTCAATAAAGGAATCATGCGTTCCACCTTGCTGCTCCATGTGATGGAATAATTATCACTCCAAAGTGAACTCGAAAATCTATTGTCCTTTCAATTAAAGCATAGACCCTAGGCTATGCATAAATCTACTCACCTATAATACTACATTGTGAACAATATATTGCCTCATAATGCATACAAAAATGAGTCAACCAATAGCCTATTAATAGAGAATGATATTAGTGTAGTCTTCGACATCATGAAGACTAAGGTTCATACCTGTCTCCAAAGGCATATCAATTAATAGCTTTGCAATCTTCACAAGGCTAAACCTACACAATAATATCTCAATGTACTTTGTGTGACACAATTTGTTACCATATTGTGGTAGCATTAACCACATACACTATCAATTGAGTCCTCATTCCTAGAGGGCCTAAGTTGCAACTCATTGCTAGACTCACTCTCCAATCAATATAAGTCTTGCCGTGACAATATCAAGTAATGAGGGAGAGATGAAGCTCCCAAAATCTTCCTCTACTTGCAAGCACTCTCAATCACTTCATCGACGCAATCTCTTATCTTCAAATTTTGATATAAGGGAATAGAGATAGGCCTACAATCAATTAAGAACATATTTGACGGTATTCGTGTATACCACCTTTCTAATAGCCTTATGCCCCCTACGTCCATGCATATGATTAATGCATAAAAACACCATATATATATATATATATATACACACACACCCAAACCTTCCATGAACAAGTACTACTTTTTTTTATAGGATCCACTTCAAACTCACTACGCCAAAGAACCGAACCATCCATGGAGATGAAAACAATCACAACATCTATCTCATTTTTTAGTACATATACACAAAGTGATGTGCACCACTAATCTAAAAATTTAAGGGAATCAAGTTTAAGGCACAGAGAGGGTAGAAGCTAGAGAGAGAGAGAGAGAGAGAGAGAGAGAGAGAGAGAGAGAACAAACAGACTCGATGTAGGATTTGTTGTGGATGCGATCTCATTCCTCACAAACTATTCTTAAAATCAAGATCCATGTTGGGCATAGCTCTTCTCTTTCCCATAACTACCTAAAGGTTATCTTAAAAAGGATGCACACCCTTTGCAACCTACATGCCAGTGCTCCAATGTTGGTAGTGGCTCCCAACCCCCTTGCAGTCATTGTTACTTGTTTTGTCATCTTGTCAAGCAACTCATCCAGCATGGTCTACAACACATATTTTTCAATAGACTCCCACATTCTATAACTTCGACCTACAACGTCTATGTTGGTTTGTAGCCTGACTTTAGCAACTTCACCAAATAAGCTATAATCCACAACTAAGACTATCACAACATTGTAATGTACCCACAAAACCGAAAATATCATAAAAATGGATAAGAGCCTATAATTTGTGCATTGCCTCTAATGATTCAAAGATGTCTCTCTAGTGGATGACTGTAAGTAACATAGTTTGAAGAATTAATCAATAAGAAAACTTATTTTATTGATAGGATCACTTTAGATAGGTTCTTACTCATGACCTACATGGGTGACACCAACATCACCATTGTGGCAAGGTACAAACTTCAACATGGGCAAGGGGGAATAGTCGTGAAGGTTGTTGAGATCTTCAACAACAATTATGGAGTGAACAAAAATTTAAGCGAAAAAAATGTTGTTCTAAGTGAAATGCAGTACTACATCAACTTTGGAGGCTTACCATGACCAAAGGGTGAAACATTTTCAAAGATAATCATTTTTCCCATAAATAGAGGTCTTTAAAATGTAAGCTCAAGGAAGGATTTTCGAAGAATATTTGTTCTATTACGAGATTGGAAGTTTTTTCAAAACCATGAAAGGAAACTTTTATGTCCTATTAGGTTACCAGCCTAGTGTTAAAATAAAAAGATCTTGCAGCACCTGAAGAGAAGCATGAGACTGCCTCCAAAACTAGAGGAGAAGCATGCAACCCATTGATGGAGATAAAAATTATGAGGGAAGCACATATTCCCTATGATGCCCACTCTATGCCATATGTACAACTGGTCAATCATGTTTTGACTATATTGCTCAATTATTGAGCTAATGTAAGAAAAACAAGCAAAATGTGAGTGTCTCCTCACCCAATTACCAAAGGGTAGTGGAGCATGCTCATGAGCAAGTGGTGATTAAGGAGTGGGATTATTAAAAATTAGCTAAGGCAATAGAAATTAAAGGGGAGGACCATCATTTGGCTACATCAATTATGATGGGGAATCTATGTCAAACAATAATGCTTTGTAATTTGGTTATTGTAGGTCCAAGATAATTGATTTGTATGAAAGGTATACAATCTTAGTGTCCAAGATAATATTTTTGCTTGTATCAATGTATGCAAACTATGTTGATTTATATGACAAATTTGGTTTTACTTTGGTCACTATGGATATATCTTGGCATTATGCACTTTTAATGAGATTTGACACAGCTAGTGGACATGGTCATTGGACATGCCAAGTGATAAGTCCTTCCCTTACTGATTTAGTAGTGCACTTTTAACTGAACTTTCATGGTACTTTGGTGAGGAAGATCAAAACATCGATCACTTGTGATAAGGAAATGACAAATATCAACAACAAAACAATAAAATGAACAACATGAAGTGAACAATGAAGAACAACCATGAACAAACAATGGATCACAATAACAACATGGAAATACACAACAACAACAAGTTGTAGATGTGTGTTTTTACAAGATTCCTCCAATTCAACAAGAAAATTAGTATTGTACATTTTTGTATAAAACACTTAATTTGTGACCACCCTTTTTACGTATAGGGGAGATTGTGAGTCCCTCCTCTTGCTTATGTTTGAGGAGAGGCTTGTGATTGTGTGTTTACACCGTTTGTAATAGGCCATACTTGTGTTTGCCTCACCCTCTATGTGTTTGGAGCGGATTGTGTGAAACAACACCCAAAAGGGGGAATTGTTGGGATCATGGATGTGGGCTTGGTTGCATTTTTTATGAAGTCCCTCGCCATGTCATGTGCTTATGTGTAAGCTAACTATGTATAACTTATTTGATATGTGCCATGTGGATTGTTATGTGAAAATGTAAGTCAACCCTAAGAGTTGGAGTGGTAAGAATGTGCCATTTTTGTGTGTTGTGCATGTGTGCCAACTATTGTACTTTCTCTATCTCTACAAAAGAGCATGCTTTGCACACAAACTATAATGCAATAATATGCTATCTCTTTTGCAACAATTCTTTTGATTTACTTTGTGCTTGTAGTTAAGATCTATAGCTGCATGTATTACTCATGAATGTCAATTATTATCCACCCTAATCCCTATCAACATGTATTTAACATAATTGTCTTGATTCCACAAATACCACTAGAGCATATGGAGATCTGGAACTAATGATAATCTAGCACTTGAATGGGTTAGCATCAAAGCACCAAAGGAATGCATTAAAAAAGTAAACACATATACATAGAAACCAATACGAGGAGGAAAGATAATAGGGGCCCTTTTTGTTTTCTCTTTATCTCTACTTGTCTCATCTTATACAATTTTCCACGTAGCAATTGTTGAGAGAGAAAGAGAGAGCACAGAAATAGAACCCCAAAGTGTGTAGAATACACACATGAGATGATGTATATATAGAGGGGACCAAGGTGCCATATATAGAGAAGCGATATATTGAGTAGCTTCACATATAAGCTCAACACCCCCGCTCAAATAAGGGTCCCTAACTGTGGATGAAAAAACCCTTGGGGGATCAAGGGAAAAACCCACAGCTCTATATACACCCACCGTTATATTATAAAAATCATTGAATATACAAATGTTCTTGAGGAGCTACATCACTCCTTTTACAATGAATATTTTATGAAGAGCTACATCACTCCTTTTACAATGAATGTTTTATGAGGAGTTACATTACTCCTATCCTATCAAATACAATAATGAATACAAAGATTCAATAAAGAGGTGTAAAGGCTATCGATTAGCTCGTAATCAGAAGTGTGTCCATGAATCTGCTATGTAGCTTGTCATCACTATCGTATCACCAAACATATCTTCATAAATCTTTTATTGTCACCAAGTTTGTCTTCATAAAATCAATTCTTTGATGAATCCTACATAGATCATAGACTCAAAAAAAACATAGTCATGAAAATTATTAGCATCGTTAGTGAAATAATTTACGTTCACAATGCCATAAGAGATGGTTCGCGACGCCACTCTTTTGACGACATATATACGCACGAAAACATATGGTACATAGAGTATGAACGTAAAAGTACAAGATGCGTGATTACGTGATGTGTATATACTACATAAAAAAACATTTATCAACGTAGTGATCAATGAATATCATCAAAGTATTAACAAAACATCATCATGGTATCAACATCATCATTGTATCAATAAAAATGAATAAATCATCATGGTATCAACAAAAAGCATCATGATATCACTGAAAATAATCATTGTATCAACGAAACAACATCATGGCATCACCGAGAATAACCATGGTATCAACGAAACAACATCATGATATCACCGAGAATAACCATGGTATCAACGAAACAACATCATGGAATCACCGAAAATAACCATGGTATCAAAGAAACATCATCATGGCATCACCGATAATAATCATGGTATCAATGAAATATTATCATGGTATCAACAAAAATCACCATGACCAAAGTACTAACAAAACATCATCATGGTACCATCAAAACCACTATGGTATCAACGAGAAATTATCAATAAAACGACGAAACTATATCTCTAAAAGAATAATTATACGAGAATCAATGAACGATTATATCATATAACAAAAGATCATGTACCAACAGTAGCTCGATAGAATTTGGACGATCATCAACTGCTCGACTGAATCGGAACGATATGTAACTCACTTCTGCAGCAAAGTTACGTCAGTAACAAATATATGATTGATGAAGAAAAAATATAATTGAGAAGTTTTTAATTATGAGAAAAATCAAAAGCAAAAAGTAAAATTTTGCTTTTCAAACATATTCACAGTCCGCAAACGATAACCCAAAATCGGTGCAGAATTTAGAGAAACTTTCTTCTGCAAAGTTATAGACCACATCAATTCCGATGGCTCAAGCGATTAGTTTCTCATCGATTCCGATTCCTGCAGCGGCTAGTTTATCTGTAAAGTTGTAGACCAAATCGATTCCGGTCCCTTGCACGGGTAGTTTCTGCAAAATCGTTTTCAATTAGCAGAAAAATCAAAAACATAAAATGAAACTTGCTTTTCGTGTATGTACGCAGTCCGCGAACGATAACTCAAACTCGGTGCAGAATTTGAAAAAACTTCCTTGTGCAAAGTTGTAGACCACATGAATTCCAGTCCGTTTTCCGCCGGTAGTTTTTGCAAAATCGTTTTCAATCAGGAGAAAACACAAAAAAAGAAAGCGGAAGTTGCTTTTCGGGTATATACGCAGTCCACGAACGATAACTCAAAATCGGTGCAAAATTTGAAAAAAACTTCCATCTGCAAAGTTGTAGACCACATCGATTCCGGTCTCTCATGGGTAGTTTCTGCAAAATCGTTTTCAATTAGCAGAGAAATCAAAAACAAAAAGCGAAAGTTGCTTTTCAAGTATGTACGTAGTCCGTGAACGATAACTCAAAATTGGTGCAGAATTTGAAAAAACTTCCTCCTGCAAAGTTGTAGAACACATCGATTCCGGTATCTCTTGGAGGTAGTTTCTGCAAAATCGTTTTCAATTTGCAGAGAAATAAAAAATAGAAAGCAGAAGTTGCTTTTCGGGTATGTACGCAGTCCGCGAACGATAACTCAAAATCGATGTAGAATTTGAAAAAACTTCCTTCTTCCTTCTGATAAATCATTAATTCGATGTGCACTCATTATTCTTATGCATTTAATTTTGTTGAAATGGAAGCTACACATAAGATTTTGTGTTGGTGTCTATGGTCATGGTCAAAGCGGTTTTAGAAGTACACACACACACACACACACACACACTCTGGTGGAGTCGTCACTTGGAGTGAGAATTTGATGAAATTCTTGACGTAAATGTGAGTGTACTAACCCATTCAGTTTTTTATTTAGGTGCAGCTTTCAATTGAAAATTAGACACAACAAAATTGGTTCAATTTTGTGTGTATTGAGTATGCATCTATGTGTAGGCAAATTGCACAACATTGAGTGCACTTTGTGTGACAATGTTGATGCCAATTGATTGATTTGAAGTTTTCGGAGGTTTATGTTCATCAAATTGATTATGGTGAATGGTTTTAAGCTTGCAAATTGCGTCATTATGCTGTCAAAATTGCGGTAAATGTATGTGTGTGTAAGCTTGAAAGTGTGTTAATTGTGCATGTTTATACACTGTCAAATTGCTTTGAACGATTGAATAGATGTGAAAATGAGATGGCAAAAATGATGGTTTGATTATGATTGCTAGACCAAAGTGGAACAAAGTTTAATTAGACCACTAATTAGACGAACTTTCGGGTCAAATTTGAGTCAAAACAATAAAAAACGATCCAAATCGGTTCAAATTTGAGTGGCGTATTGATAATTGATTGATTGGATGATGTAATTACATTTCAAAATGTTGCAAGTTGAGTTGAATTGGATACATACTTTTCAAAAGAAAAGCGGTACTATTTTGGCTATTTTTTGTAAATTTTTAATTTTTTTTGGGAAATTTAATTCTTAAATTTCTCCTTTCTTACCAAAAAAATGTGAAAATAGAAAAACCTGATGTGAAATGCCAATCTAGAACATGTTTTGTGACTCTATGACCTTTTTCTAAATTTTTAAATATTTTTAAAACATTTTTAGCGTATTTTTACAAACTCGGGATTTTTTTAAAAACTTTTTTATTAAAGAAAATGCCCACACACACACTACCACTCCCTCTCTCTTTTTTTCCATTTTTTGAAAAAAAATGCGCGTGCACGCATACACACACACACACACCCCTCCAAAAGGCTTTTGTATTATAGTTTCTCCCATAAATAGAGGTTTGGTACAATACAAGCTTTGTGTTCTTTGAAACCTTGATGGTGCAATGAAGATAGAGATCTTCATGCACCACAATTATGCCTGTAACTTAGCTAAATGAAATCACTAACTTGTCCCCGGCCTCAATCCCAAGACCTCAAACACCTTCGAAGGTGGAGAGAGCTAGCAGGGAATGAGGATAGGGAAGAGGAAGAAGAATCATTCTTACAAGACAGAAATAGTTCCTCACTTATCATCACTCTTACTGCTTAGGATAGCATAATAGCATAATAATGATGATGAAGAAGATGACAAGATTAAGCATTGAAGAATGGCTCTTGGTTGGATTTTCATTCCATAGCCAGGAGTGTTGGTGTAGGCTCTCAATTTCTCAACAGGCTTGGAGAAGGAGATGAAGTTCTTGTACTTAGCACTTCACACAATGAGAGAGAGAGAGACAGAGAGAGAGAGAGAGTAAGGGTGTATATCTTGCAAGAAATCCCCTAGTTTCTTGGATCGACCCCCTCTTTTAGCTCATTCTTGTAGCTCATTGGATTTCTCAAGCCTTGGTCACAACTAGCAATAGAGGTAGCCTTTAAGACAAGTGTCCTCCTTTCCCCTTTGAGAGAGAGGGCTTGGAAAAAGCTTAAATAATTAATTTAATTAATCTAAAATCTCATTGGCCCTCTCTAAGGGTCAACCAATAGGCTTTAGGCCTTAACATGTGTCCTATTTGCCTCTTTGAGCAAGGGGTGCCCATTGGGTGAGGGGAGGGTCATTCTATCTAATCCCCTACTTGTGTGGCTTGCCCCATCCTTTGTAGGCATTCTTTTGAATTTCAAGCACCTCAAGCACTAGGCTTGGTCCCAAAGTACCTTAAGCTGCACCTCAAGCACCTTAGTCATCATGCATGAGTTTAGAAAGAGCATGGGCTCTCTCTCTCTCTCTCTCTCTCTCTCTCTCTCTCTCTCTCTCTCTCTCTCTCTGCCCCTAGCTTCAAGGAATTATCCCCTCCTTATAGAAATTGGCTTGGACTTCAAGCACATGCCTAGCTTGACCATGCATCGTAGTCATCAAGCATTTCAAGCATAGGCCTAGCTTAACCTAAGGTCTAAAGACTTTTACAATAAAATTTGGAGGTCTTTAATAAAGCTAACCCTAAGGTCTTTTAAGATCCATTATGAACACATTGTTCTTCAGTAGACCATCTCCTTGTTAGCCCTTGCGGGGTGAAATCCTCTCCTTTTGGCTCCGTTGTGAGCTTGGTCTAAAAACACATATCTATATTCTAGCTCTTGTTTCCCTTTTATCTTCCCTTATTACATTATCAGTTTAACATGAGAAAATCATTGGGGGGTAAAACTAGATTTAGAATTTATGACACTGTATCTCATTTTTTTAACCTTTGGATGTATTGTTAATATTCATGTTCCCAAAGAAATACGAAGGAAGATTGATGCTCGTGGTCTTAAGCCTACCTTCATTGGATATTCTCACACTTCTAAAGGCTACAAATTCTATGATCTTCCATACCATTATGATAGACTTGTGCTCCTAGGTGTAGTGTCAATTACATCCTGATCTTTAAAGAAATCCATATCGTTTGATAATGTGTACAAATCTTAGGTGCCATAAAAGTGAAGACAAAATCATGTTGTGGTAATAAACGTGTCCACAAGTTCTAGCATCTTTGCATTAAAAATAAGTATGATGTGTTAAAAAAATCGTTACAATACTAAATTTTGCATTAAAGAAGCATACAATTGTTTTATATTAAGGCCACAATTTGAAATTTATGTGAATAGTCTCTATGAAATTTATCTCGATACACTATATGAAGTTTATATGAATAATCCATATCCCTCAAAATCATGATAACAACTGTAAAACATGTAAACAAGATATATAGCACAATGAAGCACACCATACGCTTCGCAAGAGAATATGTGTCATGCGCCTAAGAGAGAGCCTAGGAGTAAAGCGGTACAAATTGCAAAGCTTACGCAAAAATTCAATGGAAACAAAGATGCTCGAAAGCACATCGAAGTATTTGAAGAAGTATGCAATTCCCTAGGTGAACACAACGAACCACATAAGTGCAATGCTTTAAGATTGACTTTGAGTGAGAAGGCTGAGAATTGGTATAGGACCTTGAGGATGGAAGAGAAAATGATTTACCTACTCTTTGGAGATTGTTCCGGAAGGAGTATATACAAGAAGGTGTGCATTGGGGTGTAGCATCTCTGCTACGAAAGGCCGAACATGAGGAAGGTGAGTCAGTGAGCGACTTTATCAGTTGTCTAAAGCACTTACACATCAATTGCATCAGATAAAGTCAAAATACAGGGAAAGTGATCAAATTATGGCATTTGAATACCAACAAAAATATTAGCATATGATGGAAGCCATTTCGATCCCAAAACATACATTCTATCTAATCTAGACCAAGAGGAGGTGTGAGATTGGGAGTGATAAGTGAACGAGACACTTACCTTGATTTTGATAGTACTACTTATATCAAAGCGTTTTGTTGCACTAGGAAGGTATAATCTTAACTACCTACGTAGAGAGCTTAACTATGTACAAAAAAATCAATCAAAGAGAATTTTGGTCAAAGACGGAATACATTATTGCACTATAGTTGTGTGTACAAAGCATGCTCTTTTGTAGAGCACGAGAGAGAGAGCAATAGATTGCACACATGCACAACATAAAAAGATTGACACATTCTAAGTATTCCATCTCTTCAGCTCGAATACACTTTTCACATCACAATATCATGGGTTAATCTACATAGATTATCTATAAGAAATGGCATGGCAAGGGGTTTTACACGAAATGTAACAAAGCCCACATCTCAACACATGTTCCAAAAGCTAGAAAAGATTATTACAATGAAGGAAACATTTTCCTTGATAAGCGAAATTTGTTCAGAATCATCTTTCTACTACAACTTCTTCTGGTGAGATATCCATCACAGCATGGATAGGTGAAATTCCTTCTGTATCTCATTTTTTAACCTTCGGATGTATTGCTTATATTCATGTTCCCAAAGAGACACGAACGAATCTTGATGCTCATGGTCTTAAACTTATCTTCATTGGATATTTTGACACTTCTAAAGGCTACAAATTCTATGACCTTCCATACCATTATGAAAGACTTGTGCTCCTAGGTGTAGTGTCAAGTACAACCAAATCTTGAAAGAAATCCATGTCGTATGATAATGTGTACAAGATCTTAGGTGCCATAAAAGTGAAGAAAAAATCATGTTGTGGTAATAAAGATGTCCACAAGTTTTAGCATCTTTCCATTAAAAATAAGTATGATGTGACAAAAATAGTTACAATGCTAAATTTGGCAAATGTTAAAGAAGGGTGAAAGGATGTTAACGTGTCACACTTTTTCATGTCCTAGACAATGTTAATTAGCACATTTTTGACAAATGCCAACTAGTACAATAACATGAGCTACTTCTCCAAGATCTATGACGTATGATATAGCGATAGAAAGCTCTTGAAACAAGGAATCCAAATGTACAACCTCCGACAAGTTTTGATATTATTTGCAAAGATTTTAGCGGATGCCCAACTTTCTAAAGATGTGATAACTTGAAAATGCTAACTAGCATAAAAAGCGTGACACGTTCACATGCTTTCACCTAGAAGCATACAATTGTTTTATATTCAGGCCACAATTTGAAATTTATGTGAATAGTCTCTATACTATATGAAATTTTCCCTATCACTCAAAATCATGATAACAAGTGTAAAACAAATAAACAACATATCTAGCACAATAAAACACCATATGCATACTTCAGCTTCCAAAATATTTAAAAAGCACAGGGTTTAAGGTGTACTAGAATTTATAGCCCCAAGGATATAAATTTCTTCTCAACTCATAAAGCCAACTTTATGGATAAGAAGCTATCCAATTGTATCAAATTTTGATAGTTGCTTGTTTAACAAGAGATAAAAGATTCCAATTACCCAACCAAGTAGCTTGTTTAACTGCAAGAGATAAACAATTTCAACAACCCAACCAAGTGCCCATTGGGTGATGGGAGCGTCATTCTATCTAATCCCCTACTTGTGTGGCTTGCCCCATCCTTTGTAGGCATTCTTTTGAATTTTAAGCACATCAAGTACTAGGCTTGGCCCCAAAGTACCTTAAGCACCTCAAGCACCTTAGTCATCATGCATGAGTTTAGAAAGAGCATGGGCTCTCTCTCTCTCTCTCTCTCTCTCTCTCTCTCTCTCTCTCTCTCTCTCTCTTATCATGCCCCTAGCTTCAAGGGCTTATCACCTCCTTATAGAAATTGGCTTTGACTTCAAGCACATACCTAGCTTGACCATGCATCTTAGTCATCAAGCATCTCAAGCATAGGCCTAGCTTAACCTAAGGTCTAAAGACTTTTACAATAAACTTTGGAGGTCTCTAATAAAGCTAACCCTAAGGTCATTTAAGATCCATTATGCACACATTGTTCTTCAGTAGACCATCTCCTTGTTAGCCCTTGCGGGGTGAAATCCTCTCCTTTTGGCCCCGTTGTGAGCTTGGTCTAAACACACATATCTATATTCTAGCTCTTGTTTCCCTTTTATCTTCCCTTATTAAATTATCAGTTTAACATGACAAAATAATTGGGGTAAAACTAGATTTATAATTTATGACACTGTATCTCATTTTTTTAACCTTTGGTTGTATTGTTAATATTCATGTTCCCAAAGAAATACTAAGGAAGCTTGATGCTCGTGGTCTTAAACTTAACTTCATTGGATATTCTCAAACTTCTAAAGGCTACAAATTCTATGATCTTCCATACCATTATGATAGACTTGTGCTCCTAGGTGTAGTGTCAATTACATCCTGATCTTTAAAGAAATCCATATCGTTTGATAATGTGTACGAAATCTTAGGTGCCATAAAAGTGAAGACAAAATCATGTTGTGGTAATAAACGTGTCCACAAGTTCTAGCATCTTTGCATTAAAAATAAGTATGATGTGTTAAAAAAATCTTTACAATACTAAATTTTGCATTAAAGAAGCATACAAAAGTTTTATATTAAGCCCACAATTTGAAATTTATGTGAATAGTCTCTATGAAATTTATCTCGATACACTATATGAAGTTTATATGAATAATCCATATCCCTCAAAATCATGATAACAACTGTAAAACAAGTAAACAAGATATATAGCACAATGAAGCACACCATACGCTTCGCAAGAGAATATGTGTCATGCGCCTACGAGAGAGCCTAGGAGTAAAGCGGTACAAATTGCAAAGCTTACGCAAAAATTCAATGGAAACAAAGATGCTCGAAAGCACATCGAAGTATTTGAAGAAGTATGCAATTCCCTAGGTGAACACAAGGAACCACATAAGTGCAATACTTTAAGATAGACTTAGAGTGGGAAGGCTCAGAATTGGTATAGGACCTTCAGGATGGAAGAGAAAACAATTTACCTACTCTTTGGATATTGTTCCTGAAGAAGTATATACGAGAAGGTGTGCATTGGTGTGTAGCATCTCAGCTACCAAAGGCCGAACATGAGGAAGGTGAGTCAGTGAGAGACTTTATAAGTCATCTAAAGCACTTACACATCAAGTGCATCAGATAAAGTCAAAATACACGGAAAGTGATCAAAATATAATATTTGAATACCAACAAAAATATTAGCATACGATGGAAGCCATTTCGATCCCAAAACATACATTCTATCTAATCTAGACCAAGAGGAGGTGTGAGATTGGGAGTGATAAGTGAACGAGACACTTCCCTTGATTTTGATAGTACTACTTATATCAAAGCTTTTTGTTGCACTAGGAAGGTATAATCTTAACTACGTACGTAGAGAGCTTAACTATATACAAAAAATTAATCAAAGAGAATTTTGGTCAAAGATAGAATACATTATTGCACTATAGTTGTGTGTACATAGCATGCTCTTTTGTAGAGCCTGATAGAGAGAGAGCAATAGATTGCACACATGCATAACATAAAAAGAGTGACAGATTCTAAGCATTCCATCTCTTAAGCTCGAATAGACTTTTCACATCACATTATCATGGGTTAATCTACATAGATTATCTATAAGCAATGGTATGCCAAGGGGTTTCACATGAAATGTAACAAAGCCCACATCTCAACACATGTTCCAAAAGTTAGAAAAGATTATTACAATGAAGGAAACATTTTCCTTGATAAGTGAAATTTGTTCAGAATCATCTTTCTACTACAACTCCTTCTGGTGAGATATCCATCACAGCATGGATAGGTGAAATTCCGTCTGTATCTCATTTTTTAACCTTCGGATGTATTGCTTATATTCATGTTCCCAAAGAAGCACGAACGAAGCTTGATCCTCATGGTCTTAAACTTATCTGCATTGGATATTGTGACACTTCTAAAGGCTACAAATTCTATCACCTTCCATACCATTATGAAAGACTTGTGCTTCTAGGTGTAGTGTCAACTATAACCAAATCTTGAAAGAAATCCATGTCGTATGATAATGTGTACAAGATCATAGGTGCCATAAAAGTCAAGACAAAATCATGTTGTGGTAATAAAGATGTCCACAAGTTCTAGCATCTTTGCATTAAAAATAAGTATGATGTGACAAAAATAGTTACAATGCTAAATTTGGCAAATGTTAAAGAAGGGTGAAAGCATGTTAACGTGTCACACTTTTTCATGTCCCAGACAATGTAATTAGCACATTTTTGACATATGCTAACTAGTACAATAACATGACCTACTTCTCCAAGATCTATGACGTATGATATAGCGATAGAAAGCTCTTGAGACAAGGAATCCAAATGTACAACCTCCGACAAGTTTTGATATTATTTGCAAAAATTTTATCGGATGCCCAACTTTCTAAAGATGTGATAACTTGAAAATGCTAACTAGCATAAAAAGCGTGACACGTTCACATGCTTTCACCTAGAAGCATACAATTGTTTTATATTCAGGCCACAGTTCGAAATTTATGTGAATAGTCTCTATACTACATGAAATTTTCCCTATCACTCAAAATCATGATAACAAGAGTAAAACAAATAAGCAACATATCTCGCACAATAAAACACCATATGCATACTTCAGCTTCCAAAATCCTTACAATGTAGAGCGTTTAAGGTGTACTAGAATTTATAGCCCCAAGGATATAAATTTCTTCTCAACTCATAAAGCTAACCTTATGGATAAGAAGCAATCCAATCGTATCAAATTTTGATAGTTGCTTGTTTAACAAGAGATAAAAGATTCCAATTACCCAACCAAGTAGCTTGTTTAACTACAAGAGATAAAAAATTTCAACAACCCAACCAAGTGCCCATTGGGTTAGGGGAGCGTCATTCTAGCTAATCCCCTACTTGTGTGGCTTGCCCCATCCTTTGTAGTCATTCTTTGGAATTTCAAGCACCTCAAGCACTAGGCTTGGCCCCAAAGTACCTTAAGCACCTCAATCACCTTAGTCATCATGCATGAGTTTAGAAAGAGCATGGCCTCTCTCTCTCTCTCTCTCTCTCTCTCTCTCTCTCTCTCTCTCTCTCTCTCTCTCTCTCTCTCTCTCTCTCTCTCTCTCTCTCTCTCTCTCTGTGAGATCATGCCCCTAGCTTCAAGGGCTTATCCCCTCCCTATAGAAATTGGCTTTGACTTCAAGCACATGCCTAGCTTGACCATGCATCTTAGTCATCAAGCATAGGCCTAGCTTAACCTAAGGTCTAAATACTTTTACAATAAACTTTGGAGGTCTTTAATGAAGCTAAACCTAAGGTCTTTTAAGATCTAGTATGAACACATTGTTCTTCAGTAGACCATCTCCTTGTGAGCCCTTGCGGGGTGAAATCCTCTCCTTTTGGCCCCGTTGTGAGCTTGGTCTAAACACACATATCTATATTCTAGCTCTTGTTTCCATTTTATCTTCCCTTATTAAATTATCAGTTTAACATGAGAAAATAATTGGGGTAACACTAGATTTATAATTTATGACATTGTATCTAATTTTTTTAACCTTTGGATGTATTGTTAATATTCATGTTCCCAAAGAAATACGAAGGAAGCTTGATGCTCGTGGTCTTAAACTTACCTTCATTGGATATTCTCAAACTTCTAAAGGCTACAAATTCTATGATCTTCCATACCATTATGATAGCCTTGTGCTCCTAGGTTTAGTGTCAATTACATCTTGATCTTGAAAGAAATCCATATCGTTTGATAATGTGTACGAAATCTTAGGTGCCATAAAAAGTGAAGACAAAATCATGTTGTGGTAATAAACGTGTCCACAAGTTCTAGCATCTTTGCATTAAAAATAAGTATGATGTGTTAAAAAAATCTTTACAATACTAAATTTTGCATTAAAGAAGCATACAACTGTTTTATATTAAGGCCACAATTTGAAATTTATGTGAATAGTCTCTATGAAATTTATCTCGATACACTATATGAAGTTTATATGAATAATCCATATCCCTCAAAATCATGATAACAACTGTAAAACAAGTAAACAAGATATATAGCACAATGAAGCACACCATACCCTTCGCAAGAGAATATGTGTCATGTGCCTAAGAGAGAGCCTAGGAGTAAAGCGGTACAAATTGCAAAGCTTACGCAAAAATTCAATGGAAACAAAGATGCTCGAAAGCACATGGAAGTATTTGAAGAAGTATGCAATTCCCTAGGTGAACACAACGAACCACATAAGTGCAATGCTTTAAGATAGACTTAGAGTGGGAAGGCTGAGAATTGGTATAGGACCTTCAGGATGGAAGAGAAAACGATTTACCTACTCTTTGGATATTGTTCCTAAAGGAGTATATACGAGAAGGTGTGCATTGGGGTGTAGCATCTCAGCTACCAAAGGCCGAACATGAGGAAGGTGAGTCAGTGAGAGACTTTATCAGTCATCTAAAGCACTTACACATCAAGTGCATCAGATAAAGTCAAAATACACGGAAAGTGATCAAAATATAACATTTGAATACCAACAAAAATATTAGCATACGATGGAAGCCATTTCGATCCCAAAACATACATTCTATCTAATCTAGACCAAGAGGAGGTGTGAGATTGGGAGCGATAAGTGAACGAGACACTTCCCTTGATTTTGATAGTACTACTTATATCAAAGCTTTTTGTTGCACTAGGAAGGTATAATCTTAACTACGTACGTAGAGAGCATTACTATATACAAAAGATTAATCAAAGAGAATTTTGGTCAAAGACAGAAAACATTATTGCACTATAGTTGTGTGTACATAGCATGCTCTTTTGTAGAGCCTGAGAGAGAGAGAGAGCAATAGATTGCACACATGCATAACATAAAAAGAGTGACAGATTCTAAGCATTCCATCTCTTAAGCTCGAATAGACTTTTCACATCACATTATCATGGGTTAATCTACATAGATTATCTATAAGCAATGGTATGCCAAGGGGTTTCACATGAAATGTAACAAAGCCCACATCTCAACACATGTTCCAAAAGTTAGAAAAGATTATTACAATGAAGGAAACATTTTCCTTGATAAGTGAAATTTGTTCAGAATCATTTTTATACTACAACTCCTTCTGGTGAGATATCCATCACAGCATGGATAGGTGAAATTCCTTCTGTATCTCATTTTTTAACCTTCGGATGTATTGCTTATATTCATGTTCCCAAAGAGACATGAACGAAGCTTGATGCTCATGGTCTTAAACTTATCTTCATTGGGTATTGTGACACTTCTAAAGGCTACAAATTCTATGACCGTCCATACCATTATGAAAGACTTGTGCTCCTAGGTGTAGTGTCAACTACAACCAAATCTTGAAAGAAATCCATGTCGTATGATAATGTGTACAAGATCTTAGGTGCCATTAAAGTGAAGACAAAATCATGTTGTGGTAATAAAGATGTCCACAAGTTCTAGCATCTTTGCATTAAAAATAACTATGATGTGACAAAAATAGTTACAATGCTAAATTTGGCAAATGTTAAAGAAGGGTGAAAGCATGTTAACGTGTCACACTTTTTCATGTCCCAGACAATGTTAATTAGCACATTTTTGACATATGCTAACTAGTACAATAACATGAGCTACTTCTCCAAGATCTATGACGTATGATATAGCGATAGAAAGCTCTTGAAACAAGGAATCCAAATGTACAACCTCCGACAAGTTTTGATATTATTTGCAAAGATTTTACCGGATGCCCAACTTTCTAAAGATGTGATAACTTGAAAATGCTAACTAGCATAAAAAGCGTGACACGTTCACATGCTTTCACCTAGAAGCATACAACTGTTTTATATTCAGGCCACAATTTGAAATTTATGTGAATAGTCTCTATACTATATGAAATTTTCCCTATCACTCAAAATCATGATAACAAGTGTAAAACAAATAAACAACATATCTAGCACAATAAAACACCATATGTATAGTTCAGCTTCCAAAATGTTTACAAAGCACAGGGTTTAAGGTGTACTAGAATTTATAGCCCCAAGGATATAAATTTCTTCTCAACTCATAAAGCCAACTTTATGGATAAGAAGCTATCCAATTGTATCAAATTTTGATAGTTGCTTGTTTAACAAGAGATAAAAGATTCCAATTACCCAACCAAGTAGCTTGTTTAACTGCAAGAGATAAACATTTTCAACAACCCAACCAAGTGTTAACCAAGCAGCTATCATATCTAGATAGCTGCTTGTCTAACAAGAGAGAAAAGATTCGAATTACCCAACCAAGTGTTGAAAGCCATCCTATTTTTCAAGTACTTTAATTATATAGCTAGAAAAGAAAACAATGTAAAACTAGGTAATGGATCTCTCCATTATGTATGAGAATAATCATTTAGGTCTCCATATTATTGAATTATGTCTCCATATTATTGAAACTGCAAGCAAAGCATGCATAGGCATCTCCACATTCCCATACAAAACCTTTGTAGCCTATACATTCTTAGTCCATTCCATCAAGGCACCATACCAAAGGTCACATGTGTCTAGATGGAGGCCTCATTGCACTCCCCCCCCCCCACACGGTGTTTTGTCAAGACCATTTTCACCCATGTCATATGTGCTTATAGTCGGTTAACGTATGATCATGATTTACGAATGACCAAAGCTACATGCTCAATGAGATAGCATGCAGCGGGCCGAGCGTCCTAGTTGAGGGTGTTTCGGACGCTAGCGATGAGGTGGCGCACTTCATCGTCATCAATGCCAAGAGTGGTCTCGAGCACCTCCTCGGGGAGAAGCGGGTTGGAGGCGAAGAGGGCAACGGCGAGTTGGGAGGCACCAGGGTTTTGGCTATTGACGGCGGCGATGGCAAGAGCAGGCTTGGATTTGTCTGGGTTGAACTGGAAGTGGTTGAGCCCACGGGGAAATACAAAGAGATCGCCAGCATAGATGGTTTGGTAGAAGAACTGGTTGGCGGTTGGTTGGGAGGAGGTGGTGACGAAGCCCACGAGCAGCGTGCCTTGGGCGAGGAAGAGGACTTCGGTAGCACCGGGGTGCACGTGCGGCGGGTTGATTCCGCGGGGCTTGTAGTCGATGCGGGCAATGGAAAGGCCTTGCGTGTTGAGGGCGCCGAAGTTGGCGGCGCTGACGAGGTTGACAGCAGAGCCGAGGTTTCTGGTGAAGTTGGTGGCGTTGCGGAGCAGTTGGGAAGCGAAGTCGAAGGATTGCACGGCAGCCGCAGGCTTGCAGGGCAGGCCGTTGATGTTGAGGGTGAGCTGGAGCTGCTGCAGATCGTCGGGGCTGAGGGCCACGCAGAAGTCTTGCAAAGGGTCCTCGTCAGCAGCGCGGACAGTTGGAGGCAGGGGTGCGGCCAACCCCAGCAGCAGTAGCGCTAGCTGCAGGCCATCCACAACCTGCTTGGGCGACATAATGTTAAGAGGAGTAGCTGCGGTGATGCAGAGGCGCGATCAGGGCTGGGCTGGGTGAGAATTGTAAGTGGCCGAGAGAGCTGGGCTAATATTATGAGGCCGGGAGAGCTGTATATAAGGCTAATGTAATGAGGCCGCACTTGATGAGCTCTTCTCCTTTTATGGGCGCGGACGCAGAGGGTGTGCAGGTCTGCCACGTCTGCTGCTCCTGGGACCGAGTCCTGGCTCGACGTCTATCACGTTACCTGCTTGTTCCTTGTGCGCCTCGACGTCGTCAACATTTGAGTTTTTAAACCACTTAAACCGAAAAAAGCTCAAAAAGCACCCAAAAAGCACTTCAAATGTCGCAACACGCTTCTAAATAGTCCCTGACTTCTAAATAGTCCCTAACTGAAGGATAGCTTGGCACTACTTTGGCTATAAACTGTATGGGCTCCTTCTAGTCCCCAAGGTTTCCTTCTCTCCGACGACATGCGGGCCAAGTGGTGTCCGAGGCAACTAGTATAGTGAAGCGAGGCCTGGGCATGGTAGCTGCACCTTTTATTTTGAGAATGGGGGATTCAAATCCAAGCATCACTTTACTTGCACAACACCAGCGACAAGAGTGACAACGTCAACAAATTATCCCATGGCTTTCGTCCACTGATCAAGTTGACACATTTAGACGGGGAAAGCCTGGCAAGATAAGGGTCATCATTATTAGCAACGGGTCATCTCAATGATTGAGTAGTATCACTACCAAAAATGCTCGTGCTTGCTTACCTCATATCATAATAAATGTAAGCCAACATTTATCAGGGCAAACTATGACGTGGTTACCTTGATGTCTCAACACTCTATTGGAAGCCAAACACCATCTCTTCTACTACATGAGCATCATTCAAAGGCATGCTGAAACATGTCTGCTCCAAGGGTCTTAATTATAAAGGCATCCGTAGTTACGTACCTCAGGTCAGTGCCAAACCCTATCTCTAATAAAGTGGTAGGTGCTTCACCCATGGAGGGAACACTTGATTTTGTGCTAGTTGTATGCTACTAAGATTGGACTCAAGTTAGATGACAGCTTGTCTCCCAGCCTACATACCCAACTCTTGATGTAGCATATGTAACCAAGCTGCATCATATTATGCCAATACAACATCCTTGTACTCTTGAAGTAGCATATGTAACCAAGCTGCATCATTTTACGCCAATACAACACCCTTGTACTCTTGAAGTAGCATATGTAACCATGCTACATCACGTGATGCCAATACAACACCCTTGTACTCAGCCTACTATGTATTCAATAAAGGAATCATGTGTTCCACCTTGCTGCTCCATGTGATGGAATAATTATTACTCCAAAGTGAACTCGAAAATCTATTGTCCTTTCAATTAAAGCATAGACCCTAGGCTATGCATAAATCTACTCACCTATAATACTACATTGTGAACAATATATTGCCTCATAATGCATACAAAAATGAGTCAACCAATAGCCTATTAATAGATGAGAATGATATTAGTGTAGTCTTCGACATCATGAAGACTAAGGTTTATACCTGTCTCCAAAGGCATATCAATTAATAGCTTTGCAATCTTCACAAGGCTAAACCTACACAGTAATATCTCAATGTACTTTGTGTGACACAATTTGTTACCATATTGTGGTAGCATTAACCACATACACTACCAATTGAGTCCTCATTCCTAGAGGGCCTAAGTTGCAACTCAATGGACGCACTCTCCAATCAATATAAGTGTTAGTGTGACAGTATCAAGTAATGAGGGAGAGATGAAGCTCCCAAAATCTTCCTCTACTTGCGAGCACTCTCAATCACTTCATCGACGCGATCTCTTATCTTCAAATTTTGATATAAGGGAATAGAGATAGGCCTACAATCAATTAAGAACATATTTGACGGTATTGGTGTATACCAGCTTTCTAATAGCCTTATGCCCCCTATGTCCATGCATATGATTAATGCATAAAAACACCATATATATATATACGTATATATATACACACACACCCAAACCTTCCATGAACAATTACTACTTTTTTTTATAGGATCCACTTCAAACTCACTACGCCAAAGAACCGAACCATCCAGAGAGATGAAAACAATCACAACATCTATCTCATTTTTTAGCACATATACAAAAAGTGATGTGCACCACTAATCTAAAATTTAAGGGAATCAAATTTAAGGCACAGAGAGGGTAGAAGCTAGAGAGAGAGAGAGAAAGAGAGAGAGAGAGAGAGAGAGAGAGAGAGAGAGAGAGAACAAACAGACTCGATGTAGGATTTGTTGTGGATGCGATTTCATTCCTCACAAACTATTCTTAAAATCAAGATCCATGTTGGGCATAGCTCTTCTCTTTCCCATAACTACCTAAAGGTTATCTTAAAAAGGATGCACACCCTTTGCAACCTACATGCCAGTGCTCCAATGTTGGTAGTGGCTCCCAACCCCCTTGCAGTCATTGTTACTTGTTTTGTCATCTTGTCAAGCAACTCATCCAACACGGTCTACAACACATATTTTTCAATAGACTCCCACATTCTATAACTTCGACCTACAACGTCTATGTTGGTTTGTAGCCTGACTTTAGCAACTTCACCAAATAAGCTATAATCCACAACTAAGACTATCACAACATTGTAATGTACCCACAAAACAGAAAATGTCATAAAAATGGATAAGAGCCTATGATTTGTGCATTGCCTCTAATGATTCAAAGATGTCTCTCTAGTGGATGACTGTAAGTAACATAGTTTGAAGAATTAATCAATAAGAAAACTTATTTTATTGATGGGATCACTTTAGATAGGTTCTTACTCATGACCTACATGGCTGACACCAACATCACCATTGTGGCAAGGTACAACCTTCAACATGGGCAAGGGGGAACAGTTGTGAAGGTTGTTGAGATCTTCAACAACAATTATGGAGTGAACAAAAATTTAAGCGAAAAAAATGTTGTTCTAAGTGAAATGCAGTACTACATCAACTTTGGAGGCTTACCATGACCAAAGGGTGAAACATTTTCAAAGATAATCATTTTTCCCATAAATAAAGGTCTTTAAAATGTAAGCTCAAGGAAGGATTTTCGAAGAATATTTGTTCTATTACGAGATTGGAAGTTTTTTCAAAACCATGAAAGGAAACTTTTATGTCCTATTAGGCTACCAACCTAGTGTTAAAATAAAAAGATCCTGCAGCACCTGAAGAGAAGCATGAGACTGCCTCCAAAACTAGAGGAGAAGCATGCAACCCATTGATGGAGATAAAAATTATCAGGGAAGCACATATTCCCTATGATGCCCTCTCTATGCCATATGTACGAAAAATTATTGAGCTAATGTAAGAAAAACAAGCAAAATGTGAGTGTCTCCTCACCCAATTACCAAAGGGTAGTGGAGCATGCTCATGCGCAAGTGGTGATTAGGGAGTGGGATTATTAAAAATTAGCTAAGGCAATAGAAATTAAAGGGGAGGACCATCATTTGGCTACGTCAATTATGATGGGGAATCTATGTCAAACAATAATGCTTTGTAATTTGGTTATTGTAGGTCCAAGATAATTGATTTGTATGAAAGGTATACAATCTTAGTGTCCAAGATAATATTTTTGCTTGTATCAATGTATGCAAACTATGTTGATTTATATGACAAATTTGGTTTTACTTTGGGCACTATGGATATATCTTGGCATTATGCACTTTTAATGAGAATTGACACAGCCAGTGGAGATGGTCATTGGACATGCCAAGTGATAAGTCCTTCCCTTACTGATTTAGTAGTGCAGTCTTAATTTACCTTTCATGGTACTTTGGTGAGGAAGATCAAAACATCGATCACTTGTGATAAGGAAATGACAAATATCAACAACAAAACAATAAAATGAACAACATGAAGTGAACAATGAAGAACAACCATGAACTAACAATGGATCACAATAACAACATGGAAATACACAACAACAACAAGTTGTAGATGTGTGTTTTTACAAGATTCCTCCAATTCAACAAAAAAATTAGTATTGTACATTTTTGTATAAAACACTTAATTTGTGGCCACCCTTTTTACATATAGGGGAGATTGTGAGTCCCTCCTCTTGCTTATGTTTGAGGAGAGGCTTGTGATTGTGTGTTTACACCCTTTGTAATACGCGATACTTGTGTTTGCCTCACCCTCTATGTGTTTGGAGAGGATTGTGTGAAACAACACCCATAAGGGGGAATTGTTGGAATCATGGATGTGGGCTTGGTTGCATTTTGTATGAAGTCCCTGGCCATGTCATGTGCTTATGTGTAAGCTAACTATGTATAACTTATTTGATATGTGCCATGTGGAATGTTATGTGAAAATGTAAGTCAACCCTAAGAGTTGGAGTGGTAAGAATGTGCCATTTTTGTGTGTTGTGCATGTGTGCCAACTATTGTACTTTCTCTATCTCTACAAAAGAGCATGCTTTGCACACAAACTAGCTATAATGCAATAATATGCTACCTCTTTTGCAACAATTCTTTTGATTTACTTTGTGATTTTAGTTAAGATCTATAGCTGCATGTATTACTCATGAATGTCATTTATTATCCACCCTAATCCCTATCAACATGTATTTAACATAATTGTCTTGATTCCACAAATACCACTAGAGCATATGGAGATCTGGAACCAATGATAATCTAGCACTTGAATGCGTTAGCATCAAAGCACCAAAGGAATTCATAAAAAAAGTAAACACATATACATAGAAACCAATACGAGGAGGAAAGATAATAGGGGCCTTTTCTGTTTTCTCTTTATCGCTAGTTGTCTCATCCTATACAATTTTCCAGGTAGCAATATAGCGATTGCTTGAGAGAAACAAGGACATGTCGCAAGACTAAGCCTAGGACTTGCATGTGTGCATGCACATGTACAGGTGTGGGTGCGTGCGCACATGCACACACGCGCACACACACACAAAGAACTAAGAATTGTGTAATATAAATGCCCATTTCTCCTTGAAAGTTGGTAAGAATCAAAAGACACTTGATTGTTTGATTGTTACAATCAATATCTTTTACCTTTCCTCTAGGTCTATACTGCACGTCCTTCTAGCTTTTGCCCCTCACAATTCTCTGTTATATAAAACTACTTTGTCTTGAATGTTTTAGTGTGCATATGGTGTATATTCAAAAAACAAAGTAGTGGTGTACATCTTACCTCATGTCATAGACTTTCCTCAAGGCTTCATAAAATCTCTCCCTAAAACCTTTCTATGAACCCCAATGACGATGCAATAGAATTGGAAATTGGAGTTAGTTGTTGTGTGAAGGAGAGAACTTTTCATTTTATAATAATAAATCAAAGATGCAAAGACATGGCTTTTGTGCATCGGGATTCTTGTGTATCTTTCCTTACTTTTTAAGATTACATTATCACATTATGTGTGCAATTTCAACTTTTTGTGTACCTTTGACTTTATTTTTAGCTTCCTTTATGACACTATTACTCCTGTTATAGGCATCATTTCCTTGTGCTGGTAAGATTGTACTCAAGTTAAATGATAGCTAGTCTCTCGAGCTACATACCCAAATCTTGAGGTAGCATATGTAACCAAACTACATCATGTGATGCCAATACAACACCCTTGTACACATCCTAGTATTTATTCAATAAAGCAATTATGCGTTGCACCTTGCTACTCCATGTGATGGATTTTAGCAACGGGCAGTGAACGACCTTCAGTGATGCTATTTTTAGCATACAATGCTTCATTTTTTTGATACACATATCATTTGTATATGCACTTTTGATGTATTTATAAGCTCTACATGAGTTTCCAATTGTATGTTTGACTCTATCATGATGCCTAAGAGCTCTCAGATACACACAATTTTATGCATCTCATGGGTGGCCGAACATTTTGTTTATGCCCTTGGTATAAAAGTGAAAGTTAGGTCATTTTTCACTTATTCTTTTGCGAGTAATTAAGCTTTCATGGAATCTTGTGAGGAAGGTGGAGATGGTGATTCATGTAGTGGAGCTTCCTCTTGTGCTTCCACTCTTTCGATGGCTGAAATTGAAAGTTGAGTACTCTTCTGCTTCTAGCTCCCGGACCGTGTGATTTGCATTAATGGTGTGTGGTTAAGTGTTAATTAGTCTCTAATTATTTCTTCCCACTCTCATTTCTCTTCTCCTTTGATTGATTGGTGAGCTCTTTGAGCTTTTGATCTATGTGTGAGTGATTAATGAGTGTGTGCACCATTGTCCTCTTGATTTGTGAGATTAGAGAGTAGGCATTAAGTAGCACACTATTTGCATTGCATTTCCTTCTTCTTCTCTCTCACAATTTGGATCCGCTTCTTGAATTTCTTTTGACTCCATGCTTCCATGCACTACTCGGTCTTTGGTCCTCCAAATTGACATTATATCGGGGAATTGAGCTATGCTACAACCTGCCAACATTAGCGCCGTTGTAAGGGATCGGTTGCTTAAGCTAGCGGAGTCATTAGTGTGTAGAAGTCTCCTTAACCATCAATCAAAGTAGTTTAGGTTTTCAAGTAGGTATCGGCGATGGTGAATGGCTGATTTGTGAGGAGATTTTGGCTAAGACATCGGCTAAGAAATTGTATGTTTTTTTCATGTTTTCCCTTCTTTTTCACTAGTTTTGACACTAATTTGTGACTAATTTACTAACAATTTGTGTGCTAAACATGTGTGTATACTTAATTAGAGGCTTGGTAATCTCTCTATTGAAAAACAAATTGTAAAAGTTCATGTAGATTTGAGTGATTTTTAGTGTGTAATTAAGGGATTTTTTTACTAATTATTCCCTCTATTTTACTCACTAATTGTATCACTTATGGCATGTGTGTTTAATGCTACACATTGATAAATCTTTAATTCGATGTGCACTCATTATTCTTATGCATTTAATTTTGTTGAAATTGAAGCTACACATAAGATTTTGTGTTGGTGTCTATGGTCATGGTCAAAGCCGTTTTAGAAGTACACACACACACACACACACACACACACACACTCTAGTCGAGTCGTCACTTGGAGTGAGAATTTGATGAAATTTTTGACGTAAATGTGAGTGTACTAACCCATTCAATTTTTTATGTAGGTGCATCTTTCAATTGAAAATTAGACACAACAAAATTGGTTCAATTTTGTGTGTATTGAGTATGCGTCTATGTGTAGGCAAAGTGCACAAAATTGAGTGCAATTGTGTGACAATGTTGATGCCAATTGATTGATTTGAATTTATCGGAGGTTTATGGTCATCAAATTGATTATGGTGAATGGTTTTAAGTTTGCAAATTGCGTCATTATGCTGTCAAAATCACGGTTAATGTATGTGTGTGTAAACTTTGTAAGTGTGTTGATTGTGCATGTTTATACACTGTCAAATTGCTTTGAATGATTGAATAGATGTGAAAATGAGATGGTGAAAATGCTGGTTTGATTATGATTGCTAGACCAAAGTGGAAAAAAGTTTATTTAGACCACTAATTAGACGAACTTTCGGGTCAAATTTGAGTCAAAACAATAAAAAACGATCCAAAACGGTTCAAATTTGAGTGGCGTATTGATAATTGATTGATTGGATGATGTAATTACATTTCAAAATGTTGCAAGTTGAGTTGAATTGGATGCATAATTTTCAAAAGAAAAGCGGTACTATTTTGGCTATTTTTTGTAAATTTTTACTTTTTTTGGGAAATTTATTGCTTAAATTTCTCTTTTCTTACCAAAAAAATGTGAAAATAGAAAAACCTGATGTGAAATGCCAATCTAGAACATGTTTTATGACTCTATGACCTTTTTCTAAATTTTTAAATATTTTTAAAACATTTTTAGCGTATTTTTACACACTCGGGATTTTTTCTTAAACCTTTTTATTAAAGAAAACGCCCACACAAACACACAGACACACACACACACATAACATTCTACCACTCCCTCTATTTTTTGAAAAAAAATGCGCGCACCCACACACACACACGCACACACCTCCAAAAGGCTTTTGTATTATAGTTTCTCCCATAAATAGAGACTTGGTACAATACAAGCTTTGTGTTCTTTGAAACCTTGATGGTGCAATGAAGATAGAGATCTTCATGCACCACAATTATACCCGTAACTTAGCTAAATGAAAGCACTAACTTGTCCCCGGCCTCAATCCCAAGACCTCAAACACCTTCGAAGGTGGAGAGAGCTAGCGGGGAATGAGGATAGGAAAGAGGAAAAAGAGTCATTCTTACAAGACAGAAATAGTTACTCACTTATCATCACTCTTACTGCTTAGGATAGCATAATAGCATAATAATAATGATGAAGGAGATGACAAGATGAAGCATTGAAGAATGGCTCTTGGTTGGATTTTCATTCCATAGCCAAGAGTGTTGGTGTAGGCTCTCAATTTCTCAACAGGCTTGGAGAAGGAGATGAAGTTCTTGTACTTAGCACTTCACACAATGAGAGAGAGAGAGAGAGAGTAAGGGTGTATATCTTGCAAGAAATCCCCTAGTTGCTTGGATCGACCCCCTCTTTTAGCTCATTCTTGTAGCTCATTGGATTTCTCAAGCCTAGCCAATCACAAGCCTTGGTCACAACTAGCAATAGAGATAGCCTTTTAGACAAGTGTCCTCCTTTCCCCTTTGAGAGAGAGGGCTTGGAAAAAGCTTAAACAATTAATTTAATAAATCTAAAATCTCATTGGCCCTCTCTAAGGGTCAACCAATAGGCTTTAGCCACACTATGGATGCAACTTAGCTGGGCCTTGACATGTGTCCTATTTGCCTCTTTGAGCAAGGGGTGCCCATTGGGTGAGGGGAGGGTCATTCTATCTAATCCCCTACTTGTGTGGCTTGCCCCATCCTTTGTAGGCATTCTTTTGAATTTCAAGCACCTCAAGCAATAGGCTTGGCCCCAAAGTACCTTAAGCACCTCAACCACCTTAGTCACCATGCATGAGTTTAGAAAGAGCATGGGCTCTCGCTCTCTCTCTCTCTCTCTCTCTCTCTCTCTCTCTCTCTCTCTCTCTCTCTCTCTCTCTCTCATCATGCCCCTAGCATCAAGGGCTTATCCCGTCCTTATAGAAATTGGCTTTGACTTCAAGCACATGCCTAGCTTGGCCATGCATCTTAGTCATCAAGCATCTCAAGCATAGGCCTAGCTTAACCTAAGGTCTAAAGACTTTTACAATAAACTTTGGAGGTCTTTAATGAAGCTAACCCTAAGGTCTTTTAAGATCCATTATGCACACATTGTTCTTCAGTAGACCATCTCCTTGTGAGCCCTTGCGGGCTGAAATCCTCTCCTTTTGGCCCCGTTGTGAGCTTGGTCTAAAAACACATATCTATATTCTAGCTCTTGTTTCCCTTTTATCTTCCCTTATTAAATTATCAGTTTAACATGAGAAAATAATTGGGGTAAAACTAGATTTATAATTTATGACACTGTATCTCATTTTTTTAACCTTTGGATGTATTGTTAATATTCATGTTCCCAAAGAAATACGAAGGAAGCTTGATGCTCGTGGTCTTAAACTTACCTTCATTGGATATTCTCACACTTCTAAAGGCTACAAATTCTATGATCTTCCATACCATTATGATAGACTTGTGCTCCTAGGTGTAGTGTCAATTACATCTTGATCTTGAAAGAAATCCATATCGTTTGATAATGTGTACAAAATCTTAGGTGCCATAAAAGTGAAGACAAAATCATGTTGTGGTAATAAACGTGTCCACAAGTTCTAGCATCTTTGCATTAAAAATAAGTATGATGTGTTAAAAAAATCTTTACAATACTAAATTTTGCATTAAAGAAGCATACAACTGTTTTATATTAAGGCCACAATTTGAAATTTATGTGAATAGTCTCTATGAAATTTATCTCGATACACTATATGAAGTTTATATGAATAATCCATATCCCTCAAAATCATGATAAAAACTGTAAAACAAGTAAACAAGATATATAGCACAATGAAGCACACCATACGCTTCGCAAGAGAATATGTGTCATGCGCCTAAGAGAGAGCCTAGGAGTAAAGCGGTACAAATTGCAAAGCTTACGCAAAAATTCAATGGAAACAAAGATGCTCGAAAGCACATCGAAGTATTTGAAGAAGTATGCAATTCCCTAGGTGAACACAACGAACCACATAAGTGCAATGCTTTAAGATTGACTTTGAGTGGGAAGGCTGAGAATTGGTATAGGACCTTGAGGATGGAAAAGAAAACGATTTACCTACTCTTTGGAGATTGTTTCTGAAGGAGTATATACGAGAAGGTGTGCATTGGGGTGTAGCATCTCAGCTACCAGAGGCCGAACATGAGGAAGGTGAGTCAATGAGAGACTTTATCAGTCATCTAAAGCACTTACACATCAATTGCATCAGATAAAGTCAAAATACAGGGAAAGTGATCAAAATATGGCATTTGAATACCAACAAAAATATTAGCATACGATGGAAGCCATTTCGATCCCAAAACATACATTCTATCTAATCTAGACCAAGAGGAGGTGTGAGATTGGGAGTGATAAGTGAACGAGACACTTCCCTTGATTTTGATAGTACTACTTATATCAAAGCTTTTTGTTGCACTAGGAAGGTATAATCTTAACTACGTACGTAGAGAGCATTACTATATACAAAAGATTAATCAAAGAGAATTTTGCTCAGAGACAGAAAACATTATTGCACTATAGTTGTGTGTACATAGCATGCTATTTTGTAGAGCCTGAGAGAGAGAGAGCAATAGATTACACACATGCACAACATAAAAAGAGTGACAGATTCTAAGCATTCCATCTCTTAAGCTCGAATAGACTTTTCACATCACATTATCATGGGTTAATCTACATAGATTATCTATAAGCAATGGTACGGCAAGGGGTTTCACATGAAATGTAACAAAGCCCACATCTCAACACACGTTCCAAAAGTTAGAAAAGATTATTACAATGAAGGAAACATTTTCCTTGATAAGTGAAATTTGTTCAGAATCCTCTTTATACTACAACTCCTTCTGGTGAGATATCCATCACAGCATGGATAGGTGAAATTCCTTCTGTATCTCATTTTCTAACCTTCGGATGTATTGCTTATATTCATGTTCCCAAAGAGACACGAACGAAGCTTGATGCTCATGGTCTTAAACTTATCTTCATTGGGTATTCTGACACTTCTAAAGGCTACAAATTCTATGACCGTCCATACCATTATGAAAGACTTGTGCTCCTAGGTGTAGTGTCAACTACAACCAAATCTTGAAAGAAATCCATGTCGTATGATAATGTGTACAAGATCTTAGGTGCCATAAAAGTGAAGACAAAATCATGTTGTGGTAATAAAGATGTCCACAAGCTTTAACATCTTTGCCATAAAAATAAGTATGATGTGACAAAAATAGTTACAATGCTAAATTTGGCAAATGTTAAAGAAGGGTGAAAGCATGTTAACGTGTCACACTTTTTCATGTCCCAGACAATGTTAATTAGCACATTTTTGACATATGCTAACTAGTACAATAACATGAGCTACTTCTCCAAGATCTATGACGTATGATATAGCGATAGAAAGCTCTTGAAACAAGGAATCCAAATGTACAACCTCCGACAAGTTTTGATATTATTTGCAAAGATTTTACCGGATGCCCAACTTTCTAAAGATGTGATAACTTGAAAATGCTAACTAGCATAAAAAGCGTGACACGTTCACATGCTTTCACCTAGAAGCATACAATTGTTTTATATTCAGGCCACAATTTGAAATTTATGTGAATAGTCTCTATACTATATGAAATTTTCCCTATCACTCAAAATCATGATAACAAGTGTAAAACAAATAAACAACATATCTAGCACAATAAAACACCATATGCATAGTTCAGCTTCCAAAATGTTTACAAAGCACAGGGTTTAAGGTGTACTAGAATTTATAGCCCCAAGGATATAAATTTCTTCTCAACTCATAAAGCCAACTTTATGGATAAGAAGCTATCCAATTGTATCAAATTTTGATAGTTGCTTGTTTAACAAGAGATAAAAGATTCCAATTACCCAACCAAGTAGCTTGTTTAACTGCAAGAGATAAACATTTTCAACAACCCAACCAAGTGTTAACCAAGCAGCTATCATATCTAGATAGCTGCTTGTCTAACAAGAGAGAAAAGATTCAAATTACCCAACCAAGTGTTGAAAGCCATCCTATTTTTCAAGTACTTTAATTATATAGCTAGAAAAGAAAACAATGTAAAACTAGGTAATGGATCTCTCCATTATGTATGAGAATAATCATTTAGGTTATGAATTAATTGTTGTTGTGCTCACCCTTCTCAAAACAAAAAAAAGGAGAAAAGAATGAAGACAAGAGGATTATATTGAATTATGTCTCCATATTATTGAAAATGCAAGCAAAGCATGCATAGGCATCTCCACATTCCCATACAAAACCTTTGTAGCCTATACATTCTTAGTCCATTCCATCAAGGCTCCATACCAAAGGTCACATGTGGAGGCCTCATTGCACTCCCCCCCCCACGCGGTGTTTTGTCAAGACCATTTTCACCCATGTCATAAGTGCTTACAGTCGGTTAACTCATGATCATGATGTACGAATGAGCAAAGCACAAAATTGGTTGCTGGCCACAATAAAGTTTTGCAATTAATTATGTGAGAATGGCGTAATGTACAATTTTGAAGGCATGAGTACCGAAAAGAGAAGATGATATTATAGAATTAGAATAGAATACATAGTTCTTTATTTATTACATTGTACCTTTCAGGGGGATGCCTTGCAGGTGATACAAATTTGTTAGGACGCATGGGACTAACTACAAACACTAGAAGACAAGTGCCATTGGCACTACAAGCAATTCAATGTTGGTTAAGTGTCGTATCGTGTCGAGAGGTTGACCGTGTGGGTCTTTTAATTCCTAAGAACTAGTAAGGGGGTGCCGATGCACCAAGCTACATGCACAATGAGATAGCATGCAGCAGGCCGAGCGTCCTAGTTGAGGGTGTTTTGGACGCTGGCGATGAGGCGGCGCACTTCATCGTCATCAATGCCAAGAGTGGTCTCGAGCACCTCCTCGGGGAGAGGCGGGTTGGAGGCGAAGAGGGCAACGGCGAGTTGGGAGGCACCAGGGTTTTGGGAGCAGGCTTGGATTTGTCTGGGTTGAACTGGAAGTGGACGAGGCCAGGGGGAAATACAAAGAGATCGCCAGCATAGATGGTTTGGTAGAAGAACTGGTTGGCGGTTGGTTGGGTGGAGGTGGTGACGAAGCCCAGGAGCAGCGTGCCTTGGGCGAGGAAGAGGACTTCGGTAGCACGGGGGTGCACGTGCGGCGGGTTGATTCCGCGGGGCTTGTAGTCGATGCGGGCAATGGAAAGGCCTTGCGTGTTGAGGGCGCCGAAGTTGGCGGCGCTGACGAGCTTGACAGCGGAGCAGAGGTTTCCGGTGAAGTTGGTGGCGTTGCGGAGCAGTTGGGAAGCGAAGTCGAAGGATTGCACGGCAGCGGCAGGCTTGCAGGGCAGGCCGTTGCTGTTGAGGGTGAGCTGGAGCTGCTGCAGCTCGTCGGGGCTGAGGGCCACGCAGAAGTCTTGCAAAGGGTCCTCGTCAGCAGCGCGGACAGTTGGAGGCAGGGGTGCGGCCAGCCACAAGCTGCTTGGGCGATATACTGTTAAGAGGAGTAGCTGCGGTGATGCAGAGGCGCAGAATTGTAAGTGGCCGGGAGAGCTTATATATAGCTCTCCCGGCAGAATTGTAAGTGGCCGGGAGAGCTATATATAAGGCTAATGTAATGAGGCCGCACTTGATGAGCTCTTCTCCTTTTATGGGCGCGGACGCAGAGGGTGTGCAGGTGTGCCACGTCTGCTGCTCCTGGGACCGAGTCCTGGCTCGACGTCTATCACGTTACCTGCTTGTTCCTTGTGCGCCTCGACATTGTCAACATTTGCGTTTTTAAACCACTTAAACCGCGTTTAGCTGTTTAGGGACGACCTTTCCACCCAAAAAGCGCTTCGAATGTCGCAAGACGCTTCTAAATAGTCCCTAACTTCTAAATAGTCCCTAACTGAAGGATAGCTTGGCACTATTTTGGCTATAAACTGTATGGGCTCCTTCTAGTCCCCAAGGTTTCCTTCTCTCCGACGACATGCGGGCCAAGTGGTGTCCGAGGCAACTAGTATAGTGAAGCGAGGCCTGGGCATGGTCCGAGGCAACTAGTATAGTGAAGCGAGGCCTGGGCATGGTAGCTGCACCTTTTATTTTGAGAATGGGGGATTCAAATCCAAGCATCACTTTACTTGCACAACACCAGCGACAAGAGTGACAACGTCAACAAATTATCCCATGGCTTTCGTCCACTGATCAAGTTGACACATTTAGACGGGGCAAGCCTGGCAAGATAAGGGTCATCATTATTAGCAACGGGTCATCTCAATGATTGAGTAGTATCACTACCAAAAATGCTCGTGCTTGCTTACCTCATATCATAATAAATGTAAGCCAACATTTATCCGGGCAAACTATGACGTGGTGACCTTGATGTCTCAACACTCTATTGGAAGCCAAACACCATCTCTTCTACTACATGAGCATCACTCAAAGGCATGCTGAAACTTGTCTGCTCCAAGGGTCTTAATTATAAAGGCATCCGTAGTTACGTACCTCAGGTCAGTGCCAAACCCTATCTCTAATAAAGTGGTAGGTGCTTCACCCATGGAGGGAACACTTGATTTTGTGCTAGTTGTATGCTACTAAGATTGGACTCAAGTTAGATGACAGCTTGTCTCCCAACCTACATACCCAACTCTTGATGTAGCATATGTAACCAAGCTGCATCATATTACGCCAATACAACATCCTTGTACTCTTGAAGTAGCATATGTAACCAAGCTGCATCATTTTACGCCAATACAACACTCTTGTACTCTTGAAGTAGCATATGTAACCATGCTACATCACGTGATGCCAATACAACACCCTTGTACTCAGCCTACTATGTATTCAATAAAGGAATCATGCGTTCCACCTTGCTGCTCCATGTGATGGAATAATTATCACTCCAAAGTGAACTCGAAAATCTATTGTCCTTTCAATTAAAGCATAGACCCTAGGCTATGCATAAATCTACTCACCTATAATACTACATTGTGAACAATATATTGCCTCATAATGCATACAAAAATGAGTCAACCAATAGCCTATTAATAGCTGAGAATGATATTAGTGTAGTCTTCGACATCATGAAGACTAAGGTTCATACCTGTCTCCAAAGGCATATCAATTAATAGCTTTGCAATCTTCACAAGGCTAAACCTACACAGTAATATCTCAATGTACTTTGTGTGACACAATTTGTTACCATATTGTGGTAGCATTAACCACATACACTACCAATTGAGTCCTCATTCCTAGAGGGCCTAAGTTGCAACTCAATGCTAGACTCACTCTCCAATCAATATAAGTCTTGCCGTGACAATATCACATAATGAGGGAGAGATGAAGCTCCCAAAATCTTCCTCTACTTGCGAGCACTCTCAATCACTTCATCGACGCGATCTCTTATCTTCAAATTTTGATATAAGGGAATAGAGATAGGCCTACAATCAATTAACAACATAGTTGACGGTATTGGTGTATACCACCTTTCTAATAGCCTTATGCCCCCTACGTCCATGCATATGATTAATGCATAAATACACCATATATATATATACGTATATATATACACACACACCCAAACCTTCCATGAACAATTACTACTTTTTTTTATAGGATCCCCTTCAAACTCACTACGCCAAAGAACCGAACCATCCAGAGAGATGAAAACAATCACAACATCTATCTCATTTTTTAGCACATATACAAAAAGTGATGTGCACCACTAATCTAAAATTTAAGGGAATCAAATTTAAGGCACAGAGAGGGTAGAAGCTAGAGAGAGAGAGAGAGAGAGAGAGAGAGAGAGAGATCAAACAGACTCGATGTAGGATTTGTTGTGGATGCGATCTCATTCCTCACAAACTATTCTTGTCATAAAATCTAATATCTAACCAACCCAAATGATTTTCTCATATTAAATTGATCACTTAATGTGGGAGAATAAACGGGAACAAGTGTTAAGGTAAAGATATGTGCTTATAGATCTATCTCAACACGAGGCCAATAGTAAAGGGGCCCAAATGGGAGATGGTCTATCAAGAGCAAGGCTAACCAATGGAGCATAAGACCTTAGGGTTAGCTTCATTGAAGACCTCCAATAATGTGTGAAAAAGTCCTTTGACCTTAGGTAAGCTAGGGCTGAGCTTGAGGTGGGAACCCAGCCCAAGCTCGAGGTGCTTGACCTGCTTGAGGTGCTTGTCGTGCTTGAGGTGTTTGTCCTGCTTGAGGTGCTTGATGTGCTTGACTTACTCCATGCTTGAGGTGCTTGACTTGCCGCTTGATTAAGGTGCTTGAGGTGCCTTGACATGCTTGCCTGAGATGCTTGTGGGAATACCCCCTAGTCCAAGTGCTTTGTCATGCTTGATGACTAAGGTGCTTGAGATCCTAAAGTCAAAAGCATCCCTACAAGAGGGGGGGCGAGCCCTTTTCCTAGGGATTAGAGAGAGAACACACACTCACACTCACAAGGGAAGCCCCAGCTTGAAGAGGCAGCAAGGACACATGTCAGGTCCCTACCCATGTTACCTTCATGTGTTGCTTGAAGCCTATTGGCTAGGCTTCAAAGGGGTCCAATGATAAATTACTTGAATTATCTAATTGTTTTTTCATTTATCAAGTCCTCTCTCAAAGGGGAAAGGGGGACACTTGTCCCAAGGCTACCCCTGTTGCTTGTAATGGCTCCTGCTTGTGATTGGCTAGGCCTGGAGGGGTCCAATGAGCTTCAAGCATGAGCCTACAAGGGGGGGTCGACCCAAGAAAGCTAGGGGGGTGCTTAGGGGGTATACTCACCCACACACACTCACAAACACTCTCATTGTGTGCTATGCAAAGTGCAAGAGCTCCCTGTCCAAGCAAGTAGAGGTTGAGAGCCTACACCAACACTCTTGGCTATGGAGTGCAAATCCAACCAAGAGCCATGCTTCAATGCTTGAGCTTGTCATCTCCTTCTTCTTCATTACTATTCTATTATGTATGCTAGCTCAAGAGTTATGATAAGTGAGGAACTAGCTCTTTCTCGTATGAAATGTTTCTTCTTCCTCTTCCCTACCCTCATTCCCTGCTAGCTCTCTCCACCTTCGAAGGTGTTTGAGGTCTTGGGACTGAGGCTTGGTATAGTTAAAGCTTTCTTCAAGTTTAGGTTATGCTATGATGGTGATGCATGAAGCTTTCCATCTTCATTGCTTCACCTAGGTCACAAGGAACACAAAGAATGTATTGTAACAAGTCTCTCTTTATGGGAGAAATCATAATACAAATGCCTATTGGAGGGGGGACCGGCTCCACATAAATCCGGTCCTCAACTGTTGTCATGTTCTCTAAATTCTCTCTCTTGCAAAAGTATTGTCTATGCCAAGTTAACTAATTGCTATGATTATGTTGCTATCTTCAATTATGTCTACCCGCTATGCTCACAAAAACATTTCTTGAAAGTATTCTCATTAAATTCCGCTACTCTCAAATTGAATAGGCAAATTCCATTACAATTCTTAAAATCAAGATCCATGTTGGGCATAGCTCTTCTCTTTCCCATAACTACCTAAAGGTTATCTTCAAAAGGATGCACACCCTTTGCAACCTACATGCCAGTGCTCCAATGTTGGTAGTGGCTCCAAACCCCCTTGCAGTCATTGTTACTTGTTTTGTCATCTTGTCAAGCAACTCATCCAGCACGGTCTACAACACATATTTTTCAATAGACTCCCACATTCTATAACTTCGACCTACAACGTCTATGTTGGTTTGTAGCCTGAATATAGCAACTTCACCAAATAAGCTATAATCCACAACTAAGACTATCACAACATTGTAATGTACCCACAAAACAGAAAATGTCAGAAAAATGGATAAGAGCCTATGATTTGTGCATTGCCTCTAATGATTCAAAGATGTCTCTCTAGTGGATGACTGTAAGTAACATAGTTTGAAGAATTAATCAATAAGAAAACTTATTTTATTGATGGGATCACTTTAGATAGGTTCTTACTCATGACCTACATGGCTGACACCAACATCACCATTGTGGCAAGGTACAACCTTCAACATGGGCAAGGGGGAACAGTTGTGAAGGTTGTTGAGATCTTCAACAACAATTATGGAGTGAACAAAAATTTAAGCGAAAAAAATGTTGTTCTAAGTGAAATGCAGTACTACATCAACTTTGGAGGCTTACCATGACCAAAGGGTGAAACATTTTCAAAGATAATCATTTTTCCCATAAATAGAGGTCTTTAAAATGAAAGCTCAAGGAAGGATTTTCCAAAAATATTTGTTCTATTACGAGATTGGAAGTTTTTTCAAAACCATGAAAGGAAACTTTTATGTCCTATTAGGTTACCAACCTAGTGTTAAAATAAAAAGATCTTGCAGCACCTGAAGAGAAGCATGAGACTGCCTCCAAAACTAGAGGAGAAGCATGCAACCCATTGATGGAGATAAAAATTATGAGGGAAGCACATATTCCCTATGATGCCCACTCTATGCCATATGTACAACTGGTCAATCATGTTTTGACTATATTGCTCAATTATTGAGCTAATGTAGGAAAAACAAGCAAAATGTGAGTGTCTCCTCACCCAATTACCATGCTCATGCGCAAGTGGTGATTGGGGAGTGGGATTATTAAAAATTAGCTAAGGCAATAGAAATTAAAGGGGAGGACCATCATTTGGCTACGTCAATTATGATGGGGAATCTATGTCAAACAATAATGCTTTGTAATTTGGTTATTGTAGGTCCAAGATAATTGATTTGTATGAAAGGTATACAATCTTAGTGTCCAAGATAATATTTTTGCTTGTATCAATGTATGCAAACTATGTTGATTTATATGACAAATTTGGTTTTACTTTGGTCACTATGGATATATCTTGGCATTATGCACTTTTACTGAGATTTGACACAGCCAGTGGACATGGTCATTGGACATGCCAAGTGATAAGTCCTTCCCTTACTTATTTAGTAGTGCACTTTTAATTTAACTTTCATGGTACTTTGGTGAGGAAGATCAAAACATCGATCACTTGTGATAAGGAAATGACAAATATCAACAACAAAACAATAAAATGAACAACATGAAGTGAACAATGAAGAACAACCATGAACTAACAATGGATCACAATAACAACATGGAAATACACAACAACAACAAGTTGTAGATGTGTGTTTTTACAAGATTCCTCCAATTCAACAAGAAAATTAGTATTGTACATTTTTGTATAAAACACTTAATTTGTGACCACCCTTTTTACGTATAGGGGAGATTGTGAGTCCCTCCTCTTGCTTATGTTTGAGGAGAGGCTTGTGATTGTGTGTTTACACCCTTTGTAATAGGCGATACTTGTGTTTGCCTCACCCTCTATGTGTTTGGAGAGGATTGTGTGAAACAACACCCAAAAGGGGGAATTGTTGGGATCATGGATGTGGGCTTGGTTGCATTTTGTATGAAGTCCCTGGCCATGTCATGTGCTTATGTGTAAGCTAACTATGTATAACTTATTTGATATGTGCCATGTGGAATGTTATGTGAAAATGTAAGTCAACCCTAAGAGTTGGAGTGGTAAGAATGTGCCATTTTTGTGTGTTGTGCATGTGTGCCAACTATTGTACTTTCTCTATCTCTACAAAAGAGCATGCTTTGCACACAAACTAGCTATAATGCAATAATATGCTACCTCTTTTGCAACAATTATTTTGATTTACTTTGTGCCTTTAGTTAAGATCTATAGCTGCATGTATTACTCATGAATGTCATTTATTATCCACCCTAATCCCTATCAACATGTATTTAACATAATTGTCTTGATTCCACAAATACCACTAGAGCATATGGAGATCTGGAACCAATGATAATCTAGCACTTGAATGGGTTAGCATCAAAGCACCAAAGGAATGCATAAAAAAAGTAAACACATATACATAGAAACCAATACGAGGAGGAAAGATGATAGGGGCCCTTTTTGTTTTCTCTTTATCTCTACTTGTCTCATCTTATACAATTTTCCAGGTAGCAATTGTTGAGAGAGAAAGAGAGAGCACAGAAATAGAACCCCAAAGTGTGTAGAATACACACATGAGATGATGTATATATAGAGGGGACCTGGGTGCCATATATAGAGAAGCCATATATTGAGTAGCTTCACATATAAGCTCAACACCCCCGCTCAAATAAGGGTCCCTAACTGTGGATGAAAGAACCCTTGGGGGATCAAGGGAAAAACCCATAGCTCTATATACACCCACCGTTATATTATAAAAATCATTGAATATACAAATGTTCATGAGGAGCTACACCACTCCTTTTACAATGAATATTTTATGAGGAGCTACATCACTCCTTTTACAATGAATGTTTTATGAGGAGTTACATTACTCCTATCCTATCAAATACAATAATGAATACAAAGGTTCAATAAAGAGGTGTAAAGGCTATCGATTAGCTCGTAATCAGAAGTGTGTCCATGAATCTGCTATGTAGCTTGTCATCACTATCGTATCACCAAACATATCTTCATAAATCTTTTATTGTCACCAAGTTTGTCTTCATAAAATCAATTCTTTGATGAATCCTACATAGATCATAGACTCAAAAAAAACATAGTCATGAAAATTATTAGCATCGTTAGTGAAATAATTTACGTTCACAATGCCATAAGAGTTGGTTCGCGACGCCACTCTTTTGACGACATATATACGTACGAAAACATATGGTACATAGAGTATGAACGTAAAAGTACAAGATGCGTGATTACGTGATGCAAATGATATGTGTATATACTACATAAAAAAATATTTATCAACGTAGTGATCAATGAATATCATCAAAGTATTAACAAAACATCATCATTGTATCAATAAAAATGAATAAATCATCATGGTATCAACAAAAAGCATCATGATATCACTGAAAATAATCATTGTATCAACGAAACAACATCATGGCATCACCGAGAATAACCATGGTATCAACGAAACAACATCATGGTATCACCGAGAATAACCATGGTATCAACGAAACAACATCATGGTATCACCGAGAATAACCATGGTATCAACGAAACAGCATCATGGTATCAACAAAAATCACCATGGAATTAACGAAATATCATCATGGAATCACCGAGAATAACCATGGTATCAAAGAAACATCATCATGGCATCACCGATAATAATCATGGTATCAATGAAATATCATAATGTTATCAACAAAAATCACCATGACCAAAGTACTAACAAAACATCATCATGGTACCATCAAAACCACTATGGTATCAACGAGAAATTATCAATAAAACGACGAAACTATATCTCTAAAAGAATAATTATACGAGAATCAATGAACGAGTATATCATATAACAAAAGATCATGTACCAACAGTAGCTCGATAGAATTTGGACGATCATCAACTACTCGACTGAATCGAAACGATATGTAACTCACTTCTGCAGCAAAGTTACGTCAGTAACAAATATATGATTGATGAAGAAAAAATATGATTGAGAAGTTTTCAATTATGAGAAAAATCAAAAGCAAAAAGTAAAATTTTGCTTTTCAAACATATTCAGAGTCCGCGAACGATAACCCAAAATCGGTGCAGAATTTAGAGAAACTTTCTTCTGCAAAGTTATAGACCACATCAATTCCGATGGCTCAAGCGATTAGTTTCTCATCGATTCCGATTCCTGCAGTGGCTAGTTTATCTGTAAAGTTGTAGACCAAATCGATTCCGGTCCCTTGCACGGGTAGTTTCTGCAAAATCGTTTTCAATTAGCAGAAAAATCAAAAACATAAAACGAAACTTGCTTTTCGTGTATGTACGCAGTCCGCGAACGATAACTCAAACTCGGTGCAGAATTTGAAAAAACTTTCTTGTGCAAAGTTGTAGACCACATGAATTCCAGTCCGTTTTTCGCGGGTAGTTTTTACAAAATCGTTTTCAATCAGAAGAAAACACAAAAAAAGAAAGCGGAAGTTGCTTTTCGGGTATATACGCAGTCCACGAACGATAACTCAAAATCGGTGCAAAATTTGAAAAAAACTTCCATCTGCAAAGTTGTAGACCACATCGATTCCGGTCTCTCGTGGGTAGTTTCTGCAAAATCGTTTTCAATAAGCAGAGAAATCAAAAACAAAAAGCGAAAGTTGCTTTTCAGGTATGTACGTAGTCCGTGAACGATAACTCAAAATTGGTGCAGAATTTGAAAAAACTTCCTCCCGCAAAGTTGTAGAACACATCGATTCCGGTCTCTCTAAGTGGTAGTTTCTGCAAAATCGTTTTCAATTAGCAGAGAAATCAAAAATAGAAAGCAGAAGTTGCTTTTTGGGTATGTACGCAGTCCGCGAACGATAACTCAAAATCGATGTAGAATTTGAAAAAACTTCCTTCTGCAAAGTTGCAGACCACATCGATTCCGGTCCCTATGATGGGTAGTTTCTGCAAAATCATTTTTAATTAGCAAAAAAATCAAAAACAAAAAGCGGAACATTCTTTTCAGGCATGTACATAGTCCGCGAACGATAACTCAAAATCGGTGAAGAATTTGAAAAAACTTTCTTTTGCAAAGTTGTAGACCACATCGATTCCGATCTCCCAAGAGGTAGTTTCTGCAAAATCGTTTTCAATTAGCATAGAAATCAAAAACAGAAAGCAGAAGTTGCTTTTCGGGTATGTACGCAGTCCACGAACGATAACTCAAAATCGGTGTAGAATTTGAAAAAACTTCCTTCTACAAAGTTGCAGATCACATCGATTCCGGTCCTATTGCAAGTAGTTTTTGTAGAATCGTTTTTTATTAGGAGAAAAATCAAAATCAAAAACATACTGCTCTGATACCATGTTGAGAGAGAAAAAGAGAGCACAGAAACAGAACCCCAAAGTGTGTAGAATACACACATGAGATGATGTATATATAGAGGGGACCTGGGTGCCATATATAGAGAAGTAGCTTCACATATAAGCTCAACAGCAATATAGCGATTGTGTGAGAGAAACAAGGACATGTCGCAAGACTAAGCCTAGGACTTGCATGTGTGCATGCACATGTACAGGTGTGGGTGCGCGCGCACGTGCACACACGCGCACACACACACAAAGAACTAAGAATTGTGTAATATAAATGCCCATATCTCCTTGAAAGTTGGTGTGAATCAAAAGACACTTGATTGTTTCATTGTTAGAATCAATATCTTTTACCTTTCCTCTAGGTCTATATTGCACGTCCTTCTAGCTTTTGCCCCTCACAATTCTCTGTTATATAAAACTACTTTGTCTTAAATGTTTTAGTGTGCATATGGTGTCTATTCAAAAAACAAAGTAGTGGTGTACATCTTACCTCATGTCATAGAATTTCCTCAAGGCTTCATAAAATCTCTCCCTAAAACCTTTCTATGAACCCCGATGACGATGCAATAGAATTGGAAATTGGAGTTAGTTATTGTGTGAAGGAGAGAACTTTGCATTTTATAATAATAAATCAAAGATGCAAAGACATGGCTTTTGTGCATCGGGATTCTTGTGTATCTTTCCTTACTTTTTAAGATTACATTATCACATTATGTGTGCAATTTCAATTTTTTGTGTACCTTTGACTTTATTTTTAGCTTGCTTTATGACACTATTCCTTCTGTTATAGGCATCATTTCCTTGTGCTGGTAAGATTGTACTCAAGTTAAATGATAGCTAGTCTCTCGACCTACATCACTACAAGAGGCTATTCATATTAGCGACGCTCACACAGCGACGCTCAAAAAAAAAAATCCCGGCGTCGCTATGAGCGTCGCAAATTTACAAGTAAATTTGCGACGCTCATAGCGACGCCGACTAGGCTAAAAAAAAAAACATCTTCTCCACACACACACACACACACACACACACACGAGGAGAGGAAGGAGAGCCAGGTATGCTCCTTCCCTCTCCTCACTCTCATGTTCCCTTCCCCTCTTTCTCTCTCCCTCTCTCTCTCTCTCTCTCTCTCTCTCACACACACACACACACACACACACACACACATAGTGTTTTTGAGAGAGAGAGAGAGAGAGAGAGAGAGAGAGAGAGAGAGAGAGAGAGAGAGAAAGAGTACAAACATAAACAAAAACGCACACACACATACATAAACAAAGAATGCACACACACATTGAGAGAGGAAAAGAGAGAGAGCATGCATAAACAAAAAACGCACACATTGAGAGAGGAAAAGAGAGAGAGAACATGCATAAACAAAAAATGCACACATTGAGAGAGGAAAAGAGAGAGAAAACATGCATAAACAAAAAAACGCACACACATTGAGAGAGAAAGAGAGAGAAACTAATTTAACGTCGTAGGAAACTCATTAAAATTAAAAGACCTAAAGATCTAGCCGACGATCGAGGAGTTGAACTCAAGACCTATTATTCAAGAGGGAAATGGCATAACCAATCTATCATACTTGGCATGGGTGATAGAAAGGTTATACCATTTATCTCTTTTTATTGGCACACACATCCACACACGCGCAAACACACAAGAAGAAGAGAGTTATAACGTCGTAGGAAACTATCCTAAAAGACGTTAAAGATTAGGTTAGATGTAGACTTATGTTAAATTAGATTTAGGTTTATTTAAGTTAAATTAGATTAGATTTACATTTATTTACGCTAGATTTAGATTTACGTTATATTAGATTAGATTTAGGTCTCCATAGACTGCGATGCCTGCATGAAGCGGGTGAAGAAAGCCCTCAATGGAATATAGGGTATTGCTGCCTTCACTCATGGTGGGCTCCGTCGATCCAAAAGTACTGGTGAAATGTCTTCAGAAGATAGGGAAGAAGGTGGATCTTCTGGGCGGCAAGAGTCACTACATCCCCGACAATGACCATCTAGACAATCTCTAGTCATTCAACAACAACTTCAAAGTTAGTAACAAGAGCAAGAACGCTCCAAAGGGCCAATTGCTGTCATCAGATGTGGATGGAGATGAGGCAGCGTCACCGTCGGAAGTTAACTCTCACATCTTTAGTGATGAGAATGCCAACTCTTGCCGAGTTATGTGAAAAATTATGTGTTAAATCAGTTTTAAGGTTCTTATAATCCCTGTTAGTTTAGTTCTTTGTTTTTAATATAACATAATTTACGTTAGATTTAGATTTATGTTATATTAGATTAGACTTAGGTTTATTTAGGTTTACCCACACACACACACACACACAAGAAGAAGAGAGTTTTAACGTCGTAGGAAACTATCCCAAAAGACGTTAAAGATTAGGTTAGATGTAGACTTACGTTAAATTAGATTTAGGTTTATTTTTAGTTAGATTTACGTTTATTTAGATTTACGCTTATTTACGTTAGATCGAGTCCACGCAAGAATTACTTATGGTTTAGGGTTTAGAGTTAGACGAACAGTGAAAAGATCTACTGTGAAAAGATATTAAGATGCTGTGAAGTGCTACAGCTAGAGAAGAGGCAAAGGGGTTTTGTCCACTACATGCAGTATCATGTAGACGTGGGTCTGTAGATTTCTTGTACCCACAAATATAGGTATTGACCAATAAAGATGAGATTATAACCCGGTGGTTCTGATCTCCGTGCACCTCTAGACCGAGGTGTGCGGGGATTGGACATGACTAGAGAATGTGAGAGAGAGAGAGAGAGAGAGAGAGAGAGAGAGAGAGAGAGAGAGAGAGATAAGACGAAGAATGCCAATAGAATATTAAATTTGTTGTCCAGGTTATAAGATTTTTATCCTCATTATGAGTAGTGACGAGGATGTGGGACCGTCCAACCGAAACACCTATCTCTCAACGAGGGTCTTATGTCCTTGTAATCAATGCAAGCATGCTGTGCGACGGACAAGACTTGTTTCTTTGCAGCACGTTCACGAATTTGGCGAGTTCGATCCATCTATTATAGATCGAGTTGTTGCCAATTATAACTCGTCGGACTCTGACGCTTGCCAACAAGCAGCAATCTTGCAACCCAATAGACGTGTTCGCATGCGCTTTGGTCAAGCAGCATATGTGAGGCCACAAGATGTAGCCTCTGATAGATCGGGGGATAATCATGCAGAGCATATTCCCAACGAGGCAATGTTTGAGCCTGAGATTGATGAAATGATCGAGACGATCATGGATTCAGAAAGGCTTATCTATGATGATATGAAAAGTGAAGCCGATACGTCATTGTATAATGGAGCACGTATGTCTAGATTGAAAGCACTCCTGGTTCTTCTCAACATGCAGGCAAAGTTTGGATGGAGTGGCCACCAAGGATGTCTGCACAAGCATGGTTAGAGCAGAAGGAGATGTGCGATGACAGATTGCCTCCAGGGATGAAGAGACTATCTCTATGGTACGAGTTACCATACTGGCCCCGACTCATGATCAATCACTTGCTCGATCCAATGCACATATTCAAGAATGTGGGTAATCTACTATGGGACCATCTGACCGGCAAGAAAGATACTTTGGGAGCCAGAGTTGACCTTAGAATTGTGGATCGTATGGAGCAATATTGGCCGCAATCAGCGTCTGATGGATCGATAAAACTCCCTAAAGCACCATGGATTTTCACAGGAGCCCAAGAACGCAAAGTAAAAGAGACCATTCGATCTTTGCGGACCCCCACTGCCATAATGCACTCGCTCCGAACGTGTTTTACTAAAGAAGGAAAGCTTACCAGTTTGAAGTCACACGATTGGCATAAAATGTGTCAGGTACGTTCATAGTGGACTTTAATATCATTGCTGCACATACTTTACAGTTTATTTTACCGGTTGCCATTGAGGGATGTTTGTCTCTCGACATCCATAACACAATCTACAAACTTGCAAAGCTGGTGCAATGGATCTCACAAAAGGAGATCAACGAAAACTCCATACCATTCGCCAAACTAGTGGTGGCGGTGGCGGTGGCGGTTGTTGTGGGGATTCCGCCGCCGATGCCTCCACACCGCCTCGTGTTCGACGAGGCTCTTTACCCTCCCCTTCCTTGCCCGCCCCCACACCAGCCACAGCATCGCCATCTACGTCAGGTTTTGCGCGGCTGACTGTTCCTAGCAGCTACACACCTCTACCTACTCCGCCAGAAGCCACCCACTCGACACTCCTCGCTTCGGGGCCCAGACGCCGGTGGAGACACCTGACATCCGTACCCCCATCGACACGCCGCTAGAGACCCCTGCCGGGACACCCAGGTTCACGCATCACCAGCCATAGGGCTTGCCTTACTCCGTCGACTTCAGCGGCGGCATCATCATGGATGATGACGGCAAGAAGGTGATCTCGCGCATGCGTGGTCTTTGCTCTCAGCTGTTTAGACACTACATACTAAACAAATGGAGTGAAGTACCAAGTGATTTAAAAGCCAGAGTCATCAGCATACTTCATGATGAGTTTCCCGTTCCAACACGGGATCAGCGCTTCAATGAAGACCTGATGAAGATTCAAATGCACGAATACTGCAAACACAAGCGTTCTAAAGTGCAAAAAGCAATCAAGCATGGGTGGAACAGGCCAGATTGGCTGACCAAAGAAGATTGGAAGAATGCGAAGAAAGTAGCACACGAAAATCCCGACAAGTGGAAGCAACAAAAGGATGCAGCCAGAGCGCGAGTAGAGGCAGGGAGCTCGCACCACTTGGGGAGCGGTGGATGGGCATCATTTGAGGCCGATTTTGTAAGTGTTTTTGCATTGCTCTTTATGTTCGATAGTTTAGGGTTTATGAGTTTTTTAATTCTAACATAATGAAATCTTTGTATGTTTTGACAGTGGTCGATGACAGGACGTGATCCCACACCGTACGAGCGCGAGTACGCAGGCAGGAAGGGCTTAAACGCCCTGATGGACATTCTCAGTTCTCGCGGCGGCATGGTTAGTATTAGGGTTTACTCTTTTCTATTTTTTGTATTGTTTTATAAATGTCGTTATATGTTTATACTTACTGAAAGCTGTCTTATTGTCTTTTTTTGCAGAATCCGACAGATACGCCGCTTGAACGCGATGAGACGTCTGACTAGACGACGTCAGTTTAGCTGTAGCTAGATAGCATTAGTTTAGGGTTTCTCATAGCTTATGTCTCATGAGACGGATTTTATACGTCTTTTTGAACCATGTATATTATTACATTTGTCACCGCAGTTCATTTTGCCAATCAATTCTTTATGCCTATGATGTTGTACAATTGTCATTATTACATTTGCCAATCAATTCATTTTGCCTATGATGTGTACAATTGTCAATTTTACGCTTGTCAATTTTGCAAACAATGCGTCTTGTGGGTGACAATTTTGGGTCTATTATCTACCCTTGCACTTTTTTTAAAAAGTGAATCAAGTACAATATGGTTGATGGGTGGCAGGGCATTCAATGCCCTGTCACCAAAAAACATTTCTCTCGGGCGTCGCTATAACCGTCGCTATTTATGGCTCTGGAGTGTCGCAATAGACTTCTGTGTAAACGTCGCTATAACCGTCGCTATATACCGACGCATATAGCATCGCATATAGCGACGCTCTTGTAGCGACGCTATTAGCGACGGTTTTAGCGACGCCGGGGGTTATAAAAACCCAGTGTATTTCCGTCGCTAACAGCGTCACAAGAGCACACAACCTCTTGTAGTGCATACCCAAATCTTGAGGTAGCATATGTAACCAAACTACATCATTTGATGCCAATACAACACCCTCGTATGCATCCTAGTATTTATTCAATAAAGCAATTATGCGTTGCACCTTACTACTCCATGTGATGGATTTTAGCAACGGGCAGTGAACGACCTTCAATGATGCTATTTTTAGCATACAATGCTTCATTTTTTTGATACACATATCATTTGTATATGCACTTTTGATGTATTTATAGGCTCTACATGAGTTTCAAATTGTATGTTTGACTCTATCATGATGCCTAAGAGCTCTACAGATGCACACAATTTTATGCATCTCATGGGTGGCCGTACATTTTGTTTATGCCCTTGGTATAAAAGTGAAAGTTAGGTCATTTTTCACTTATTCTTTTGCGACTAATTAGGCTTTCATGGAATCTTGTGAGGAAGGTGGAGATGGTGATTCATGTAGTGGAGCTTCCTCTTGTGCTTCCACTCTTTTGATGGTTGAAATTGAAAGTTGAGTACTCTTCTGCTTCTAGCTCACGGGGATGGTGTGATTTGCATTAATGGTGTGTGGTTAAGTGTTAATTAGTCTCTAATTATTTCTTCCCACTCTCATTTATCTTCTCCTTTGATTGATTGGTGAGCTCTTTGAGCTTTTGATCTATGTGTGAGTGATTAATGAGTGTGTGCACCATTGTCCTCTTGATTTGTGAGATTAGAGAGGAGGCATGAAGTAGCACACTATTTGCATTGCATTTCCTTCTTCTTCTCTCTCACAATTTGGATCCGCTTCTTAGATTTCTTTTGAATCCATGCTTCCATGCACTAGTCGGGCTTTGGTCCTCCAGATTGACATTATATCGGTGGATTGAGCTATCCTACAACCCGCCAACATCGGCGCCGTTGTCAGGGATCGGTTGCTTAAGCTAGCGGAGTCATTAGTGTGTAGAACTCTCCTTAACCATCAATCAAAGTAGTTTAGGTTTTCAAGTAGGTATTGGTGATGGTGAATGGCTGATTTGTGAGGAGATTTTGGCTAAGAAATCGCCTAAGAAATTGTATGTATTTTTCATGTTTTCCCCTCTTTTTCACTAGTTTTGACACTAATTTGTGACTAATTTACTAACAATTTTTGTGCTAAACATGTTTGTATACTTAATTAGAGGCTTGGTAATCGCTCTATTGAAAAACAAATTGAAAATTTTCATGTAGATTTGAGTGATTTTTAGTGTGTAATTAAGGGATTTTTTACTAATTATTCCCTCTATATTACTCACTAATTGTATCACTTATGGCATGTGTGTTTAATGCTACACATTGATAAATCATTAATTCGATGTGCATTCATTATTCTTATGCATTTAATTTTGTTGAAATGGAAGCTACACATAAGATTTTGTGTTGGTGTCTATGGTCATGGTCAAAGCGGTTTTAGAAGTACACACACACACTCTGGTGGAGTCGTCACTTGGAGTGAGAATTTGATGAAATTCTTGACGTAAATGTGAGTGTACTAACCCATTCAATTTTTTATTTAGGTGCAGCTTTCAATTGAAAATTAGACACAACAAAATTGGTTCAATTTTGTGTGTATTGAGTATGCGTCTATGTGTAAGCAAAGTGCACAAAATTGAGTGCAATTGTGTGACAATGTTGATGCCAATTGATTGATTTGAAGTTATCGGAGGTTTATGTTCATCAAATTGATTATGGTGAATGGTTTTAAGCTTGCAAATTGCGTCATTATGCTGTCAAAATTGCGGTAAATGTATGTGTGTGTAAGGTTGAAAGTGTGTTAATTGTGCATGTTTATACACTGTCAAACTGCGTTGAACGATTGAAAAGATGTGAAAATCAGATGGTGAAAATGCTGGTTTGATTATGATTGCTAGACCAAAGTGGAAAAAAGTTTAATTAGACCACTAATTAGACGAACTTTCGGGTCAAATTTGAGTCAAAACAATAAAAAACGATCCAAAACGGTTCAAATTTGAGTGGCGTATTGATAATTGATTGATTGGATGATGTAATTACATTTCAAAATGTTGCAAGTTGAGTTGAATTGGATGCATAATTTTCAAAAGAAAAGCGGTACTATTTTGGCTATTTTTTGTAAATTTTTAACTTTTTTTGGGAAATTTATTTCTTAAATTTCTCCTTTCTTACCAAAAAAATGTGAAAATAGAAAAACGTGATGTTAAATGCCAATCTAGAACATGTTTTGTGACTCTATGACCTTTTTCTAAATTTTTAAATATTTTTAAAACATTTTTAGCGTATTTTTACAAACTCTGGATCTTTTTTTAAACTTTTTTATTAAAGAAAATGCCCACACACACACATTACCACTCTCTCTCTCTCTCTCTCTCTCTCTCTCTCTCTCTTTTTCCATTTTTTGAAAAAAAATGCGCGTGCGTGCATACACACACACACACACCCCTCCAAAAGGCTTTTGTATTATAGTTTCTCCCATAAATAGAGGCTTGGTACAATACAAGCTTTGTGTTCTTTGAAACCTTGATGGTGCAATGAAGATAGAGATCTTCATGCACCACAATTATGCCCGTAACTTAGCTAAATGAAAGCACTAACTTGTCCCTGGCCTCAATCCCAAGACCTCAAACACCTTCGAAGGTGGAGAGAGCTAGCAGGGAATGAGGATAGGGAAGAGGAAAAAGAGTCATTCTTACAAGACAGAAATAGTTCCTCACTTATCATCACTCTTACTACTTAGGATAGCATAATAGCATAATAATGATGATGAAGGAGATGACAAGATTAAGCATTGAAGCATGGCTCTTGGTTGGATTTTCATTCCATAGCTAAGAGTGTTGGTGTAGGCTCTCAATTTCTCAACAGGCTTGGAGAAGGAGATGAAGTTCTTGTACTTAGCACTTCACACAATGAGAAAGAGAGAGAGAGAGAGAGAGAGAGAGAGAGAGAGAGAGAGAGTAAGGGTGTATATCTTGCAAGAAATCCCCTAGTTGCTTCGATCGAGCCCCTCTTTTTGCTCATTCTTGTAGCTCATTGGATTTCTCAAGCCTAGCCAATCACAAGCCTTGGTCACAACTAGCAATAGAGGTAGCCTTTTAGACAAGTGTCCTCCTTTCCCCTTTGAGAGAGAGGGCTTGGAAAAAGCTTAAACAATTAATTTAATTAATCTAAAATCTCATTGGCCCTCTCTAAGGGTCAACCAATAGGCTTTAGGCACACTACGGATGCAACTTAGCTAGGGCCTTGACATGTGTCCTATTTGCCTCTTTGAGCAAGGGGTGCCCATTGGGTGAGGGGAGGGTCATTCTATCTAATCCCCTACTTGTGTGGCTTGCCCCATCCTTTATAGGCATTCTTTTGAATTTCAAGCACCTAAAGCACTAGGCTTGGTCCCAAAGTACCTTAAGCACCTCAAGCACCTTAGTCATCATGCATGAGTTTAGAAACAGCATGGGCTCTCTCTCTCTCTCTCTCTCACACACACACACACACCATGCCCCTAGCTTCAAGGGCATATCCCCTCCTTATAGAAATTGGCTTGGACTTCAAGCACATGCCTAGCTTGACCATGCATCTTAGTCATCAAGCATCTCAAGCATAGGCCTAGCTTAACGTAAGGTCTAAAGACTTTTACAGTAAACTTTGGAGGTCTTTAATGAAGCTAACCCTAAGGTCTTTTAAGATCCATTATGCACACATTGTTCTTCAGTAGACCATCTCCTTGTGAGCCCTTGCGGGGTGAAATCCTCTCCTTTTGGCCCCGTTGTGAGCTTGGTCTAAAAACACATATCTATATTCTAGCTCTTGTTTCCCTTTTATCTTCCCTTATTAAATTATCAGTTTAACATGAGAAAGTAATTGGGGTAAAACTAGATTTAGAATTTATGACACTGTATCTCATTTTTCTAACCTTTGGATGTATTGTTAATATTCATGTTCCCAAAGAAATACGAAGGAAGCTTGATGCTCGTGGTCTTAAACTTACCTTCATTGGATATTCTCACACTTCTAAAGGCTACAAATTCTATGCTCTTCCATACCATTATGATAGACTTGTGCTCCTAGGTGTAGTGTCAATTACATCTTGATCTTGAAAGAAATCCATATCGTTTGATAATGTGTACGAAATCTTAGGTGCCATAAAAGTGAAGACAAAATCATGTTGTGGTAATAAACGTGTCCACAAGTTCTAGCATCTTTGCATTAAAAATAAGTATGATAAGTTAAAAAAATCTTTACAATACTAAATTTTGCATTAAAGAAGCATACAACTGTTTTATATTAAGGCCACAATTTGAAATTTATGTGAATAGTCTCTATGAAATTTATCTCGATACACTATATGAAGTTTATATGAATAATCCATATCCCTCAAAATCATGATAAAAACTGTAAAACACGTGAACAAGATATATAGCACAATGAAGCACACCATACGCTTCGCAAGAGAATATGTGTCATGCGCCTAAGAGAGAGCCTAGGAGTAAAGCGGTACAAATTGCAAAGCTTACGCAAAAATTCAATGGAAACAAAGATGCTCGAAAGCACATCGAAGTATTTGAAGAAGTATGCAATTCCCTAGGTGAACACAACGAACCACATAAGTGCAATGCTTTAAGATTGACTTTGAGTGGGAAGGCTAAGAATTGGTATAGGACCTTGAGGATGGAAGAGAAAACGATTTACCTACTCTTTGGAGATTGTTCCTGAAGGAGTATATACGAGAAGGTGTGCATTGGGGTGTAGCATCTCAGCTACCAAAGGCCGAACATGAGGAAGGTGAGTCAGTGAGAGACTTTATCAGTCATCTAAAGCACTTACACATCAATTGCATCAGATAAAGTCAAAATACAGGGAAAGTGATCAAAATATGGCATTTGAATACCAACAAAAATATTAGCATACGATGGAAGCCATTTCGATCCCAAAACATACATTCTATCTAATCTAGACCAAGAGGAGGTGTGAGATTGGGAGTGATAAGTGAACGAGACACTTCCCTTGATTTTGATAGTACTACTTATATCAAAGCTTTTTGTTGCACTAGGAAGGTATAATCCTAACTACGTACGTAGAGAGCTTAACTATATACAAAAGATTAATCAAAGAGCATTTTGGTCAAAGACAGAATACATTATTGCACTATAGTTGTGTGTACATAGGATGCTCTTTTGTAGAGCCTGAGAGAGAGAGAGCAATACATTACACACATGCACAACATAAAAAGAGTGACAGATTCTAAGCATTCCATCTCAACACATGAAATGTAACAAAGCCCACATCTCAACACATGTTCCAAAAGTGAGAAAAGATTATTACAATGAAGGAAACATTTTCCTTGATAAGTGAAATTTGTTCAGAATCATCTTTATACTACAACTCCTTCTGGTGAGATATCCATCACAGCATGGATAGATGAAATTCCTTCTGTATCTCATTTTTTAACCTTCGGATGTATTGCTTATATTCATGTTCCCAAAGAGACACGAACGAAGCTTGATGCTCATGGTCTTAAACTTATCTTCATTGGATATTGTGACACTTCTAAAGGCTACAAATTCTATGACCGTCCATACCATTATGAAAGACTTGTGCTCCTAGGTGTAGTGTCAACTACAACCAAATCTTGAAAGAAATCCACGTCGTATGATAATGTGTACAAGATCTTAGGTGCCATAAAAGTGAAGAAAAAATCATGTTGTGGTAATAAAGATGTCCACAATTAGTTCTAGCATCTTTCCATTAAAAATAAGTATGATGTGACAAAAATAGTTACAATGCTAAATTTGGCAAATGTTAAAGAAGGGTGAAAGCATGTTAACGTGTCACACTTTTTCATGTCCCAGACAATGTTAATTAGCACATTTTTGACATATGCTAACTAGTACAATAACATGAGCTACTTCTCCAAGATCTATGACGTATGATATAGCGATAGAAAGCTCTTGAAACAAGGAATCCAAATGTATAACCTCCGACAAGTTTTGATATTATTTGCAAAGATTTTACCGGATGCCCAACTTTCTAAAGATGTGATAACTTGAAAATGCTAACTAGCATAAAAAGCGTGACACGTTCACATGCTTTCACCTAGAAGCATACAATTGTTTTATATTCAGGCCACAATTTGAAATTTATGTGAATAGTCTCTATACTATATGAAATTTTCCCTATCACTCAAAATCATGATAACAAGTGTAAAACAAATAAACAACATATCTAGCACAATAAAACACCATATGCATAGTTCAGCTTCCAAAATGTTTACAAAGCACAGCGTTTAAGGTGTACTAGAATTTATAGCCCCAAGGATATAAATTTCTTCTCAACTCATAAATCCAACTTTATGGATAAGAAGCTATCCAATTGTATCAAATTTTGATAGTTGCTTGTTTAACAAGAGATAAAAGATTCCAATTACCCAACCAAGTACCTTGTTTAACTGCAAGAGATAAACAATTTCAACAACCCAACCAAGTGTTAACCAAGCAACTATCATATCTAGATAGCTGCTTGTCTAACAAGAGAGAAAAGATTCGAATTACCCAACCAAGTGTTGAAAGCCATCCTATTTGTCAAGTACTTTAATTATATAGCTAGAAAAGAAAACAATGTAAAACTAGGTAATGGATCTCTCCATTATGTATGAGAATAATCATTTAGGTTATGAATTAATTGTTGTTGTGCTCACCCTTCTCAAAACAAAAAAAAAGGAGAAAAGAATGAAGACAAGAGGATTATATTGAATTATGTCTCCATATTATTGAAAATGCAAGCAAAGCATGCATAGGCATCTCCACATTCCCATACAAAACCTTTGTAGCCTATACATTCTTAGTCCATTCCATCAAGCCACCATACCAAAGGTCACATGTGGAGGCCTCATTGCACTCCCCCCCCCCCCCCCCCCCCCCCCCCCTCCCCCCCCACGCGGTGTTTTGTCAAGACCATTTTCACCCATGTCATAAGTGCTTACAGTCGGTTAACTCATGATCATGATGTACGAATGAGCAAAGCACAAAATTGGTTGCTGGCCACAATAAAGTTTTGCAATTAATTATGTGAGCATGGTCTAATGTACAATTTTGAAGGCATGAGTACCGAAAAGAGAAGATGATATTATAGAATTAGAATAGAATACATAGTTCTTTATTTATTACATTGTACCTTTCAGGGGGATGCCTTGCAGGTGATACAAATTTGTTAGGACGCATGGGACTAACTACAAACACTAGAAGACAAGTGCCATTGGCACTACAAGCAATTCAATGTTGGTTAAGTGTCGTATCGTGTCGGGAGGTTGACCGTGTGGGTCTTTTAATTCCTAATTAAGAACTAGTAGGGGGGTGCCGATGCACCAAGCTACATGCACAATGAGATAGCATGCAGCAGGCCGAGCGTCCTAGTTGAGGGTGTTTTGGACGCTGGCAATGAGGCGGCGCACTTCATCGTCATCAATGCCAAGAGTGGTCTCGAGCACCTCCTCGGAGAGAGGCGGGTTGGAGGCGAAGAGGGCAACGGCGAGTTGGGAGGCACCAGGGTTTTGGCTATTGAGGGCGGCGATGGCAAGAGCAGGCTTGGATTTGTCTGGGTTGAACTGGAAGTGGACGAGGCCACGGGGAAATACAAAGAGATCGCCAGCATAGATGGTTTGGTAGAAGAACTGGTTGGCGGTTGGTTGGGTGGAGGTGGTGACGAAGCCCACGAGCAGTGTCCCTTGGGCGAGGAAGAGGACTTCGGTAGCACGGGGGTGCACGTGCGGCGGGTTGATTCCACGGGGCTTGTAGTCGATGCGGGCAATGGAAAGGCCTTGCGTGTTGAGGGCGCCGAAGTTGGCGGCGCTGACGAGGTTGACAGCGGAGCCGAGGTTTCCGGTGAAGTTGGTGGCGTTGCGGAGCAGTTTGGAAGCGAAGTCGAAGGATTGCACGGCAGCGGCAGGCTTGCAGGGCAGGCCGTTGATGTTGAGGGTGAGCCGGAGCTGCTGCAGCTCGTCGGGGCTGAGGGCCACGCAGAAGTCTTGCAAAGGGTCCTCGTCAGCAGCGCGGACAGTTGGAGGCAGGGGTGCGGCCAACCCCAGCAGCAGTAGAGCTAGCTGCAGGCCAGCCACAAGCTGCTTGGGCGACATACTGTTAAGAGGAGTAGCTGCGGTGATGCAGAGGCGCGATCAGGGCTGGGCTGGGTGAGAATTGTAAGTGGCCGAGAGAGCTGGGCTAATATGATAAGGCCGGGAGAGCTGTATATAAGGCTAATGTAATGAGGCCGCACTTGATGAGCTCTTCTCCTTTTATGGGCGCGGACGCAGAGGGTGTGCAGGTGTGCCACGTCTGCTGCTCCTGGGACCGAGTCCTGGCTCGACGTCTATCACGTTACCTGCTTGTTCCTTGTGCGCCTCGACGTCGTCAATATTTGAGTTTTTAAACCACTTAAACACACACACACCCAAACCTTCCATGACCAATTACTACTTTTTTTTATAGGATCCACTTCAAACTCACTACGCCAAAGAACCGAACCATCCACAGAGATGAAAACAATCACAACATCTATCTCATTTTTTAGCACATATACAAAAAGTGATGTGCACCACTAATCTAAAATTTAAGGGAATCAAATTTAAGGCACAGAGAGGGTAGAAGCTAGAGAGAGAGAGAGAGAGAGAGAGAGAGAGAGAGAGAGAGAGAGAGAGAGATCAAACAGACTCGATGTAGGATTTGTTGTGGATGCGATCTCATTCCTCACAAACTATTCTTAAAATCAAGATCCATGTTGGGCATAGCTCTTCTCTTTCCCATAACTACCTAAAGGTTATCTTAAAAAGGATGCACACCCTTTGCAACCTACATGCCAGTGCTCCAATGTTGGTAGTGGCTCCCAACCCCCTTGCAGTCATTGTTACTTGTTTTGTCATCTTGTCAAGCAACTCATCCAACACGGTCTACAACACATATTTTTCAATAGACTCCCACATTCTATAACTTCGACCTACAACGTCTATGTTGGTTTGTAGCCTGACTTTAGCAACTTCACCAAATAAGCTATAATCCACAACTAAAACTATCACAACATTGTAATGTACCCACAAAACGGAAAATATCATAAAAATGGATAAGAGCCTATAATTTGTGCATTGCCTCTAATGATTCAAAGATGTCTCTCTAGTGGATAACTGTAAGTAACATAGTTTGAAGAATTAATCAATAAGAAAACTTATTTTATTGATGGGATCAGTTTAGATAGGTTCTTACTCATGACCTACATGGTTGACACCAACATCACCATTGTGGCAAGGTACAAACTTCAACATGGGCAAGGGGGAACAGTCGTGAAGGTTGTTGAGATCGTCAACAACAATTATGGAGTGAACAAAAATTTAAGCGAAAAAAATGTTGTTCTAAGTGAAATGCAGTACTACATCAACTTTGGAGGCTTACCATGACCAAAGGGTGAAACATTTTCAAAGATAATCATTTTTCCCATAAATAGAGGTCTTTAAAATGTAAGCTCAAGAAAGGATTTTCCAAAAATATTTGTTCTATTACGAGATTGGAAATTTTTTCAAAACCATGAAAGGAAACTTTTATGTCCTATTAGGTTACCAACCTAGTGTTAAAATAAAAAGATCCTGCAGCACCTGAAGAGAAGCATGAGACTGCCTCCAAAACTAGAGGAGAAGCATGCAACCAATTGATGGAGATAAAAATTATGAGGGAAGCACATATTCCCTATGATGCCCACTCTATGCCATATGTACAACTGGTCAATCATGTTTTGACTATATTGCTCAATTATTGAGCTAATGTAAGTCGAAAAACAAGCAAAATGTGAGTGTCTCCTCACCCAATTACCAAAGGGTAGTGGAGCATGCTCATGCGCAAGTGGTGATTAGGGAGTGGGATTATTAAAAATTAGCTAAGGCAATAGAAATTAAAGGGGAGGACCATCATTTGGCTACGTCAATTATGATGGGGAATCTATGTCAAACAATAATGCTTTGTAATTTGGTTATTGTAGGTCCAAGATAATTGATTTGTATGAAAGGTATACAATCTTAGTGTCCAAGATAATATTTTCGCTTGTATCAATGTATGCAAACTATGTTGATTTATATGACAAATTTGGTTTTACTTTGGTCACTATGGATATATCTTGGCATTCTGCACTTTTAATGAGATTTGACACAGCCAGTGGACATGGTCATTGGACATGCCAAGTGATAAGTCCTTCCCTTACTGATTTAGTAGTGCACTTTTAATTTAACTTTCATGGTACTTTGGTGAGGAAGATCAAAACATCGATCACTTGTGATAAGGAAATGACAAATATCAACAACAAAACAATAAAATGAACAACATGAAGTGAACAATGAAGAACAACCATGAACTAACAATGGATCACAATAACAACATGGAAATACACAACAACAACAAGTTGTAGATGTGTGTTTTTACAAGATTCCTCCAATTCAACAAGAAAATTAGTATTGTACATTTTTGTATAAAACACTTAATTTGTGACCACCCTTTTTACGTATAGGGGAGATTGTGAGTCCCTCCTCTTGCTTATGTTTGAGGAGAGGCTTGTGATTGTGTGTTTACACCCTTTGTAATAGGCGATACTTGTGTTTGCCTCACCCTCTATGTGTTTGGAGAGGATTGTGTGAAACAACACCCAAAAGGGGGAATTGTTGGGATCACGGATGTGGGCTTGGTTGCATTTTGTATGAAGTCCCTCTCCATGTTATGTGCTTATGTGTATGCTAACTATGTATAACTTATTTGATATGTGGCATGTGGAATGTTATGTGAAAATGTAAGTCAACCCTAAGAGTTGGAGTGGTAAGAATGTGCCATTTTTGTGTGTTGTGCATGTGTGCCAACTATTGTACTTTCTCTATCTCTACAAAAGAGCATGCTTTGCACACAAACCATAATGCAATAATATGCTACCTCTTTTGCAACAATTCTTTTGATTTACTTTGTGCTTTTAGTTAAGATCTATAGCTGCATGTATTACTCATGAATGTCATTTATTATCCACCCTAATCCCTATCAACATGTATTTAACATAATTGTCTTGATTCCACAAATACCACTAGAGCATATGGAGATCTGGAACCAATGATAATCTAGCACTTGAATGCGTTAGCATCAAAGCACCAAAGGAATTCATAAAAAAAGTAAACACATATACATAGAAACCAATACGAGGAGGAAAGATAATAGGGGCCTTTTTTGTTTTCTCTTTATCTCTAGTTGTCTCATCCTATACAATTTTCCAGGTAGCAATATAGCGATTGCTTGAGAGAAAGAAGGACATGTCGCAAGACTAAGCCTAGGACTTGCATGTGTGCATGCACATGTACAGGTGTGGGTGCGCGCGCACGTGCACACACGCGCACACACACACAAAGAACTAAGAATTGTGTAATATAAATGCCCATTTCTCCTTGAAAGTTGGTGTGAATCAAAAGACACTTGATTGTTTGATTGTTACAATCAATATCTTTTACCTTTCCTCTAGGTCTATACTGCACGTCCTTCTAGCTTTTGCCCCTCACAATTCTCTGTTATATAAAACTACTTTGTCTTGAATGTTTTAGTGTGCATATGGTGTCTATTCAAAAAACAAAGTATTGGTGTACATCTTACCTCATGTCATAGAATTTCCTCAAGGCTTCATAAAATCTCTCCCTAAAACCTTTCTATGAACCCCAATGACGATGCAATAGAATTGGAAATTGGAGTTAGTTGTTGTGTGAAGGAGAGAACTTTTCATTTTATAATAATAAATCAAAGATGCAAAGACATGGCTTTTGTGCATCGGGATTCTTGTGTATCTTTCCTTACTTTTTAAGATTACATTATCACATTATGTGTGCAATTTCAATTTTTTGTGTACCTTTGACTTTATTTTTAGCTTCCTTTATGACACTATTACTCCTGTTATAGGCATCATTTCCTTGTGCTGGTAAGATTGTACTCAAGTTAAATGATAGCTAGTTTCTCGACCTACATACCCAAATCTTGAGGTAGCATATGTAACCAAACTACATCATGTGATGCCAATACAACACCCTTGTACGCATCCTAGTATTTATTCAGTAAAGCAATTATGCATTGCACCTTGCTACGCCATGTGATGGATTTTAGCAACGGGCAGTGAACGACCTTCAGTGATGCTATTTTTAGCATACAATGCTTCATTATTTTGATACACATATCATTTGTATATGCACTTTTGATGTATTTATAGGCTCTACATGAGTTTCAAATTGTATGTTTGACTCTATCATGATGCCTAAGAGCTCTACAGATACATACAATTTTATGCATCTCATGGGTGGCCGAACATTTTGTTTATGCCCTTGGTATAAAAGTGAAAGTTAGGTCATTTTTCGCTTATTCTTTTGCGAGTAATTAAGATTTCATGGAATCCTGTGAGGAAGGTGGAGATGGTGATTCATGTAGTGGAGCTTCCTCTTGTGCTTCCACTCTTTCGATGGCTGAAATTGAAAGTTGAGTACTCTTCTGCTTCTAGCTCCCGGACCGTGTGATTTGCATTAATGGTGTGTGGTGAAGTGTTAATTAGTCTAATTATTTCTTCCCATTCTCATTTCTATTCTCCTTTGATTGATTGGTGAGCTCTTTGAGCTTTTTATCTATGTGTGAGTGATTAATGAGTGTGTGCACCATTGTCCTCTTGATTTGTGAGATTAGAGAGTAGGCATTAAGTAGCACACTATTTGCATTGCATTCCTTTCTTCTTCTCTCTCACAAGTTGGATCCGCTTCTTGAATTTCTTTTGACTCCATGCTTCCATGCACTAGTCGGTCTTTGGTCCTCCAAATTGACATTATATCAGGGAATTGAGCTATGCTACAACCCGCCAACATTGGCGCCGTGGTCAGGGATCGGTTGCTTAAGCTAGCGGAGTCATTAGTGTGTAGAAGTCTCCTTAACCATCAATCAAAGTAGTTTAGGTTTTCAAATAGGTATTGGTGATGGTGAATGGCTGATTTGTGACGAGATTTTGGCTAAGAAATCGGCTAAGAAATTGTATGTATTTTTCATGTTTTCCCCTCTTTTTCACTAGTTTTGACACTAATTTGTGACTAATTTACTAACAATTTTTGTGCTAAACATGTGTGTATACTTAATTAGAGGCTTGGTAATCGCTCTATTGAAAAACAAATTGCAAAATTTCATGTAGATTTGAGTGATTTTTAGTGTGTAATTAAGGGATTTTTTACTAATTATTCCCTCTATATTACTCACTAATTGTATCACTTATGGCATGTGTGTTTAATTCTACACATTGATAAATCTTTAATTCGATGTGCACTCATTATTCTTATGCATTTAATTTTGTTGAAATGGAAGCTACACATAAGATTTTGTGTTGGTGTCTATGGTCATGGTCAAAGCGGTTTTAGAAGTACACACACACACACACTCTGGTCAAGTCGTCACTTGGAGTGAGAATTTGATGAAATTTTTGACGTAAATGTGAGTGTACTAACCCATTCAATTTTTTATGTAGGTGCAGCTTTCAATTGAAAATTAGACACAACAAAATTGGTTCAATTTTGTGTGTATTGACTATGCGTCTATGTGTAGGCAAAGTGCACAAAATTGAGTGCAATTGTGTGACAATGTTGATGCCAATTGATTGATTTGAAGTTATCGGAGGTTTATGGTCATCAAATTGATTATGGTGAATGGTTTTAAGTTTGCAAATTGCGTCATTATGCTGTCAAAATTGCGGTAAATTTATGTGTGTGTAAACTTTGTAAGTGTGTTAATTGTGCATGTTTATACACTGTCAAATTGCTTTGAATGATTGAATAGATGTGAAAATGAGATGGTGAAAATGCTGGTTTGATTGTGATTGCTAGACCAAAGTGGACAAAATTTTAATTAGACCACTAATTAGACGAACTTTCGGGTCAAATTTGAGTCAAAACAATAAAAAACGATCCAAAACAGTTCAAATTTGAGTGGCGTATTGATAATTGATTGATTGGATGATGTAATTACATTTCAAAATGTTGCAAGTTGAGTTGAATTGGATGCATAATTTTCAAAAGAAAAGCGGTACTATTTTGGCTATTTTTTTGTAAATTTTTAACTTTTTTTGGGAAATTTATTTCTTAAATTTCTCTTTTCTTACCAAAAAAATGTGAAAATCGAAAAACCTGATGTGAAATGCCAATCTAGAACATGTTTTGTGACTCTATGACCTTTTTCTAAATTTTTAAATATTTTTTAAACATTTTTAGCGTATTTTTACAAACTCGGGATTTTTTCTTAAACCTTTTTATTAAAGAAAACGCCCACACAAACACACACACACACACACACACACACACACACACACACACACACACACATAACATTCTACCACTCCCTCTATTTTTTGAAAAAAAATGCGCGCACGCACACACACACACACACCTCCAAAAGGCTTTTGTATTATAGTTTCTCCCATAAATAGAGACTTGGTACAATACAAGCTTTGTGTTCTTTGAAACCTTGATGGTGCAATGAAGATAGAGATCTTCATGCACCACAATTATGCCCGTAACTTAGCTAAATGAAAGCACTAACTTGTCCCCGGCCTCAATCCCAAGACCTCAAACACCTTCGAAGGTGGAGAGAGCTAGCAGGGAATGAGGATAGGGAAGAGGAAGAAGAATCATTCTTACAAGACAGAAATAGTTCCTCACTTATCATCACTCTTACTGCTTAGGATAGCATAATAGCATAATAATGATGATGAAGAAGATGACAAGATTAAGCATTGAAGAATGGCTCTTGGTTGGATTTTCATTCCATAGCCAGGAGTGTTGGTGTAGGCTCTCAATTTCTCAACAGGCTTGGAGAAGGAGATGAAGTTCTTGTACTTAGCACTTCACACAATGAGAGAGAGATACAGACAGAGAGAGAGAGAGAGAGAGAGAGAGAGAGAGAGAGAGAGAGAGAGAGAGAGAGAGAGAGAGAGAGTAAGGGTGTATATCTTGCAAGAAATCCCCTAGTTGCTTGGATCGACCCCCTCTTTTAGCTCATTCTTGTAGCTCATTGGATTTCTCAAGCCTGGCCAATCACAAGCCTTGGTCACAACTAGCAATAGAGGTAGCCTTTTAGACAAGTGTCCTCCTTTCCCCTTTGAGAGAGAGGGCTTGGAAAAAGCTTAAACAATTAATTTAATAAATCTAAAATCTCATTGGCCCTCTCTAAGGTTCAACCAATAGGCTTTAGGCACCCTATGGATGCAACTTAGCTGGGCCTTGACATGTGTTCTATTTGCCTCTTTGAGCAAGGGGTGCCCATTGGGTGAGGGGAGGGTCATTCTATCTAATCCCCTACTTGTGTGGCTTGCCCCATCCTTTGTAGGCATTCTTTTGAATTTCAAGCACCTCAAGCAATAGGCTTGGCCCCAAAGTACCTTAAGCACCTCAAGCACCTTAGTCACCATGTATGAGTTTAGAAAGAGCATGGGCTCTCTCTCTCTCTCTCTCTCTCTCTCTCTCTCTCTCTCTCTCTCTCTCTCTCTCTCTCTCTCTCTCTCTCTCTCTCTCTCTCTCATCATTTCCCTAGCTTCAAGGGCTTATCCCCTCCTTATAGAAATTGGCTTTGACTTCAAGCACATGCCTAGCTTGACCATGCATCTTAGTCATCAAGCATCTCAAGCATAGGCCTAGCTTAACCTAAGGTCTAAATACTTTTACAATAAACTTTGGAGGTCTTTAATGAAGCTAACCCTAAGGTCTTTTAAGATCCATTATGCACACATTGTTCTGCAGTAGACCATCTCCTTGTGAGCCCTTGCGGGGTGAAATCCTCTCCTTTTGGCCCCGTTGTGAGCTTGGTCTAAAAACACATATCTATATTCTAGCTCTTGTTTCCCTTTTATCTTCCCTTATTAAATTATCAGTTTAACATGAGAAAATAATTGGGGTAAAACTAGATTTAGAATTTATGACACTGTATCTCATTTTTTTAACCTTTGGATGTATTGTTAATATTCATGTTCCCAAAGAAATACGAAGGAAGCTTGATGCTCGTGGTCTTAAACTTACCTTCATTGGATATTCTCACACTTCTAAAGGCTACAAATTCTATGCTCTTCCATACCATTATGATAGACTTGTGCTCCTAGGTGTAGTGTCAATTACATCTTGATCTTGAAAGAAATCCATATCGTTTGATAATGTGTACGAAATCTTAGGTGCCATAAAAGTGAAGACAAAATCATGTTGTGGTAATAAACGTGTCCACAAGTTCTAGCATCTTTGCATTAAAAATAAGTATGATGTGTTAAAAAAATCTTTACAATACTAAATTTTGCATTAAAGAAGCATACAACTGTTTTATATTAAGGCCACAATTTGAAATTTATGTGAATAGTCTCTATGAAATTTATCTCGATACACTATATGAAGTTTATATGAATAATCCATATCCCTCAAAATCATGATAAAAACTGTAAAACAAGTAAACAAGATATATAGCACAATGAAGCACACCATACGCTTCGCAAGAGAATATGTGTCATGCGCCTAAGAGAGAGCCTAGGAGTAAAGCGGTACAAATTGCAAAGCTTACGCAAAAATTCAATGGAAACAAAGATGCTTGAAAGCACATCGAAGTATTTGAAGAAGTATGCAATTCCCTAGGTGAACACAACGAACCACATAAGTGCAATGCTTTAAGATTGACTTTGAGTGGGAAGGCTAAGAATTGGTATAGGACCTTGAGGATGGAAGAGAAAACGATTTACCTACTCTTTGGAGATTGTTCCTGAAGGAGTATATACGAGAAGGTGTGCATTGGGGTGTAGCATCTCAGCTACCAAAGGCCGAACATGAGGAAGGTGAGTCAGTGAGAGACTTTATCAGTCATCTAAAGCACTTACACATCAATTGCATTGAATAAAGTCAAAATACAGGGAAAGTGATCAAAATATGGCATTTGAATACCAACAAAAATATTAGCATACGATGGAAGCCATTTCGATCCCAAAACATACATTCTATCTAATCTAGACAAAGAGGAGCTGTGAGATTGGGAGTGATAAGTGAACGAGACACTTCCCTTGATTTTTATAGTACTACTTATATCAAAGCTTTTTGTTGCACTAGGAAGGTATAATCCTAACTACGTACGTAGAGAGCTTAACTATATACAAAAGATTAATCAAAGAAAATTTTGGTCAAAGACAGAATACATTATTGCACTATAGTTGTGTGTACATAGCATGCTCTTTTGTAGAGCCTGAGAGAGAGAGAGCAATACATTACACACATGCACAACATAAAAAGAGTGACAAATTCTAAGCATTCCATCTCTTAAGCTCGAATAGACTTTTCACATCACATTATCATGGGTTAATCTACATAGATTATCTATAAGCAATGGTATGGCAAGGGGTTTCACATGAAATGTAACAAAGCCCACATCTCAACACATGTTCCAAAAGTTAGAAAAGATTATTACAATGAAGGAAACATTTTCCTTGATAAGTGAAATTTGTTCAGAATCATCTTTATACTACAACTCCTTCTGGTGAGATATCCATCACAACATGGATAGGTGAAATTCCTTCTGTATCTCATTTTTTAACCTTCGGATGTATTCCTTATATTCATGTTCCCAAAGAGACACGAATGAAGCTTGATGCTCATGGTCTTAAACTTATCTTCATTGGATATTGTGACACTTCTAAAGGCTACAAATTCTATGACTGTCCATACCATTATGAAAGACTTGTGCTCCTAGGTGTAGCGTCAACTACAACCAAATCTTGAAAGAAATCCATGTCGTATGATAATGTGTACAAGATCTTAGGTGCCATAAAAGTGAAGACAAAATCATGTTGTGGTAATAAAGATGTCCACAAGTTCTAGCATCTTTGCATTAAAAATAAGTATGATGTGACAAAAATAGTTACAATGCTAAATTTGGCAAATGTTAAAGAAGGGTGAAAGCATGTTAACGTGTCACACTTTTTCATGTCCCAGACAATGTTAATTAGCACATTTTTGACATATGCTAACTAGTACAATAACATGAGCTACTTCTCCAAGATCTATGACGTATGATATAGCGATAGAAAGCTCTTGAAACAAGGAATCCAAATGTATAACCTCCGACAAGTTTTGATATTATTTGCAAAGATTTTACCGGATGCCCAACTTTCTAAAGATGTGATAACTTGAAAATGCTAACTAGCATAAAAAGCGTGACACGTTCACATGCTTTCACCTAGAAGCATACAATTGTTTTATATTCAGGCCACAATTTGAAATTTATGTGAATAGTCTCTATACTATATGAAATTTTCCCTATCACTCAAAATCATGATAACAAGTGTAAAACAAATAAACAACATATCTAGCACAATAAAACACCATATGCATAGTTCAGCTTCCAAAATGTTTACAAAGCACAGCGTTTAAGGTGTACTAGAATTTATAGCCCCAAGGATATAAATTTCTTCTCAACTCATAAAGCCAACTTTATGGATAAGAAGCTATCCAATTGTATCAAATTTTGATAGTTGCTTGTTTAACAAGAGATAAAAGATTCCAATTACCCAACCAAGTAGCTTGTTTAACTGCAAGAGATAAACAATTTCAACAACCCAACCAAGTGTTAACCAAGCAACTATCATATCTAGATAGCTACTTGTCTAACAAGAGAGAAAAGATTCGAATTACCCAACCAAGTGTTGAAAGCCATCCTATTTGTCAAGTACTTTAATTATATAGCTAGAAAAGAAAACAATGTAAAACTAGGTAATGGATCTCTCCATTATGTATGAGAATATCATTTAGGTTATGAATTAATTGTTGTTGTGCTCACCCTTCTCAAAACAAAAAAAAAGGAGAAAAGAATGAAGACAAGAGGATTATATTGAATTATGTCTCCATATTATTGAAAATGCAAGCAAAGCATGCATAGGCATCTCCACATTCCCATACAAAACCTTTGTAGCCTATACATTCTTAGTCCTTTCCATCAAGGCACCATACCAAAGGTCACATGTGGAGGCCTCATTGCACTCCCCCCCCCCCCCCCCCCCCCCCCCCAAGACCATTTTCACCCATGTCATAAGTGCTTACAGTCGGTTAACTCATGATCATGATGTACGAATGAGCAAAGCACAAAATTGGTTGCTGGCCACAATAAAGTTTTGCAATTAATTATGTGAGAATGGCCTAATGTACAATTTTGAAGGCATGAGTACCGAAAAGAGAAGATGATATTATAGAATTAGAATAGAATACATAGTTCTTTATTTATTACATTGTACCTTTCAGGGGGATGCCTTGCAGGTGATACAAATTTGTTAGGACGCATGGGACTAACTACAAACACTAGAAGACAAGTGCCATTGGCACTACAAGCAATTCAATGTTGGTTAAGTGTCGTATCGTGTCGGGAGGTTGACCGTCTGGGTCTTTTAATTCCTAATTAAGAACTAGTAGGGGGGTGCCGATGCACCAAGCTACATGCACAATGAGATAGCATGCAGCAGGCCGAGCGTCCTAGTTGAGGGTGTTTTGGACGCTGGCGATGAGGCGGCGCACTTCATCGTCATCAATGCCAAGAGTGGTCTCGAGCACCTCCTCGGGGAGAGGCGGGTTGGAGGCGAAGAGGGCAACGGCGAGTTGGGAGGCACCAGGGTTTTGGCTATTGAGGGCGGCGATGGCAAGAGCAGGCTTGGATTTGTCTGGGTTGAACTGGAAGTGGACGAGGCCACGGGGAAATACAAAGAGATCGCCAGCATAGATGGTTTGGTAGAAGAACTGGTTGGCGGTTGGTTGGGTGGAGGTGGTGACGAAGCCCACGAGCAGTGTGCCTTGGGCGAGGAAGAGGACTTCGGTAGCACGGGGGTGCACGTGCGGCGGGTTGATTCCGCGGGGCTTGTAGTCGATGCGGGCAATGGAAAGGCCTTGCGTGTTGAGGGCGCCGAAGTTGGCGGCGCTGACGAGGTTGACAGCGGAGCCGAGGTTTCCGGTGAAGTTGGTGGCGTTGCGGAGCAGTTGGGAAGCGAAGTCGAAGGATTGCACGGCAGCGGCAGGCTTGCAGGCCAGGCCGTTGATGTTGAGAGTGAGCTGGAGCTGCTGCAGCTCGTCGGGGCTGAGGGCCACGCAGAAGTCTTGCAAAGGGTCCTCGTCAGCAGCGCGGACAGTTGGAGGCAGGGGTGCGGCCAACCCCAGCAGCAGTAGAGCTAGCTGCAGGCCAGCCACAAGCTGCTTGGGCGACATACTGTTAAGAGGAGTAGCTGCGGTGATGCAGAGGCGCGATCAGGGCTGGGCTGGGTGAGAATTGTAAGTGGCCGAGAGAGCTGGGCTAATATGATAAGGCCGGGAGAGCTGTATATAAGGCTAATGTAATGAGGCCGCACTTGATGAGCTCTTCTCCTTTTATGGGCGCGGACGCAGAGGGTGTGCTCCTGGGACCGAGTCCTGTGCCAGGTCTGCTGCTCCTGGGACCGAGTCCTGGCTCGACGTCTATCACGTTACCTGCTTGTTCCTTGTGCGCCTCGACGTCGTCAACATTTGAGTTTTTAAACCACTTAAACCGCGTTTAGCTGGTTAGGGACGACCTTTCCTCCGGTTTTGAAATTATCATCCACCACGTGACACGACAGCACCCAAAAAGCGGTTCAAATGTCGCAACACGCTTCTAAATAGTCCCTAACTTCTAAATAGTCCCTAAGTGAAGGATAGCTTGGCACTGTTTTGGCTATAAACTTTATGGGCTCCTTCTAGTCCCCAAGGTTTCCTTCTCTCCGACGACATGCGGGCCAAGTGGTGTCCGAGGCAACTAGTATAGTGAAGCGAGGCCTAGGCATGGTAGCTGCACCTTTTATTTTGAGAATGGGGGATTCAAATCCAAGCATCACTTTACTTGCACAACACCAGCGACAAGAGTGACAACGTCAACAAATTATCCCATGGCTTTCGTCCACTGATCAAGTTGACACATTTAGACGGGGCAAGCCTGGCAAGATAAGGGTCATCATTATTAGCGACGGGTCATCTCAATGATTGAGTAGTATCACTACCAAAAATGCTCGTGCTTGCTTACCTCATATCATAATAAATGTAAGCAACATTTATCGGGGCAAACTATGACGTGGTGACCTTGATGTCTCAACACTCTATTGGAAGCCAAACACCATCTCTTCTACTACATGAGCATCACTCAAAGGCATGCTGAAACTTGTCTGCTCCAAGGGTCTTAATTATAAAGGCATCCGTAGTTACGTACCTCAGGTCAGTGCCAAACCCTATCTCTAATAAAGTGGTAGGTGCTTCACCCATGGAGGGAACACTTGATTTTGTGCTAGTTGTATGCTACTAAGATTGGACTCAAGTTAGATGACAGCTTGTCTCCCAACCTACATACCCAACTCTTGATGTAGCATATGTAACCAAGCTGCATCATATTACGCCAATACAACATCCTTGTACTCTTGAAGTAGCATATGTAACCAAGCTGCATCATTTTACGCCAATACAACACCCTTGTACTCTTGAAATAGCATATGTAACCATGCTACATCACGTGATGCCAATACAACACCCTTGTACTCAGCCTACTATGTATTCAATAAAGGAATCATGCGTTCCACCTTGCTGCTCCATGTGATGGAATAATTATTACTCCAAAGTGAACTCGAAAATCTATTGTCCTTTCAATTAAAGCATAGACCCTAGGCTATGCATAAATCTACTCACCTATAATACTACATTGTGAACAAATATATATTGCCTCATAATGCATACAAAAATGAGTCAACCAATAGCCTATTAATAGCTGAGAATGATATTAGTGTAGTCTTCGACATCATGAAGACTAAGGTTCATACCTGTCTCCAAAGGCATATCAATTAATAGCTTTGCAACCTTCACAAGGCTAAACCTACACAGTAATATCTCAATGTACTTTGTGTGACACAATTTGTTACCATATTGTGGTAGCATTAACCACATACACTACCAATTGAGTCCTCATTCCTAGAGGGCCTAAGTTGCAACTCAATGCTAGACTCACTCTCCAATCAATATAAGTCTTGCCGTGACAATATCAAGTAATGAGGGAGAGATGAAGCTCCCAAAATCTTCCTCTACTTGCGAGCACTCTCAATCACTTCATCGACGCGATCTCTTATCTTCAAATTTTGATATAAGGGAATAGAGATAGGCCTACAATCAATTAACAACATATTTGACGGTATTGGTGTATACCACCTTTCTAATAGCCTTATGCCCCCTACGTCCATGCATATGATTAATGCATAAAAACACCATATATATATATATATATATATATATATATATATATATATATATATATATATATATATATATATATATATATATATATATATATACACACACCCAAACCTTCCATGACCAATTACTACTTTTTTTTATAGGATCCACTTCAAACTCACTACGCCAAAGAACCGAACCATCCACAGAGATGAAAACAATCACAACATCTATCTCATTTTTTAGCACATATACAAAAAGTGATGTGCACCACTAATCTAAAATTTAAGGGAATCAAATTTAAGGCACAGAGAGGGTAGAAGCTAGAGAGAGAGAGAGAGAGAGAGAGAGAGAGAGAGAGAGAGATCAAACAGACTCGATGTAGGATTTTTGGTGGATGCGATCTCATTCCTCACAAACTATTCTTAAAATCAAGATCCATGTTGGGCATAGCTCTTCTCTTTCCCATAACTACCTAAAGGTTATCTTAAAAAGGATGCACACCCTTTGCAACCTACATGCCAGTGCTCCAATGTTGGTAGTGGCTCCCAACCCCCTTGCAGTCATTGTTACTTGTTTTGTCATCTTGTCAAGCAACTCATCCAGCACGGTCTACAACACATATTTTTCAATAGACTCCCACATTCTATAACTTCGACCTACAACGTCCATGTTGGTTTGTAGCCTGACTTTAGCAACTTCACCAAATAAGCTATAATCCACAACTAAGACTATCACAACATTGTAATGTACCCACAAAACGGAAAATATCATAAAAATGGATAAGAGCCTATAATTTGTGCATTGCCTCTAATGATTCAAAGATGTCTCTCTAGTGGATGACTGTAAGTAACATAGTTTGAAGAATTAATCAATAAGAAAACTTATTTTATTGATGGGATCAGTTTAGATAGGTTCTTACTCATGACCTACATGGTTGACACCAACATCACCATTGTGGCAAGGTACAAACTTCAACATGGGCAAGGGGGAACAGTCGTGAAGGTTGTTGAGATCTTCAACAACAATTATGGAGTGAACAAAAATTTAAGCGAAAAAAATGTTGTTCTAAGTGAAATGCAGTACTACATCAACTTTGGAGGCTTACCATGACCAAAGGGTGAAACATTTTCAAAGATAATCATTTTTCCCATAAATAGAGGTCTTTAAAATGAAAGCTCAAGGAAGGATTTTCAAAAAATATTTGTTCTATTACGAGATTGGAAGTTTTTTCAAAACCATGAAAGGAAACTTTTATGTCCTATTAGGTTACCAACCTAGTGTTAAAATAAAAAGATCTTGCAGCACCTGAAGAGAAGCATGAGACTGCCTCCAAAACTAGAGGAGAAGCATGCAACCCATTGATGGAGATAAAAATTATGAGGGAAGCACATATTCCCTATGATGCCCACTCTATGCCATATGTACAACTGGTCAATCATGTTTTGACTATATTGCTCAATTATTGAGCTAATGTAGGAAAAACAAGCAAAATGTGAGTGTCTCCTCACCCAATTACCATGCTCATGCGCAAGTGGTGATTAGGGAGTGGGATTATTAAAAATTAGCTAAGGCAATAGAAATTAAAGGGGAGGACCATCATTTGGCTACGTCAATTATGATGGGGAATCTATGTCAAACAATAATGCTTTGTAATTTGGTTATTGTAGGTCCAAGATAATTGATTTGTATGAAAGGTATACAATCTTAGTGTCCAAGATAATATTTTTGCTTGTATCAATGTATGCAAACTATGTTGATTTATATGACAAATTTGGTTTTACTTTGGTCACTATGGATATATCTTGGCATTATGCACTTTTAATGAGATTTGACACAGCCAGTGGACATGGTCATTGGACATGCCAAGTGATAAGTCCTTCCCTTACTGATTTAGTAGTGCACTTTTAATTTAACTTTCATGGTACTTTGGTGAGGAAGATCAAAACATCGATCACTTGTGATAAGGAAATGACAAATATCAACAACAAAACAATAAAATGAACAACATGAAGTGAACAATGAAGAACAACCATGAACTAACAATGGATCACAATAACAACACGGAAATACACAACAACAACAAGTTGTAGATGTGTGTTTTTACAAGATTCCTCCAATTCAACAAGAAAATTAGTATTATACATTTTTGTATAAAACACTTAATTTGTAACCACCCTTTTTACGTATAGGGGAGATTGTGAGTCCCTCTTCTTGCTTATGTTTGAGGAGAGGCTTGTGATTGTGTGTTTACACCCTTTGTAATAGGCGATACTTGTGTTTGCCTCACCCTCTATGTGTTTGGAGAGGATTGTGTGAAACAACACCCAAAAGGGGGAATTGTTGGGATCATGGATGTGGGCTTGGTTGCATTTTGTATGAAGTCCCTCGCCATGTCATGTGCTTATGTGTAAGCTAACTATGTATAACTTATTTGATATGTGGCATGTGGAATGTTATGTGAAAATGTAAGTCAACCCTAAGAGTTGGAGTGGTAAGAATGTGCCATTTTTGTGTGTTGTGCATGTGTGCCAACTATTGTACTTTCTCTATCTCTACAAAAGAGCATGCTTTGCACACAAACTATAATGCAATAATATGCTACCTCTTTTGCAACAATTCTTTTGATTTACTTTGTGCTTTTAGTTAAGATCTATAGCTGCATGTATTACTCATGAATGTCATTTATTATCCACCCTAATCCCTATCAACATGTATTTAACATAATTGTCTTGATTCCACAAATACCACTAGAGCATATGGAGATCTGGAACCAATGATAATCTAGCACTTGAATGCGTTAGCATCAAAGCACCAAAGGAATTCATAAAAAAAGTAAACACATATACATAGAAACCAATACGAGGAGGAAAGATAATAGGGGCCTTTTTTGTTTTCTCTTTATCTCTAGTTGTCTCATCCTATACAATTTTCCAGGTAGCAATATAGCGATTGCTTGAGAGAAAGAAGGACATGTCGCAAGACTAAGCCTAGGACTTGCATGTGTGCATGCACATGTACAGGTGTGGGTGCGCGCGCACGTGCACACACGCGCACACACACACAAAGAACTAAGAATTGTGTAATATAAATGCCCATTTCTCCTTGAAAGTTGGTGTGAATCAAAAGACACTTGATTGTTTGATTGTTACAATCAATATCTTTTACCTTTCCTCTAGGTCTATACTGCACGTCCTTCTAGCTTTTGCCCCTCACAATTCTCTGTTATATAAAACTACTTTGTCTTGAATGTTTTAGTACTGTGCATATGGTGTCTATTCAAAAAACAAAGTAGTGGTGTACATCTTACCTCATGTCATAGAATTTCCTCAAGGCTTCATAAAATCTCTCCCTAAAACCTTTCTATGAACCCCAATGACGATGCAATAGAATTGGAAATTGGAGTTAGTTGTTGTGTGAAGGAGAGAACTTTTCATTTTATAATAATAAATCAAAGATGCAAAGACATGGCTTTTGTGCATCGGGATTCTTGTGTATCTTTCCTAGCTTACTTTTTAAGATTACATTATCACATTATGTGTGCAATTTCAATTTTTTGTGTACCTTTGACTTTATTTTTAGCTTCCTTTATGACACTATTACTCCTGTTATAGGCATCATTTCCTTGTGCTGGTAAGATTGTACTCAAGTTAAATGATAGCTAGTCTCTCGACCTACATACCCAAATCTTGAGGTAGCATATGTAACCAAACTACATCATGTGATGCCAATACAACACCCTTGTACGCATCCTAGTATTTATTCAATAAAGCAATTATGCGTTGCACCTTGCTACTCCATGTGATGGATTTTAGCAACGGGCAGTGAACGACCTTCAGTGATGCTATTTTTAGCATACAATGCTTCATTTTTTTGATACACATATCATTTGTATATGCACTTTTGATGTATTTATAGGCTCTACATGAGTTTCAAATTGTATGTTTGACTCTATCATGATGCCTAAGAGCTCTACAGATACATACAATTTTATGCATCTCATGGGTGGCCGAACATTTTGTTTATGCCCTTGGTATAAAAGTGAAAGTTAGGTCATTTTTCACTTATTCTTTTGCGAGTAATTAAGATTTCATGGAATCTTGTGAGGAAGGTGGAGATGGTGATTCATGTAGTGGAGCTTCCTCTTGTGCTTCCACTCTTTCGATGGCTAAAATTGAAAGTTGAGTACTCTTCTGCTTCTAGCTCCCGGACCGTGTGATTTGCATTAATGGTGTGTGGTGAAGTGTTAATTAGTCTAATTATTTCTTCCCACTCTCATTTCTATTCTCCTTTGATTGATTGGTGAGCTCTTTGAGCTTTTTATCTATGTGTGAGTGATTAATGAGTGTGTGCACCATTGTCCTCTTGATTTGTGAGATTAGAGAGTAGGCATTAAGTAGCACACTATTTGCATTGCATTCCCTTCTTCTTCTCTCTCACAATTTGGATCCGCTTCTTGAATTTCTTTTGACTCCATGCTTCCATGCACTAGTCGGTCTTTGGTCCTCCAAATTGACATAATATCGGTGGATTGAGCTATGCTACAACCCGCCAACATTGGCACCGTTGTCAAGGATCGGTTGCTGAAGCTAGCGGAGCCATTAGTGTGTAGAACTCTCATTAACCATCAATCAAAGTAGTTTAGGTTTTCAATTAGGTATTGGTGATGGTGAATGGCTGATTTGTGAGGAGATTTTGGCTAAGAAATTGGCTAAGAAATTGTATGTATTTTTCATGTTTTCCCCTCTTTTTCACTAGTTTTGACACTAATTTGTGACTAATTTACTAACAATTTTTATGCTAAACATGTGTGTTTACTTAATTAGAGGCTTGGAAATCGCTCTATTGAAAAAAAAAATTGCAAAATTTCATGTAGATTTGAGTGATTTTTAGTGTGTAATTAAGGGATTTTTCACTAATTATTCTCTATATTACTCACTAATTGTATCACTTAAGGCATGTGTGTTTAATGCTACACATTGATAAATCTTTAATTCGATGTGCACTCATTATTCTTATGCATTTTATTTTGTTGAAATGGAAGCTACACATAAGATTTTGTGTTGGTGTCTGTGGTCATGGTCAAAGCGGTTTTAGAAGTACACACACACACACACACACACACACACACACACTGGTGGAGTCGTCACTTGGAGTGATAATCTGATGCAATTCTTGACGTAAACGTGAGTGTACTAACCCATTCAATTTTTTATTTAGGTGCAACTTTGAATTGAAATTAGACACAACAAAATTGGTTCAATTTTGTGTGTATTGGGTATATGCGTCTATGTGTAGGCAAAGTGCACAAATTTGAGTGCAATTATGTGACAATGTTGATGCCAATTGATTGATTTGAAGTTATCAGAGGTTTATGGTCATCAAATTGATTATGGTGAATGGTTTGAAGTTTGCAAATTGCATCATTATGCTGTCAAAATTGCGATAAATATATGTGTGTGTAAGCTTGTAAGTGTGTTAATTGTGCATGTTTATACACTGTCAAATTGCTTTGAATGATTGAATAGATGTGCAAATGAGATGGTGAAAATTATGGTTTGAGTACGATTGCTAGATCAAAGTGGCAAAAAGTTTAATTAGACCACTAATTAGACGAACTTTCAGGTCAAATTTGAGTCAAAACAGTAAAAAACGATCCAAAACGGTTCAAATTTGAGTGGCATATTGATAATTGATTGATTGGATGATATAATTACATTTCACAGTGTTGCAAGTTGAGTTGAATTGGATGCATAATTTTCAAAAAAAAAGTGGTACTATTTTGGCTATTTTTTGTAAATGTTTAACTTTTTTTGGGAAATTTATTTCTTAAATTTCTCTATCCTTAGCAAAAAAATGTGAAAATAGAAAAACCTGATGTGAAATGCCAATCTAGAACATGTTTTGTGACTCTATGACCTTTTTTTAATTTTTGGCTATTTTTTAAACATTTTTAGCGTATTTTTACAAACTCGGGAATTTTTTTAAAACTTTTATATTAAAGAAAACGCCCACACAAGCACACACACACACAACATTCTACCACTCCCTCTCTCTTTTTTCCATTTTTTGAAAAGAAAACGTGCGCACGCGCACACACACACACACACACCCAAAAGGCTTTTGTATTATAGTTTCTCCCATAAATAGAGACTTGGTACAATACAACCTTTGTGTTCTTTGAAACCTTGATGGTGTAATGAAGATAGAGAGCTTCATGCACCACAATTATGCCCGTAACTTAGCTAAATGAAAGCACTAACTTGTCCTCGGCATCAATCCCAAGACCTCAAACACCTTCGAAGGTGGAGAGAGCTAGCAGGGAATGAGGATAGGGAAGAGGAAGAAGAAGCATTACTACAAGATAGAAATAGTTCCTCACTTATCATCACTCTTACTGCTTAGGATAGCATAATAGTGTCAGGACAAGGGTCCTGTAACCTAAGAACTAGAATGGTCATGGACTACGACCAAGGGTCGGGCTAGACAGTGTGGACAGGGGATCCGTCTAGGGAAAGGGGCTAGGAGCCCGCCTATATAAAGGGAGGTTGGGAGGAGGATCTTGAGTCTAGTTTCCCCTAGTTCGTACACTGGTATCAGAGCAAGGTTTCTAATTTTGGGAAGGCACAGCCGTGGTGTTGGAGAGCCACACAACTTCTTGCATGCTTTTTGCATGTCGGGGTCATCTCATCTCCTGTGAAGCGGACGACAAAGGCGTGACTGCGTGGGCAATTGCCCTTGGCAAGGAGAGCTGCTGAGTGAAGGTGCTGCGTATCAATCGCGGGCCGGCTCATCTCCTGTGAAGCGAACGACGAAGGCGTGACTGCGTGGGCAATCGCCCTTGGCAAGGAGAGCTGCCGAGTGAAGGTGCTGCGTATCAATCGCGGGCCGGCTCAACACGAGCGCCCCGGGATTCTGAGCAAGGTTCGACACAAGGGCGGCCCCCAATTCGCCTCGCATCACTCCCCCTCACCTTTGCTTGCTTCTCGCGCTGTCTACGGGCCGCCATCGCCTGTGTTGAGTTGTTTTTGTACACCCCATGGGCGCCCAACCCATTTGGGGTTAGAGGCCAAAAGCTTTTCACCAACCAATGGACGGTACCCACAGCGGGTACGCCCCCCCTCTTGTGAAGCTCGGGCAAGGCTCGGCATACCGACATGGGTTTAAAAATTTTGTCGGCAAGGCCTTTATTTTTGGCAGAGTTTCTGAAATTGCAGAATTTACAATCATCTACAGTGCATTTGGACGCTTGTTCTTCTGTTATTTTTCGACACTCCACGGGTCCTGAAGACCAAAAATTCTGGACCAAAATTTGGCAACCAACATTTGCAAGATCCTTCATCAAGTCCGCATACGGTGACTTGCAACTTGCGGGACTGCATCCAATGCAATGTCAGGACAAGGGTACTGTAACCTAAGAACTAGGATGGTCATGGACTACGGCCAAGGGTCGGGCTAGACAATGTGGATAGGGGATCCGTCTAGGGCAAGGGGCTAGGAGCCCGCCTATATAATGGGAGGTTGGGAGGAGGATCTTCATCCCCTAGTTCTTACACTAATGTCCTAACTATTCCAACCAAATCAACGGTTAAGACACCGGAACTAGCCAAGTTATTTGTGGACAATCTATACAAATTGTATGGGTTGCCAAGTAACATTGTTAGTGACCGTGATCCCAAGTTTAACAACCACTTTTGGAGAGCTGTATTTAAACGATTGGGTATACAATTAAACCTTAGTACATCTGATCATCCAAAAACGGATGGTCAAAAGGAACGGGTTAACCAGGTACTAGAGGATATGCTAAGAGCATACGTCAGCAAAAAACAGTCAGACTGGGAAGAATACTTACCTATCCTCGAGTTTGCCTACAACAGTTCTAAGCATGTCACAACAGGTTTTATTCCTTTCATGCTCATGTACGGGTTTCAACCTAGGTCACCAGTTACGGTGGGGTTGGCAACCAAAAAACTCCAACAGGTTAAGGATTTTCTCCAAGACCACATGGACATGCTGAAACTTGCTCGTCAGAATGTCCGGCAAGCACAGGATCGGTATAAGAAATATACTGATGAGAAACGTCGACAAGTTACCTTCGAAGAAGGGGAGGAAGTATTTTTACGTGTGCCGGAACATTCAGAAAGTCTGAAAACTGGACCGACACCTAAATCATCTCCCCGATATTGTGGGCCTTTCAAAATACTCAAGCGAGTCGATGATCGTGCCTACAAACTATTACTACCGTCACATTCTCGCATTCATCTGGTGTTTCATGTAAGCCGTCTACAAAAGCGGTTACATGGAGACGACAACGTCATTGACCAACAGGTTTTGGTTGATTACATTGAGCCTCCTACCTTACCGCATGAACCTGAACGTGTTATGGTTTATCATGAGTTGCGTACACGACATCACGTACGACAACAAGCCTTAATCAAGTGGAAAGACCGACCTGAAGAAGGTGCCACTTCGGAAAACATTAGTGTTCTTAAGAAGAAGTTTCCCACTTTTGTTTTCGAGGACGAAAACTCTTCTTAAGGGGGGAGTAATGTCAGAACGAGGGTCCTGTAACCTAAGAACTAGGATGGTCATGGACTACGGCCAAGGGTCGGGTACCAATGTAAGACCTAGGAGACTGAGATGTCGGATCCTCCTCCCTACCGCCCTATATATAGGCCTAGCTCCTAGCTCTTGCCCTAAGCGGATCCCCAGTCCACACTGGTCCAGTCCAGGCCCTTGGCCTAGGTCCCTAACCCCCTAGGTTGGGCTTTTCCCCGTAGGACCCTTGTCCTGACATTACCCCCCCCTTAAGGAAGAGTTTTCGTCCTCGAAAACTAGAGTGAAAAGGATAAGTTTTCACAAAAGTCGTAAAGCAATAGACTTGACTGTAGACTAGTCAAATCATCTTAAAACCGTACCATAAGACTCATCATATCAAGAGTTGTAATGTGCATATGCTATTTAGCATATCCTAAGTGTGCTCTTAGCACCTCTGAATGGTGTAACCACCTATAGTTTATGCTCGTAGCACAACACTTAGGTTCTTTACATGGCACTACTCATATACTTTATGGATTGCTTCTAGCTTATCGCATTAACACTCTTTAGCTGATCCATTCATTGGCTATGCCTTGTAGCATGTCTATGCTCCTGGTATTTCTATGCTCGTAGCAAGTTTATGCTCTTAGCATGTCTATTGTCCTTTCTTAAGTAGCAGAATATAAACCTTTGTTTATAACATGCTCAAAACTTAAGTTACAGGAATGATTGATAATTTACTCCCTCCATTCAAAAGAGAGGTTTCATCCTTAAAACAACTAGAGATGTAGTCTCATGCCGCCTCAAACAAAAGAGTGTTAAACACTAGGTCCCATAGCACCTAGTGTGCATGCAATAACAAACTTTTATCCTAGCCTGTAGAATACAAGAATGCATGAATCAACATAGATTGATAGCATTCATTTACTAAGATAACACATTAGATCATAACAGAAAACACATGTTCCGGGTCTAAAGTGTGTAACTAAAATGCGCTTGTGCATCCATAGAAACTTGTTGTTAAGCAACTATCCATTAAAGTTGCATCTGGTAGTCATAACTTGCTACCGTAAACAAGCCCTACCATCTTGTAGTCATAACTTGCTACTGTAAGCAAGCCCTACCTAGTACCAACAATTTCTGGCCACTGAAACTGTTCCCAGTACTTGTGCTAGAATGGTCTTGGGGAATGGAATTGACCAGCACCTTGGGTTTTTGTTGCGACACATAATTAAGGAATGGCGCCAGTGTCAGTCCTTGAGAACTCATATTCTCCTCATGTGGAATATGTCTCACATAGGGATGTTAGAAATGTAACATCCGTCAAGTACGAAATGTACTTGTGTGTGGAGGAAACGTAAAACACTCAGCGACATGAGTGAGAGGGACCCTCATTAAACCTACTCCACACCGTGACTAAACTGAACTCCGTGAGTTCCTAGACCATGTTGAACGTCCACGTAACGTAAAACATGTGCCAAAAGAACGATCTCTACCGTTGTAGTCCTGTGTTCGTCTTAAACATGTTGACCCAAAAGACAGGTAATGTCTGTGGCGCAACTTCTTGTCCATCGTATGAAAAGCTGATATGTGGAAAGGAAAGGTAGGTACTACGTACACAAACCTCTAATCCTGACCAAAAAACATGACCGTGTCATGTGCATCAGAAAATCAAAAACTAACATATAGTTCACATATAAAGCATAGCGTAAAAGAAACGCTTACCATGAAGAGGAAAAGTACCTCATACTTACCTTGACGAAATATGCCATAGAAGTAAAGGGTGTTACCTGAACCAATGCCTAAACTTGTGAACTAAGCACTAAACAAACATTGCTTAGAAACATAGACAACAAATAGATTTAAAGGGTCGAAAAGCCAGGTGGCCCGAGATCCTTCAGGAATATGACGCCAAATTAAGGTATCGCAAAGGCCGATACACAATGTAGTGGCAGATGCTTTAAGTCGAATGCCATAATCAATTTGCTCTTGTTCACGAAACTTCATAGTGAATTTTTAGATTCTCTCAAGGGCAAATATGAGCAAGATGAAACATATTCCAAAGTGTGGAGCCATGTTCAAAAGAGGGATCCTTCTCACTCTAATGCAGGTAGTGTACAGATAACCTCCACACCTAGTTCTCCTTTATCAAGTGATGAACTACAACGATGGAAGCATTTTACCATCGACAATGGGTACCTGCTCCACAAGGGGAGAGTTGGTGTACCGAGGGGACACAGACATCCAGCGCCAAATTCTTTATGAATGTCATGATAGTCCAAGTGCAAGGCACATGGGAATTAGAAAAACTTATTCTCTCGTACGACGATAGTTTTACTGGCCAGGTTTACATGGTTTTGTTCAAGCTTATGTCTTGCATTGCCAAAAATGTCAAGTGAACAAGGCAAAGTGCCTGAAAGCAGGAGGACTCTTACATCCTCTGGAAATTCCCAATGGAAAATGGGAAAGTATCTCTATGGATTTCATTGTAGGTTTACCAACCACTATACAAGGTCATGACTCAGTATGGGTGGTCATAGACAGGTTGCCTAAACTATGCAAGTTTATTCCGACCAAATCAACGATTAAGACACCGGAACTAGCCAAGTTATTGTGGACAATCTCTACAAATTGTATGGATTGCCAAGTAGCATTGTTAGTGACCATGATCCCAAGTTTAACAACCACTTCTGGAGAGCTGTATTTAAACGATATGGTACACAATTAAACCTCAATATATCTGATCATCCAGAAATGGATGGTGAAACGGAACGGGTTAACCAGGTGCTAAAGGATATGCTAAGAGCATACGTTGTGAGCGGGATGAAAACACACACAGCGCCTTTATAACGACCCGACACACACTCTTGGGAAGATACACACACACACTATGGGGCACCACTCGGCTTAGACAACACACCTGGCCGAGACAGGGAACACACCTCTGGAGTGAGAGGAGAGAGACTATCCACTTGCCCACTCCACACAGACACACACACACACACCCAAAAAACTCAGCTCAAAAGAGGATAATTTCTGATGTTTAGATACAATTGAGCTTTGGCCAACACCAATGGGGCAAATAGCTCACACAATATGGGTAAAATAAGCCAGATACAATCACAAACTAGAGCAGAAACTTCGCTCATAGGAGAAACTTACACAAAAAAAAATCAAGAAAAGAGTGATGAATTTGGCAAAATGGACAGCACCATCGCGTCCAGAACGGCCCAAAACCCTAGTCTACAATGTCAAAGTGCTCAAATCCGACCTCGGATGAGCAGTTTACGGCCAAAATAAGCTCCAAAATGAGCAAAAACACACCTGCGGCTATTCCTCCTCTCTTCTCCACGTTTTTTCTGGTCTTCTCTCTATTTTTTCAGTTCCCACACTTAGCTTTTTTATTTGGGCACCCTTGGCCTTTTAGATGACCTCAAACGGACCCCGAACAGGCCAAAAACTGACCTCGCAGTGCATAGTTGTCACCCTCCTGCATCCATGCGCACACCTGGCACTCATTTCTTTTCAATAATGTGTCTCGAAACCACGTGAGGTGGCCCCAAAAAGTGGTCCTAATGATGACCTTTCTGTATAACTCTCACAAGAAAACACCACTTTGTGTCCGTATTCATCCACGTGCAAATATTGACCCCGTCCGGCCTCCTGACGCCACTCGATGCCATCTGACGCACCTGCTTACCTCATGTCGTCGGCCTGCGGATAGCTTCCTCGAGAAGTTTTACGCGCTTCCAACTCCTCCTTATTGTAGGAAAAACACACTAGTACTGATAATAGTGAAAATCGTTGCACTATGTACACCCTGTCCTACCTGTACACACGTGGGCCCCACGTAACCACCTGGCTATGGAAATTGGGTAATCCTTTATTCGATGCACCATGCATGTGTATGTACATATGCGCAATCCCTTGCATCAAAAAAAATCCTGACATAATTTGCCCATCCCCTAGCCTGCTAGATCATTCATGATCAGCAGCAGCAAAGAGAGATATGAGACTCGCCGCATCACAGGTCTCCTCATCCTTCACCAACATTGCTTGCTCCACAGACAGCTCATCTTGCTCCACCATCATCAATCTAGCATGATACAATTTAAGACGCAATCCATTTACCCTTGACTTATGTAGAACACCATCCAGGTTAGCCAGCTGATATGTGCCATTTGGAAAACACTCCACTACCTTGAAAGGGCCTTCCCACTTAATTTGAAACTTCTTTTGGAAGGTGTTTTCCAGCTTACTGTTGTAGCGCAAAACCAAGTCATGTTTCTTGATACCCTTACTTTTGACCTTTTCATTTATCTTTGCCAAAGCCTTATCCTGCATCTGCCCATAATGCTCCAATGCGCTCATCCTATCCAACTGGACCTCTTGTAACTGCAAGAGTCTCTCTTTGAATGCATCACTAGGTGGCCCAAGCAACTTCTCTAACATCTTGACCACAGGTAACTCTACCTCCACAGGCAATAGTGCTTCCTTTCCATACACCAAATGAAATGGAGTAAACCCTGTACCTGTCTTCACCGAAGTAGGGTAAGCCCATAATGCACTAGGCAATTCCAAATCCCAATTCTTTCCTTAGTGCTCTGTCACTTTAGAAAGAATTTGTACCAACTCACCATTGAATCTTTCATTTAATCCATTACACTGCGGGTAATAAGGAGTGGTATGCTGGTGCCTAATCTTCATCTTTGTGCATAAGAAGTCTAGCAGTTTAGCTCTAAATCCTGGCCCCTTATCTGAAAGTAGCTCTAATGGCACCCCAAACTTGCAACATATTTCATCATACACAAATTTTCCCACATCCTTTGCAGTGATCTCTTTTACTGCTATAGCCTCTGCCCATCTAGAGAGATAGTCCACTACCGTCAAGATATAGCTTTTGCCCCTGCTTGTGATAGGTAACGGGCCTATTGCATCAATCCCCCACTTTTCAAACACATCAAACGCCATAATGGTTTTTCGTAGCTCTGGCTTCAACACTCTCTTCCCAAATGCTTGACACCTATTGCAAGACCTACACCAATGGTGAACATCCTTGTGCAAACTAGGCCATACATACCCCTCTTGCAAAATCTTATGCAAGGTGATCTTTAGAGCAAAATGGCCACCACATGCGCCTTCATGATTCTCTTCCAACACTCTGTAAAGCTCCTCCCGCCAAGGTACACGTCTCAACACGAGATCAGCCCCTTTCATGTATAAGACATCACCAATCAATTTGTACCTGTATGCTCTACGCACAAAGCCATACTTCTTAGACTTCTGAATCTCCTTTGGAATGATTCCTGTTAGCAAAAACTCCTCTTCTTGAGCCAAAATTTCCCGGCCATGATAAAGAGGTAAAGTGGTCCTCAACACAAATAGCTCCCCAATCATGCCTTGAGCTGCTTCATGTGCCTCTCCATTTAGAGCACGTTCAATGTGTCTGATGCTCCATGCTTCAAACTTTTTTAACAGGCCTTTAATTCTGAAGCACATTTCCTTCAATGAGGTGTTCTTACTCTTCCACACACCCAACATTTGCTTCACCACTAACAAGGCATCACCTTTTATGCTCAACCTCCGAACCCCATGCTTCAAACAAATGTGTAATCCGGCTTCCAGAGTAGCATATTCAGCCTCATTGTTACTATGAGCATCCAATTTGAACCCTCTCTTGCATACTAGCTTCCCCTCTGGATCATAAAGTGCTATACCCCCTGAAGCTGCATCATGGCTCTTTCTGTATGAACCATCAAAGAACAACACATGTGCATTGCTGATCTGTGGCACTTCTTCAACTACCTTTCTCACCACCTCTTCCTTAACAATAAGGGGATTCTCCTTGTAGGTCAACAAATCAGCTAGGGTAGCCCTTGTACTATCTTCCACTAGAAAAGAGAACTCAAACTCTTGTAGCTCAATTACCCATTTCTTCACCACATTTGACATGTTAGTACCATTAATTAACTGTGGCAAAAAGGCATAACTCGTCAAGAAAACAAAAGGCCGTGGTAGCAAGTAATGACGAAATCGTCGACAAGCAAATATTACACTGGCCATCACTAACTCTACTTCCGAGAACTTTCTCTCCGCTACCAACTTCACTCGGCTTGCACAATACACTGGCCTCATATAATGGCTGCCCTTCCCCTTTTGCAATAGCATGGCTCCAATGGCATCATCCCCTACTGAGGGATTTACATAAAAAACTTTCTCCCAATCAGGAGCCTGCATGGTTGACAAACCCCCTAACACCTCTTTCACCTCTTGAAACACTTCTTCACACTTTTCATCCCATTGCAATGGATCATGCTTTGCCACTTGTTGTAATGGATAAAGAATCTGAGAAGACAATGGAATAAACCTTGTCCCCTTTGAGAGAGAGGGCTTGGAAAAAGCTTAAACAATTAATTTAATAAATCTAAAATCTCATTGGCCCTCTCTAAGGGTCAACCAATAGGCTTTAGGCACCCTATGGATGCAACTTAGCTGAGCCTTGACATGTGTCCTATTTGCCTCTTTGAGCAAGGGGTGCCCATTGGGTGAGGGGAGGGTCATTCTATCTAATCCCCTACTTGTGTGGCTTGCCCCATCCTTTGTAGGCATTCTTTTGAATTTCAAGCACCTCAAGCAATAGGCTTGGCCCCAAAGTACCTTAAGCACCTCAAGCACCTTAGTCACCATGCATGAGTTTAGAAAGAGCATGGGCTCTCTCTCTCTCTCTCTCTCTCTCTCTCTCTCTCTCTCTCTCTCTCTCTCTCTCTCTCTCTCTCTCTCTCTCTCTCTCTCTGTCTCATCATGCCCCTAGCTTCAAGGGCTTATCCCCTCCTTATAGAAATTGGCTTTGACTTCAAGCACATGCCTAGCTTGACCATGCATCTTAGTCATCAAGCATCTCAAGCATAGGCCTAGGTTAACCTAAGGTCTAAAGACTTTTACAATAAACTTTGGAGGTCTTTAATGAAGCTAACCCTAAGGTCTTTTAAGATCCATTATGCACACATTGTTCTTCAGTAGACCATCTCCTTGTGAGCCCTTGCGGGGTGAAATCCTCTCCTTTTGGCCCCGTTGTGAGCTTGGTCTAAAAACACATATCTATATTCTAGCTCTTGTTTCCCTTTTATCTTCCCTTATTAAATTATCAGTTTAACATGAGAAAATAATTGGGGTAAAACTAGATTTAGAATTTATGACACTGTATCTCATTTTTTTAACCTTTGGATGTATTGTTAATATTCATGTTCCCAAAGAAATACGAAGGAAGCTTGATGCTCGTGGTCTTAAACTTACCTTCATTGGATATTCTCACACTTCTAAAGGCTACAAATTCTATGATCTTCCATACCATTATGATAGACTTGTGCTCCTAGGTGTAGTGTCAATTACATCTTGATCTTGAAAGAAATCCATATCGTTTGATAATGTGTACGAAATCTTAGGTGCCATAAAAGTGAAGACAAAATCATGTTGTGGTAATAAACGTGTCCACAAGTTCTAGCATCTTTGCATTAAAAATAAGTATGATGTGTTAAAAAAAATCTCTACAATACTAAATTTTGCATTAAAGAAGCATACAACTGTTTTATATTAAGGCCACAATTTGAAATTTATGTGAATAGTCTCTATGAAATTTATCTCGATACACTATATGAAGTTTATATGAATAATCCATATCCCTCAAAATCATGATAAAAACTGTAAAACAAGTAAACAAGATATATAGCACAATGAAGCACACCATACGCTTCGCAAGAGAATATGTGTCATGCGCCTAAGAGAGAGCCTAGGAGTAAAGCGGTACAAATTGCAAAGCTTACGCAAAAATTCAATGGAAACAAAGATGCTCGAAAGCACATCGAAGTATTTGAAGAAGTATGCAATTCCCTAGGTGAACACAACGAACCACATAAGTGCAATGCTTTAAGATTGACTTTGAGTGGGAAGGCTAAGAATTGGTATAGGACCTTGAGGATGGAAGAGAAAACGATTTACCTACTCTTTGGAGATTGTTCCTGAAGGAGTATATACGAGAAGGTGTGCATTGGGGTGTAGCATCTCAGCTACCAAAGGCCGAACATGAGGAAGGTGAGTCAGTGAGAGACTTTATCAGTCATCTAAAGCACTTACACATCAATTGCATCAGATAAAGTCAAAATACAGGGAAAGTGATCAAAATATGGCATTTGAATACCAAAAAAAATATTAGCATACGATGGAAGCCATTTCGATCCCAAAACATACATTCTATCTAATCTAGACCAAGAGGAGGTGTGAGATTGGGAGTGATAAGTGAACGAGACACTTCCCTTGATTTTGATAGTACTACTTATATCAAAGCTTTTTGTTGCACTAGGAAGGTATAATCTTAACTACATACGTAGAGAGCTTAACTATATACAAAAGATTAATCAAAGAGAATTTTGGTCAAAGACAGAATACATTATTGCACTATAGTTGTGTGTACATAGCATGCTCTTTTGTAGAGCCTGAGAGAGAGAGAGAGAGCAATACATTACACACATGCACAACATAAAAAGAGTGACAGATTCTAAGCATTCCATCTCTTAAGCTCGAATAGACTTTTCACATCACATTATCATGGGTTAATCTACATAGATTATCTATAAGCAATGGTATGGCAAGGGGTTTCACATGAAATGTAACAAAGCCCACATCTCAACACATGTTCCAAAAGTTAGAAAAGATTATTACAATGAAGGAAACATTTTCCTTGATAAGTGAAATTTGTTCAGAATCATCTTTATACTACAACTCCTTCTGGTGAGATATCCATCACAGCATGGATAGGTGAAATTCCTTCTGTATCTCATTTTTTAACCTTCGGATGTATTGCTTATATTCATGTTCCCAAAGAGACACGATCGAAGCTTGATGCTCATGGTCTTAAACTTATCTTCATTGGATATTCTGACACTTCTAAAGGCTACAAATTCTATGACCGTCCATACCATTATGAAAGACTTGTGCTCCTAGGTGTAGTGTCAACTACAACCAAATCTTGAAAGAAATCCATGTCGTATGATAATGTGTACAAGATCTTAGGTGCCATAAAAGTGAAGACAAAATCATGTTGTGGTAATAAAGATGTCCACAAGTTCTAGCATCTTTGCATTAAAAATAAGTATGATGTGACAAAAATAGTTACAATGCTAAATTTGGCAAATGTTAAAGAAGGGTGAAAGCATGTTAACGTGTCACACTTTTTCATGTCCCAGACAATGTTAATTAGCACATTTTTGACATATGCTAACTAGTACAATAACATGAGCTACTTCTCCAAGATCTATGACGTATGATATAGCGATAGAAAGCTCTTGAAACAAGGAATCCAAATGTATAACCTCCGACAAGTTTTGATATTATTTGCAAAGATTTTACCGGATGCCCAACTTTCTAAAGATGTGATAACTTGAAAATGCTAACTAGCATAAAAAGCGTGACACGTTCACATGCTTTCACCTAGAAGCATACAATTGTTTTATATTCAGGCCACAATTTGAAATTTATGTGAATAGTCTCTATACTATATGAAATTTTCCCTATCACTCAAAATCATGATAACAAGTGTAAAACAAATAAACAACATATCTAGCACAATAAAACACCATATGCATAGTTCAGCTTCCAAAATGTTTACAAAGCACAGCGTTTAAGGTGTACTAGAATTTATAGCCCCAAGGATATAAATTTCTTCTCAACTCATAAAGCCAACTTTATGGATAAGAAGCTATCCAATTGTATCAAATTTTGATAGTTGCTTGTTTAACAAGAGATAAAAGATTCCAATTACCCAACCAAGTAGCTTGTTTAACTGCAAGAGATAAACAATTTCAACAACCCAACCAAGTGTTAACCAAGCAACTATCATATCTAGATAGCTGCTTGTCTAACAAGAGAGAAAAGATTCGAATTACCCAACCAAGTGTTGAAAGCCATCCTATTTGTCAAGTACTTTAATTATATAGCTAGAAAAGAAAACAATGTAAAACTAGGTAATGGATCTCTCCATTATGTATGAGAATAATCATTTAGGTTATGAATTAATTGTTGTTGTGCTCACCCTTCTCAAAACAAAAAAAAAGGAGAAAAGAATGAAGACAAGAGGATTATATTGAATTATGTCTCCATATTATTGAAAATGCAAGCAAAGCATGCATAGGCATCTCCACATTCCCATACAAAACCTTTGTAGCCTATACATTCTTAGTCCATTCCATCAAGGCACCATACCAAAGGTCACATGTGGAGGCCTCATTGCACTCCCCCCCCCCCCCCCCCCCCCCCCACGCGGTGTTTTGTCAAGACCATTTTCACCCATGTCATAAGTGCTTACAGTCGGTTAACTCATGATCATGATGTACGAATGAGCAAAGCACAAAATTGGTTGCTGGCCACAATAAAGTTTTGCAATTAATTATGTGAGAATGGCCTAATGTACAATTTTGAAGGCATGAGTACCGAAAAGAGAAGATGATATTATAGAATTAGAATAGAATACATAGTTCTTTATTTATTACATTGTACCTTTCAGGGGGATGCCTTGCAGGTGATACAAATTTGTTAGGACGCATGGGACTAACTACAAACACTAGAAGACAAGTGCCATTGGCACTACAAGCAATTCAATGTTGGTTAAGTGTCGTATCGTGTCGGGAGGTTGACCGTGTGGGTCTTTTAATTCCTAATTAAGAACTAGTAGGGGGGTGCCGATGCACCAAGCTACATGCACAATGAGATAGCATGCAGCAGGCCGAGCGTCCTAGTTCAGGGTGTTTTGGACGCTGGCGATGAGGCGGCGCACTTCATCGTCATCAATGCCAAGAGTGGTCTCGAGCACCTCCTCGGGGAGAGGCGGGTTGGAGGCGAAGAGGGCAACGGCGAGTTGGGAGGCACCAGGGTTTTGGCTATTGAGGGCGGCGATGGCAAGAGCAGGCTTGGATTTGTCTGGGTTGAACTGGAAGTGGACGAGGCCACGGGGAAATACAAAGAGATCGCCAGCATAGATGGTTTGGTAGAAGAACTGGTTGGCGGTTGGTTGGGTGGAGGTGGTGACGAAGCCCACAAGCAGTGTGCCTTGGGCGAGGAAGAGGACTTCGGTAGCACGGGGGTGCACGTGCGGCGGGTTGATTCCGCGGGGCTTGTAGTCGATGCGGGCAATGGAAAGGCCTTGCGTGTTGAGGGCGCCGAAGTTGGCGGCGGTGACGAGGTTGACAGCGGAGCCGAGGTTTCCGGTGAAGTTGGTGGCGTTGCGGAGCAGTTGGGAAGCGAAGTCGAAGGATTGCACGGCAGCGGCAGGCTTGCAGGGCAGGCCGTTGATGTTGAGGGTGAGCTGGAGCTGCTGCAGCTCGTCGGGGCTGAGGGCCACGCAGAAGTCTTGCAAAGGGTCCTCGTCAGCAGCGCGGACAGTTGGAGGCAGGGGTGCGGCCAACCCCAGCAGCAGTAGAGCTAGCTGCAGGCCAGCCACAAGCTGCTTGGGCGACATACTGTTAAGAGGAGTAGCTGCGGTGATGCAGAGGCGCGATCAGGGCTGGGCTGGGTGAGAATTGTAAGTGGCCGAGAGAGCTGGGCTAATATGATAAGGCCGGGAGAGCTGTATATAAGGCTAATGTAATGAGGCCGCACTTGATGAGCTCTTCTCCTTTTATGGGCGCGGACGCAGAGGGTGTGCAGGTGTGCCACGTCTGCTGCTCCTGGGACCGAGTCCTGGCTCGACGTCTATCACGTTACCTGCTTGTTCCTTGTGCGCCTCGACGTCGTCAACATTTGAGTTTTTAAACCACTTAAACCGCGTTTAGCTGGTTAGGGACGACCTTTCCTCCGGTTTTGAAATTATCATCCACCACGTGACACGACAGCACCCAAAAAGCGGTTCAAATGTCGCAACACGCTTCTAAATAGTCCCTAACTTCTAAATAGTCCCTAACTGAAGGATAGCTTGGCACTGTTTTGGCTATAAACTGTATGGGCTCCTTCTAGTCCCCAAGGTTTCCTTCTCTCCGACGACATGCGGGCCAAGTGGTGTCCGAGGCAACTAGTATAGTGAAGCGAGGCCTGGGCATGGTAGCTGCACCTTTTATTTTGAGAATGGGGGATTCAAATCCAAGCATCACTTTACTTGCACAACACCAGCGACAAGAGTGACAACGTCAACAAATTATCCCATGGCTTTCGTCCACTGATCAAGTTGACACATTTAGACGGGGCAAGCCTGGCAAGATAAGGGTCATCATTATTAGCGACGGGTCATCTCAATGATTGAGTAGTATCACTACCAAAAATGCTCGTGCTTGCTTACCTCATATCATAATAAATGTAAGCAACATTTATCGGGGCAAACTATGACGTGGTGACCTTGATGTCTCAACACTCTATTGGAAGCCAAACACCATCTCTTCTACTACATGAGCATCACTCAAAGGCATGCTGAAACTTGTCTGCTCCAAGGGTCTTAATTATAAAGGCATCCGTAGTTACGTACCTCAGGTCAGTGCCAAACCCTATCTCTAATAAAGTGGTAGGTGCTTCACCCATGGAGGGAACACTTGATTTTGTGCTAGTTGTATGCTACTAAGATTGGACTCAAGTTAGATGACAGCTTGTCTCCCAACCTACATACCCAACTCTTGATGTAGCATATGTAACCAAGCTGCATCATATTACGCCAATACAACATCCTTGTACTCTTGAAGTAGCATATGTAACCAAGCTGCATCATTTTACGCCAATACAACACCCTTGTACTCTTGAAATAGCATATGTAACCATGCTACATCACGTGATGCCAATACAACACCCTTGTACTCAGCCTACTATGTATTCAATAAAGGAATCATGCGTTCCACCTTGCTGCTCCATGTGATGGAATAATTATTACTCCAAAGTGAACTCGAAAATCTATTGTCCTTTCAATTAAAGCATAGACCCTAGGCTATGCATAAATCTACTCACCTATAATACTACATTGTGAACAAATATATATTGCCTCATAATGCATACAAAAATGAGTCAACCAATAGCCTATTAATAGCTGAGAATGATATTAGTGTAGTCTTCGACATCATGAAGACTAAGGTTCATACCTGTCTCCAAAGGCATATCAATTAATAGCTTTGCAATCTTCACAAGGCTAAACCTACACAGTAATATCTCAATGTACTTTGTGTGACACAATTTGTTACCATATTGTGGTAGCATTAACCACATACACTACCAATTGAGTCCTCATTCCTAGAGGGCCTAAGTTGCAACTCAATGCTAGACTCACTCTCCAATCAATATAAGTCTTGCCGTGACAATATCAAGTAATGAGGGAGAGATGAAGCTCCCAAAATCTTCCTCTACTTGCGAGCACTCTCAATCACTTCATCGACGCGATCTCTTATCTTCAAATTTTGATATAAGGGAATAGAGATAGGCCTACAATCAATTAACAACATATTTGACGGTATTGGTGTATACCACCTTTCTAATAGCCTTATGCCCCCTACGTCCATGCATATGATTAATGCATAAAAACACCATATATATATATATATATATATATATAGATACACACACACACCCAAACCTTCCATGACCAATTACTACTTTTTTTTATAGGATCCACTTCAAACTCACTACGCCAAAGAACCGAACCATCCACAGAGATGAAAACAATCACAACATCTATCTCATTTTTTAGCACATATACAAAAAGTGATGTGCACCACTAATCTAAAATTTAAGGGAATCAAATTTAAGGCACAGAGAGGGTAGAAGCTAGAGAGAGAGAGAGAGATGGAGAGAGAGAGAGATCAAACAGACTCGATGTAGGATTTTTGGTGGATGCGATCTCATTCCTCACAAACTATTCTTAAAATCAAGATCCATGTTGGGCATAGCTCTTCTCTTTCCCATAACTACCTAAAGGTTATCTTAAAAAGGATGCACACCCTTTGCAACCTACATGCCAGTGCTCCAATGTTGGTAGTGGCTCCCAACCCCCTTGCAGTCATTGTTACTTGTTTTGTCATCTTGTCAAGCAACTCATCCAGCACGGTCTACAACACATATTTTTCAATAGACTCCCACATTCTATAACTTCGACCTACAACGTCCATGTTGGTTTGTAGCCTGACTTTAGCAACTTCACCAAATAAGCTATAATCCACAACTAAGACTATCACAACATTGTAATGTACCCACAAAACGAAAAATATCATAAAAATGGATAAGAGCCTATAATTTGTGCATTGCCTCTAATGATTCAAAGATGTCTCTCTAGTGGATGACTGTAAGTAACATATTTTGAAGAATTAATCAATAAGAAAACTTATTTTATTGATGGGATCAGTTTAGATAGGTTCTTACTCATGACCTACATGGTTGACACCAACATCACCATTGTGGCAAGGTACAAACTTCAACATGGGCAAGGGGGAACAGTCGTGAAGGTTGTTGAGATCTTCAACAACAATTATGGAGTGAACAAAAATTTAAGCGAAAAAAATGTTGTTCTAAGTGAAATGCAGTACTACATCAACTTTGGAGGCTTACCATGACCAAAGGGTGAAACATTTTCAAAGATAATCATTTTTCCCATAAATAGAGGTCTTTAAAATGTAAGCTCAAGAAAGGATTTTCCAAAAATATTTGTTCTATTACGAGATTGGAAGTTTTTTCAAAACCATGAAAGGAAACTTTTATGTCCTATTAGGTTACCAACCTAGTGTTAAAATAAAAAGATCCTGCAGCACTGAAGAGAAGCATGAGACTGCCTCCAAAACTAGAGGAGAAGCATGCAACCAATTGATGGAGATAAAAATTATGAGGGAAGCACATATTCCCTATGATGCCCACTCTATGCCATATGTACAACTGGTCAATCATGTTTTGACTATATTGCTCAATTATTGAGCTAATGTAAGTCGAAAAACAAGCAAAATGTGAGTGTCTCCTCACCCAATTACCAAAGGGTAGTGGAGCATGCTCATGCGCAAGTGGTGATTAGGGAGTGGGATTATTAAAAATTAGCTAAGGCAATAGAAATTAAAGGGGAGGACCATCATTTGGCTACGTCAATTATGATGGGGAATCTATGTCAAACAATAATGCTTTGTAATTTGGTTATTGTAGGTCCAAGATAATTGATTTGTATGAAAGGTATACAATCTTAGTGTCCAAGATAATATTTTTGCTTGTATCAATGTATGCAAACTATGTTGATTTATATGACAAATTTGGTTTTACTTTGGTCACTATGGATATATCTTGGCATTATGCACTTTTAATGAGATTTGACACAGCCAGTGGACATGGTCATTGGACATGCCAAGTGATAAGTCCTTCCCTTACTGATTTAGTAGTGCACTTTTAATTTAACTTTCATGGTACTTTGGTGAGGAAGATCAAAACATCGATCACTTGTGATAAGGAAATGACAAATATCAACAACAAAACAATAAAATGAACAACATGAAGTGAACAATGAAGAACAACCATGAACTAACAATGGATCACAATAACAACATGGAAATACACAACAACAACAAGTTGTAGATGTGTGTTTTTACAAGATTCCTCCAATTCAACAAGAAAATTAGTATTGTACATTTTTGTATAAAACACTTAATTTGTGACCACCCTTTTTACGTATAGGGGAGATTGTGAGTCCCTCCTCTTGCTTATGTTTGAGGAGAGTCTTGTGATTGTGTGTTTACACCCTTTGTAATAGGCGATACTTGTGTTTGCCTCACCCTCTATGTGTTTGGAGAGGATTGTGTGAAACAACACCCAAAAGGGGGAATTGTTGGGATCATGGATGTGGGCTTGGTTGCATTTTGTATGAAGTCCTTCGCCATGTTATGTGCTTATGTGTAAGCTAACTATGTATAACTTATTTGATATGTGGCATGTGGAATGTTATGTGAAAATGTAAGTCAACCCTAAGAGTTGGAGTGGTAAGAATGTGCCATTTTTGTGTGTTGTGCATGTGTGCCAACTATTGTACTTTCTCTATCTCTACAAAAGAGCATGCTTTGCACACAAACTATAATGTAATAATATGCTACCTCTTTTGCAACAATTCTTTTGATTTACTTTGTGCTTTTAGTTAAGATCTATAGCTGCATGTATTACTCATGAATGTCATTTATTATCCACCCTAATCCCTATCAACATGTATTTAACATAATTGTCTTGATTCCACAAATACCACTAGAGCATATGGAGATCTGGAACCAATGATAATCTAGCACTTGAATGCGTTAGCATCAAAGCACCAAAGGAATTCATAAAAAAAGTAAACACATATACATAGAAACCAATACGAGGAGGAAAGATAATAGGGGCCTTTTTTGTTTTCTCTTTATCTCTAGTTGTCTCATCCTATACAATTTTCCAGGTAGCAATATAGCGATTGCTTGAGAGAAACAAGGACATGTCGCAAGACTAAGCCTAGGACTTGCATGTGTGCATGCACATGTACAGGTGTGGGTGCGCGCGCACGTGCACACACGCACACACACACACAAAGAACTAAGAATTGTGTAATATAAATGCCCATTTCTCCTTGAAAGTTGGTGTGAATCAAAAGACACTTGATTGTTTGATTGTTACAATCAATATCTTTTACCTTTCCTCTAGGTCTATACTGCACGTCCTTCTAGCTTTTGCCCCTCACAATTCTCTGTTATATAAAACTACTTTGTCTTGAATGTTTTAGTACTGTGCATATGGTGTCTATTCAAAAAACAAAGTAGTGGTGTACATCTTACCTCATGTCATAGAATTTCCTCAAGGCTTCATAAAATCTCTCCCTAAAACCTTTCTATGAACCCCAATGACGATGCAATAGAATTGGAAATTGGAGTTAGTTGTTGTGTGAAGGAGAGAACTTTTCATTTTATAATAATAAATCAAAGATGCAAAGACATGGCTTTTGTGCATCGGGATTCTTGTGTATCTTTCCTTACTTTTTAAGATTACATTATCACATTATGTGTGCAATTTCAATTTTTTGTGTACCTTTGACTTTATTTTTAGCTTCCTTTATGACACTATTACTCCTGTTATAGGCATCATTTCCTTGTGCTGGTAAGATTGTACTCAAGTTAAATGATAGCTAGTCTCTCGACCTACATACCCAAATCTTGAGGTAGCATATGTAACCAAACTACATCATGTGATGCCAATACAACACCCTTGTACGCATCCTAGTATTTATTCAATAAAGCAATTATGCGTTGCACCTTGCTACTCCATGTGATGGATTTTAGCAACGGGCAGTGAACGACCTTCAGTGATGCTATGCTTCATTTTTTTGATACACATATCATTTGTATATGCACTTTTGATGTATTTATAGGCTCTACATGAGTTTCAAATTGTATGTTTGACTCTATCATGATGCCTAAGAGCTCTACAGATACATACAATTTTATGCATCTCATGGGTGGCCGAACATTTTGTTTATGCCCTTGGTATAAAAGTGAAAGTTAGGTCATTTTTCACTTATTCTTTTGCGAGTAATTAAGATTTCATGGAATCTTGTGAGGAAGGTGGAGATGGTGATTCATGTAGTGGAGCTTCCTCTTGTGCTTCCACTCTTTCGATGGCTGAAATTGAAAGTTGAGTACTCTTCTGCTTCTAGCTCCCGGACCGTGTGATTTGCATGAATGGTGTGTGGTGAAGTGTTAATTAGTCTAATTATTTCTTCCCACTCTCATTTCTATTCTCCTTTGATTGATTGGTGAGCTCTTTGAGCTTTTGATCTATGTGTGAGTGATTAATGAGTGTGTGCACCATTGTCCTCTTGATTTGTGAGATTAGAGAGTAGGCATTAAGTAGCACACTATTTGCATTGCATTCCCTTCTTCTTCTCTCTCACAATTTGGATCCGCTTCTTGAATTTCTTTTGACTCCATGCTTCCATGCACTAGTCGGTCTTTGGTCCTCCAAATTGACATTATATCGGGGAATTGAGCTATGCTACAACCCGCCAACATTGGCACCGTTGTCAAGGATCGGTTGCGCGCTTAAGCTAGCGGAGTCATTAGTGTGTAGAAGTCTCCTTAACCATCAATCAAAGTAGTTTAGGTTTTCAAGTAGGTATTGGTGATGGTGAATGGCTGATTTGTGAGGAGATTTTGGCTAAGAAATCGGCTAAGACATTGTATGTATTTTTCATGTTTTCCCCTCTTTTTCACTAGTTTTGACACTAATTTGTGACTAATTTACTGACAATTTTTGTGCTAAACATGTGTGTATACTTAATTAGAGGCTTGGTAATCGCTCTATTGAAAAACAAATTGCAAAATTTCATGTAGATTTGAGTGATTTTTAGTGTGTAATTAAGGGATTTTTTACTAATTATTCCCTCTATATTACTCACTAATTGTATCACTTATGGCATGTGTGTTTAATTCTACACATTGATAAATCTTTAATTCGATGTGCACTCATTATTCTTATGCATTTAATTTTGTTGAAATGGAAGCTACACATAAGATTTTGTGTTGGTGTCTATGGTCATGGTCAAAGCGGTTTTAGAAGTACACACACACACACACTCTGGTCAAGTCGTCACTTGGAGTGAGAATTTGATGAAATTTTTGACGTAAATGTGAGTGTACTAACCCATTCAATTTTTTATGTAGGTGCAGCTTTCAATTGAAAATTAGACACAACAAAATTGGTTCAATTTTGTGTGTATTGAGTATGCGTCTATGTGTAGGCAAAGTGCACAAAATTGAGTGCAATTGTGTGACAATGTTGATGCCAATTGATTGATTTGAAGTTATCGGAGGTTTATGGTCATCAAATTGATTATGGTGAATGGTTTTAAGTTTGCAAATTGCGTCATTATGCTGTCAAAATTGCGGTAAATGTATGTGTGTGTAAACTTTGTAAGTGTGTTAATTGTGCATGTTTATACACTGTCAAATTGCTTTGAATGATTGAATAGATGTGAAAATGAGATGGTGAAAATGCTGGTTTGATTATGATTGCTAGACCAAAGTGGACAAAATTTTAATTAGACCACTAATTAGACGAACTTTCGGGTCAAATTTGAGTCAAAACAATAAAAAACGATCCAAAACGGTTCAAATTTGAGTGGCGTATTGATAATTGATTGATTGGATGATGTAATTACATTTCAAAATGTTGCAAGTTGAGTTGAATTGGATGCATAATTTTCAAAAGAAAAGCGGTACTATTTTCACTATTTTTTGTAAATTTTTAACTTTTTTTGGGAAATTTATTTCTTAAATTTCTCTTTTCTTACCAAAAAAATGTGAAAATCGAAAAACCTGATGTGAAATGCCAATCTAGAACATGTTTTGTGACTCTATGACCTTTTTCTAAATTTTTAAATATTTTTTAAACATTTTTAGCGTATTTTTACAAACTCGGGATTTTTTCTTAAACCTTTTTATTAAAGAAAACGCCCACACAAACACACACACACACACACACACACACACACACACATAACATTCTACCACTCCCTCTATTTTTTGAAAAAAAATGCGCGCACGCACACACACACACACACACACACACACACACACCTCCAAAAGGCTTTTGTATTATAGTTTCTCCCATAAATAGAGACTTGGTACAATACAAGCTTTGTGTTCTTTGAAACCTTGATGGTGCAATGAAGATAGAGATCTTCATGCACCACAATTATGCCCGTAACTTAGCTAAATGAAAGCACTAACTTGTCCCCGGCCTCAATCTCAAGACCTCAAACACCTTCGAAGGTGGAGAGAGCTAGCAGGGAATGAGGATAGGGAAGAGGAAGAAGAATCATTCTTACAAGACAGAAATAGTTCCTCACTTATCATCACTCTTACTGCTTAGGATAGCATAATAGCATAATAATGATGATGAAGAAGATGACAAGATTAAGCATTGAAGAATGGCTCTTGGTTGGATTTTCATTCCATAGCCAGGAGTGTTGGTGTAGGCTCTCAATTTCTCAACAGGCTTGCAGAAGGAGATGAAGTTCTTGTACTTAGCACTTCACACAATGAGAGAGAGAGAGAGAGAGAGAGAGAGAGAGAGAGAGAGAGAGAGAGTAACGGTGTATATCTTGCAAGAAATCCCCTAGTTGCTTGGATCGACCCCCTCTTTTAGCTCATTCTTGTAGCTCATTGGATTTCTCAAGCCTGGCCAATCACAAGCCTTGGTCACAACTAGCAATAGAGGTAGCCTTTTAGACAAGTGTCCTCCTTTCCCCTTTGAGAGAGAGTGCTTGGAAAAAGCTTAAACAATTAATTTAATAAATCTAAAATCTCATTGGCCCTCTCTAAGGGTCAACCAATAGGCTTTAGGCACACTATGGATGCAACTTAGCTGGGCCTTGACATGTGTCCTATTTGCCTCTTTGAGCAAGGGGTGCCCATTGGGTGAGGGGAGGGTCATTCTATCTAATCCCCTACTTGTGTGGCTTGCCCCATCCTTTGTAGGCATTCTTTTGAATTTCAAGCACCTCAAGCAATAGGCTTGGCCCCAAAGTACCTTAAGCACCTCAAGCACCTTAGTCACCATGCATGAGTTTAGAAAGAGCATGGGCTCTCTCTCTCTCTCTCTCTCTCTCTCTCTCTCTCTCTCTCTCTCTCTCTCTCTCTCTCTCTCTCTCATCATGCCCCTAGCTTCAAGGGCTTATCCCCTCCTTATAGAAATTGGCTTTGACTTCAAGCACATGCCTAGCTTGACCATGCATCTTAGTCATCAAGCATCTCAAGCATAGGTCTAGCTTAACCTAAGGTCTAAAGACTTTTACAATAAACTTTGGAGGTCTTTAATGAAGCTAACCCTAAGGTCTTTTAAGATCCATTATGCACACATTGTTCTTCAGTAGACCATCTCCTTGTGAGCCCTTGCGGGGTGAAATCCTCTCCTTTTGGCCCCGTTGTGAGCTTGGTCTAAAAACACATATCTATATTCTAGCTCTTGTTTCCCTTTTATCTTCCCTTATTAAATTATCAGTTTAACATGAGAAAATAATTGGGGTAAAACTAGATTTAGAATTTATGACACTGTATCTCATTTTTTTAACCTTTGGATGTATTGTTAATATTCATGTTCCCAAAGAAATACGAAGGAAGCTTGATGCTCGTGGTCTTAAACTTACCTTCATTGGATATTCTCACACTTCTAAAGGCTACAAATTCTATGATCTTCCATACCATTATGATAGACTTGTGCTCCTAGGTGTAGTGTCAATTACATCTTGATCTTGAAAGAAATCCATATCGTTTGATAATGTGTACGAAATCTTAGGTGCCATAAAAGTGAAGACAAAATCATGTTGTGGTAATAAACGTGTCCACAAGTTCTAGCATCTTTGCATTAAAAATAAGTATGATGTGTTAAAAAAATCTTTACAATACTAAATTTTGCATTAAAGAAGCATACAACTGTTTTATATTAAGGCCACAATTTGAAATTTATGTGAATAGTCTCTATGAAATTTATCTCGATACACTATATGAAGTTTATATGAATAATCCATATCCCTCAAAATCATGATAAAAACTGTAAAACAAGTAAACAAGATATATAGCACAATGAAGCACACCATACGCTTCGCAAGAGAATATGTGTCATGCGCCTAAGAGAGAGCCTAGGAGTAAAGCGATACAAATTGCAAAGCTTACGCAAAAATTCAATGGAAACAAAGATGCTCGAAAGCACATCGAAGTATTTGAAGAAGTATGCAATTCCCTAGGTGAACACAACGAACCACATAAGTGCAATGCTTTAAGATTGACTTTGAGTGGGAAGGCTAAGAATTGGTATAGGACCTTGAGGATGGAAGAGAAAACGATTTACCTACTCTTTGGAGATTGTTCCTGAAGGAGTATATACGAGAAGGTGTGCATTGGGGTGTAGCATTTCAGCTACCAAAGGCCGAACATGAGGAAGGTGAGTCAGTGAGAGACTTTATCAGTCATCTAAAGCACTTACACATCAATTGCATCAGATAAAGTCAAAATACAGGGAAAGTGATCAAAATATGGCATTTGAATACCAACAAAAATATTAGCATACGATGGAAGCCATTTCGATCCCAAAACATACATTCTATCTAATCTAGACCAAGAGGAGGTGTGAGATTGGGAGTGATAAGTGAACGAGACACTTCCCTTGATTTTGATAGTACTACTTATATCAAAGCTTTTTGTTGCACTAGGAAGGTATAATCTTAACTACATACGTAGAGAGCTTAACTATATACAAAAGATTAATCAAAGAGAATTTCTGTCAAAGACAGAATACATTATTGCACTATAGTTGTGTGTACATAGCATGCTCTTTTGTAGAGCCTGAGAGAGAGAGAGAGAGAGCAATACATTACACACATGCACAACATAAAAAGAGTGACAGATTCTAAGCATTCCATCTCTTAAGCTCGAATAGACTTTTCACATCACATTATCATGGGTTAATCTACATAGATTATCTATAAGCAATGGTATGGCAAGGGGTTTCACATGAAATGTAACAAAGCCCACATCTCAACACATGTTCCAAAAGTTAGAAAAGATTATTACAATGAAGGAAACATTTTCCTTGATAAGTGAAATTTGTTCAGAATCATCTTTATACTACAACTCCTTCTGGTGAGATATCCATCACAGCATGGATAGGTGAAATTCCTTCTGTATCTCATTTTTTAACCTTCGGATGTATTGCTTATATTCATGTTCCCAAAGAGACACGAACGAAGCTTGATGCTCATGGTCTGAAACTTATCTTCATTGGATATTCTGACACTTCTAAAGGCTACAAATTCTATGACCGTCCATACCATTATGAAAGACTTGTGCTCCTAGGTGTAGTGTCAACTACAACCAAATCTTGAAAGAAATCCATGTCGTATGATAATGTGTACAAGATCTTAGGTGCCATAAAAGTGAAGACAAAATCATGTTGTGGTAATAAAGATGTCCACAAGTTCTAGCATCTTTGCATTAAAAATAAGTATGATGTGACAAAAATAGTTACAATGCTAAATTTGGCAAATGTTAAAGAAGGGTGAAAGCATGTTAACGTGTCACACTTTTTCATGTCCCAGACAATGTTAATTAGCACATTTTTGACATATGCAAACTAGTACAATAACATGAGCTACTTCTCCAAGATCTATGACGTATGATATAGCGATAGAAAGCTCTTGAAACAAGGAATCCAAATGTATAACCTCCGACAAGTTTTGATATTATTTGCAAAGATTTTACCGGATGCCCAACTTTCTAAAGATGTGATAACTTGAAAATGCTAACTAGCATAAAAAGCGTGACACGTTCACATGCTTTCACCTAGAAGCATACAATTGTTTTATATTCAGGCCACAATTTGAAATTTATGTGAATAGTCTCTATACTATATGAAATTTTCCCTATCACTCAAAATCATGATAACAAGTGTAAAACAAATAAACAACATATCTAGCACAATAAAACACCATATGCATAGTTCAGCTTCCAAAATGTTTACAAAGCACAGCGTTTAAGGTGTACTAGAATTTATAGCCCCAAGGATATAAATTTCTTCTCAACTCATAAAGCCAACTTTATGGATAAGAAGCTATCCAATTGTATCAAATTTTGATAGTTGCTTGTTTAACAAGAGATAAAAGATTCCAATTACCCAACCAAGTAGCTTGTTTAACTGCAAGAGATAAACAATTTCAACAACCCAACCAAGTGTTAACCAAGCAACTATCATATCTAGATAGCTGCTTGTCTAACAAGAGAGAAAAGATTCGAATTACCCAACCAAGTGTTGAAAGCCATCCTATTTGTCAAGTACTTTAATTATATAGCTAGAAAAGAAAACAATGTAAAACTAGGTAATGGATCTCTCCATTATGTATGAGAATAATCATTTAGGTTATGAATTAATTGTTGTTGTGCTCACCCTTCTCAAAACAAAAAAAAAGGAGAAAAGAATGAAGACAAGAGGATTATATTGAATTATGTCTCCATATTATTGAAAATGCAAGCAAAGCATGCATAGGCATCTCCACATTCCCATACAAAACCTTTGTAGCCTATACATTCTTAGTCCATTCCATCAAGGCACCATACCAAAGGTCACATGTGGAGGCCTCATTGCACACCCCCCCCCCCCCCCCCCCCCCCCCCCCCCCCCCCCCCCCCCACGCGGTGTTTTGTCAAGACCATTTTCACCCATGTCATAAGTGCTTACAGTCGGTTAACTCATGATCATGATGTACGAATGAGCAAAGCACAAAATTGGTTGCTGGCCACAATAAAGTTTTGCAATTAATTATGTGAGAATGGCCTAATGTACAATTTTGAAGGCATGAGTACCAAAAAGAGAAGATGATATTATAGAATTAGAATAGAATACATAGTTCTTTATTTATTACATTGTACCTTTCAGGGGGATGCCTTGCAGGTGATACAAATTTGTTAGGACGCATGGGACTAACTACAAACACTAGAAGACAAGTGCCATTGGCACTACAAGCAATTCAATGTTGGTTAAGTGTCGTATCGTGTCGGGAGGTTGACCGTGTGGGTCTTTTAATTCCTAATTAAGAACTAGTAGGGGGGTGCCGATGCACCAAGCTACATGCACAATGAGATAGCATGCAGCAGGCCGAGCGTCCTAGTTGAGGGTGTTTTGGACGCTGGCGATGAGGCGGCGCACTTCATCGTCATCAATGCCAAGAGTGGTCTCGAGCACCTCCTCGGGGAGAGGCGGGTTGGAGGCGAAGAGGGCAACGGCGAGTTGGGAGGCACCAGGGTTTTGGCTATTGAGGGCGGCGATGGCAAGAGCAGGCTTGGATTTGTCTGGGTTGAACTGGAAGTGGACGAGGCCACGGGGAAATACAAAGAGATCGCCAGCATAGATGGTTTGGTAGAAGAACTGGTTGGCGGTTGGTTGGGTGGAGGTGGTGACGAAGCCCACGAGCAGTGTGCCTTGGGCGAGGAAGAGGACTTCGGTAGCACGGGGGTGCACGTGCGGCGGGTTGATTCCGCGGGGCTTGTAGTCGATGCGGGCAATGGAAAGGCCTTGCGTGTTGAGGGCGCCGAAGTTGGCGGCGGTGACGAGGTTGACAGCGGAGCCGAGGTTTCCGGTGAAGTTGGTGGCGTTGCGGAGCAGTTGGGAAGCGAAGTCGAAGGATTGCACGGCAGCGGCAGGCTTGCAGGGCAGGCCGTTGATGTTGAGGGTGAGCTGGAGCTGCTGCAGCTCGTCGGGGCTGAGGGCCACGCAGAAGTCTTGCAAAGGGTCCTCGTCAGCAGCGCGGACAGTTGGAGGCAGGGGTGCGGCCAACCCCAGCAGCAGTAGAGCTAGCTGCAGGCCAGCCACAAGCTGCTTGGGCGACATACTGTTAAGAGGAGTAGCTGCGGTGATGCAGAGGCGCGATCAGGGCTGGGCTGGGTGAGAATTGTAAGTGGCCGAGAGAGCTGGGCTAATATGATAAGGCCGGGAGAGCTGTATATAAGGCTAATGTAATGAGGCCGCACTTGATGAGCTCTTCTCCTTTTATGGGCGCGGACGCAGAGGGTGTGCAGGTGTGCCACGTCTGCTGCTCCTGGGACCGAGTCCTGGCTCGACGTCTATCACGTTACCTGCTTGTTCCTTGTGCGCCTCGACGTCGTCAACATTTGAGTTTTTAAACCACTTAAACCGCGTTTAGCTGGTTAGGGACGACCTTTCCTCCGGTTTTGAAATTATCATCCACCACGTGACACGACAGCACCCAAAAAGCGGTTCAAATGTCGCAACACGCTTCTAAATAGTCCCTAACTTCTAAATAGTCCCTAACTGAAGGATAGCTTGGCACTGTTTTGGCTATAAACTGTATGGGCTCCTTCTAGTCCCCAAGGTTTCCTTCTCTCCGACGACATGCGGGCCAAGTGGTGTCCGAGGCAACTAGTATAGTGAAGCGAGGCCTGGGCATGGTAGCTGCACCTTTTATTTTGAGAATGGGGGATTCAAATCCAAGCATCACTTTACTTGCACAACACCAGCGACAAGAGTGACAACGTCAACAAATTATCCCATGGCTTTCGTCCACTGATCAAGTTGACACATTTAGACGGGGCAAGCCTGGCAAGATAAGGGTCATCATTATTAGCGACGGGTCATCTCAATGATTGAGTAGTATCACTACCAAAAATGCTCGTGCTTGCTTACCTCATATCATAATAAATGTAAGCAACATTTATCGGGGCAAACTATGACGTGGTGACCTTGATGTCTCAACACTCTATTGGAAGCCAAACACCATCTCTTCTACTACATGAGCATCACTCAAAGGCATGCTGAAACTTGTCTGCTCCAAGGGTCTTAATTATAAAGGCATCCGTAGTTACGTACCTCAGGTCAGTGCCAAACCCTATCTCTAATAAAGTGGTAGGTGCTTCACCCATGGAGGGAACACTTGATTTTGTGCTAGTTGTATGCTACTAAGATTGGACTCAAGTTAGATGACAGCTTGTCTCCCAACCTACATACCCAACTCTTGATGTAGCATATGTAACCAAGCTGCATCATATTACGCCAATACAACATCCTTGTACTCTTGAAGTAGCATATGTAACCAAGCTGCATCATTTTACGCCAATACAACACCCTTGTACTCTTGAAATAGCATATGTAACCATGCTACATCACGTGATGCCAATACAACACCCTTGTACTCAGCCTACTATGTATTCAATAAAGGAATCATGCGTTCCACCTTGCTGCTCCATGTGATGGAATAATTATTACTCCAAAGTGAACTCGAAAATCTATTGTCCTTTCAATTAAAGCATAGACCCTAGGCTATGCATAAATCTACTCACCTATAATACTACATTGTGAACAAATATATATTGCCTCATAATGCATACAAAAATGAGTCAACCAATAGCCTATTAATAGCTGAGAATGATATTAGTGTAGTCTTCGACATCATGAAGACTAAGGTTCATACCTGTCTCCAAAGGCATATCAATTAATAGCTTTGCAATCTTCACAAGGCTAAACCTACACAGTAATATCTCAATGTACTTTGTGTGACACAATTTGTTACCATATTGTGGTAGCATTAACCACATACACTACCATTTGAGTCCTCATTCCTAGAGGGCCTAAGTTGCAACTCAATGCTAGACTCACTCTCCAATCAATATAAGTCTTGCCGTGACAATATCAAGTAATGAGGGAGAGATGAAGCTCCCAAAATCTTCCTCTACTTGCGAGCACTCTCAATCACTTCATCGACGCGATCTCTTATCTTCAAATTTTGATATAAGGGAATAGAGATAGGCCTACAATCAATTAACAACATATTTGACGGTATTGGTGTATACCACCTTTCTAATAGCCTTATGCCCCCTACGTCCATGCATATGATTAATGCATAAAAACACCATATATATATATATATAGATACACACACACACCCAAACCTTCCATGACCAATTACTACTTTTTTTAATAGGATCCACTTCAAACTCACTACGCCAAAGAACCGAACCATCCACAGAGATGAAAACAATCACAACATCTATCTCATTTTTTAGCACATATACAAAAAGTGATGTGCACCACTAATCTAAAATTTAAGGGAATCAAATTTAAGGCACAGAGAGGGCAGAAGCTAGAGAGAGAGAGAGAGAGAGAGAGATCAAACAGACTCGATGTAGGATTTGTTGTGGATGCGATCTCATTCCTCACAAACTATTCTTAAAATCAAGATCCATGTTGGGCATAGCTCTTCTCTTTCCCATAACTACCTAAAGGTTATCTTAAAAAGAATGCACACCCTTTGCAACCTACATGCCAGTGCTCCAATGTTGGTAGTGGCTCCCAACCCCCTTGCAGTCATTGTTACTTGTTTTGTCATCTTGTCAAGCAACTCATCCAGCACGGTCTACAACACATATTTTTCAATAGACTCCCACATTCTATAACTTCGACCTACAACGTCTATGTTGGTTTGTAGCCTGACTTTAGCAACTTCACCAAATAAGCTATAATCCACAACTAAGACTATCACAACATTGTAATGTACCCACAAAACGGAAAATATCATAAAAATGGATAAGAGCCTATAATTTGTGCATTGCCTCTAATGATTCAAAGATGTCTCTCTAGTGGATGACTGTAAGTAACATAGTTTGAAGAATTAATCAATAAGAAAACTTATTTTATTGATGGGATCAGTTTAGATAGGTTCTTACTCATGACCTACATGGTTGACACCAACATCACCATTGTGGCAAGGTACAAACTTCAACATGGGCAAGGGGGAACAGTCGTACTGAAGGTTGTTGAGATCTTCAACAACAATTATGGAGTGAACAAAAATTTAAGCGAAAAAAATGTTGTTCTAAGTGAAATGCAGTACTACATCAACTTTGGAGGCTTACCATGACCAAAGGGTGAAACATTTTCAAAGATAATCATTTTTCCCATAAATAGAGGTCTTTAAAATGTAAGCTCAAGAAAGGATTTTCCAAAAATATTTGTTCTATTATGAGATTGGAAGTTTTTTCAAAACCATGAAAGGAAACTTTTATGTCCTATTAGGTTACCAACCTAGTGTTAAAATAAAAAGATCCTGCAGCACCTGAAGAGAAGCATGAGACTGCCTCCAAAACTAGAGGAGAAGCATGCAACCAATTGATGGAGATAAAAATTATGAGGGAAGCACATATTCCCTATGATGCCCACTCTATGCCATATGTACAACTGGTCAATCATGTTTTGACTATATTGCTCAATTATTGAGCTAATGTAAGTCGAAAAACAAGCAAAATGTGAGTGTCTCCTCACCCAATTACCAAAGGGTAGTGGAGCATGCTCATGCGCAAGTGGTGATTAGGGAGTGGGATTATTAAAAATTAGCTAAGGCAATAGAAATTAAAGGGGAGGACCATCATTTGGCTACGTCAATTATGATGGGGAATCTATGTCAAACAATAATGCTTTGTAATTTGGTTATTGTAGGTCCAAGATAATTGATTTGTATGAAAGGTATACAATCTTAGTGTCCAAGATAATATTTTTGCTTGTATCAATGTATGCAAACTATGTTGATTTATATGACAAATTTGGTTTTACTTTGGTCACTATGGATATATCTTGGCATTATGCACTTTTAATGAGATTTGACACAGCCAGTGGACATGGTCATTGGACATGCCAAGTGATAAGTCCTTCCCTTACTGATTTAGTAGTGCACTTTTAATTTAACTTTCATGGTACTTTGGTGAGGAAGATCAAAACATCGATCACTTGTGATAAGGAAATGACAAATATCAACAACAAAACAATAAAATGAACAACATGAAGTGAACAATGAAGAACAACCATGAACTAACAATGGATCACAATAACAACATGGAAATACACAACAACAACAAGTTGTAGATGTGTGTTTTTACAAGATTCCTCCAATTCAACAAGAAAATTAGTATTGTACATTTTTGTATAAAACACTTAATTTGTGACCACCCTTTTTACGTATAGGGGAGATTGTGAGTCCCTCCTCTTGCTTATGTTTGAGGAGAGTCTTGTGATTGTGTGTTTACACACTTTGTAATAGGCGATACTTGTATTTGCCTCACCCTCTATGTGTTTGGAGAGGATTGTGTGAAACAACACCCAAAAGGGGGAATTGTTGGGATCATGGATGTGGGCTTGGTTGCATTTTGTATGAAGTCCCTCGCCATGTCATGTGCTTATGTGTAAGCTAACTATGTATAACTTATTTGATATGTGGCATGTGGAATGTTATGTGAAAATGTAAGTCAACCCTAAGAGTTGGAGTGGTAAGAATGTGCCATTTTTGTGTGTTGTGCATGTGTGCCAACTATTGTACTTTCTCTATCTCTACAAAAGAGCATGCTTTGCACACAAACTATAATGCAATAATATGCTACCTCTTTTGCAACAATTCTTTTGATTTACTTTGTGCTTTTAGTTAAGATCTATAGCTGCATGTATTACTCATGAATGTCATTTATTATCCACCCTAATCCCTATCAACATGTATTTAACATAATTGTCTTGATTCCACAAATACCACTAGAGCATATGGAGATCTGGAACCAATGATAATCTAGCACTTGAATGCGTTAGCATCAAAGCACCAAAGGAATTCATAAAAAAAGTAAACACATATACATAGAAACCAATACGAGGAGGAAAGATAATAGGGTCCTTTTTTGTTTTCTCTTTATCTCTAGTTGTCTCATCCTATACAATTTTCCAGGTAGCAATATAGCGATTGCTTGAGAGAAACAAGGACATGTCGCAAGACTAAGCCTAGGACTTGCATGTGTGCATGCACATGTACAGGTGTGGGTGCGCGCGCACGTGCACACACGCGCACACACACACAAAGAACTAAGAATTGTGTAATATAAATGCCCATTTCTCCTTGAAAGTTGGTGTGAATCAAAAGACACTTGATTGTTTGATTGTTACAATCAATATCTTTTACCTTTCCTCTAGGTCTATACTGCACGTCCTTCTAGCTTTTGCCCCTCACAATTCTCTGTTATATAAAACTACTTTGTCTTGAATGTTTTAGTACTGTGCATATGGTGTCTATTCAAAAAACAAAGTAGTGGTGTACATCTTACCTCATGTCATAGAATTTCCTCAAGGCTTCATAAAATCTCTCCCTAAAACCTTTCTATGAACCCCAATGACGATGCAATAGAATTGGAAATTGGAGTTAGTTGTTGTGTGAAGGAGAGAACTTTTCATTTTATAATAATAAATCAAAGATGCAAAGACATGGCTTTTGTGCATCGGGATTCTTGTGTATCTTTCCTTACTTTTTAAGATTACATTATCACATTATGTGTGCAATTTCAATTTTTTGTGTACCTTTGACTTTATTTTTAGCTTGCTTTATGACACTATTACTCCCGTTATAGGCATCATTTCCTTGTGCTAGTAAGATTGGACTCGAGTTAAATGATAGCTAGTCTCTCGACCTACATACCCAAATCTTGAGGTAGCATATGTAACCAAACCACATCATGTGATGCCAATACAACACCCTTTTATGCATCCTAGTATTTATTCAATATCGCAATTATGCGTTGCACCTTGCTACTCCATGTGATGGAATTTAGCAACGGGCAGTGAACGACCTTCAGTGATGCTATTTTTAGCATACAATGCTTCATTTTTTTGATACACATATCATTTGTATATGCACTTTTGATGTATTTATAGGCTCTACATGAGTTTCAAATTGTATGTTTGACTCTATCATGATTCCTAAGAGCTCTACAGATGCACACAATTTTATGAATCTTATGGGTGGCCGAACATTTTGTTTATGCCCTTGGTATAAAAGTGAAAGTCAGGGTCATTTTTCACTTATTCTTTTGCGAGTAATTAAGCTTTCATGGAATCTTGTGAGGAAGGTGGAGATGGTGATTCATGTAGTGGAGCTTCCTCTTGTGCTTCCACTCTTTCGATGGCTGAAATTGAAAGTTGAGTACTCTTCTGCTTCTAGCTCGCGGGGACGGTGTGATTTGCCTTAATGGTGTGTGGTTAAGTGTTAATTAGTCTCTAATTATTTCTTCCCACTCTCATTTCTCTTCTCCTTTGATTGATTGGTGAGCTCTTTGAGCTTTTGATCTATGTGTGAGTGATTAATGAGTGTGTGCACCATTGTCCTCTTGATTTGTGAGATTAGAGAGTAGGCATTAAGTAGCACACTATTTGCATTGCATTTCCTTCTTCTTCTCTCTCACAATTTGGATCCGCTTCTTGAATTTCTTTTGACTCCATGCTTCCATGCACTAGTCGGGCTTTGGTCCTCCAGATTGACATAATATCGGTGGATTGAGCTATGCTACAACCCGCCAACATTGGCGCCGTTGTCAGGGATCGGTTGCTTAAGCTAGCGGAGTCATTAGTGTGTAGAAGTCTCCTTAACCATCAATCAAAGTAGTTTAGGTTTTCAATTAGGTATTGGTGATGGTGAATGGCTGATTTGTGAGGAGATTTTGGCTAAGAAATCGGCTAAGAAATTGTATGTATTTTTCATGTTTTCCCCTCTTTTTCACTAGTTTTGACACTAATTTGTGACTTATTTACTAACAATTTTTGTGCTAAACATGTGTGTATACTTAATTAGAGGCTTGGTAATCGCTCTATTGAAAACAAAATTGCAAAATTTCATGTAGATTTGAATGATTTTTAGTGTGTAATTAAGGGATTTTTTACTAATTATTCCCTCTATATTACTCACTAATTGTATCACTTATGGCATGTGTGTTTAATGCTACACATTGATAAATCTTTAATTCGATGTGCACTCATTATTCTTATGCATTTAATTTTGTTGAAATGGAAGCTACACATAAGATTTTGTGTTGGTGTCTATGGTCATGGTCAAAGCGGTTTTAGAAGTACTCACACACACACACACTCTGGTCAAGTCGTCACTTGGAGTGAGAATTTGATGAAATTTTTGACGTAAATGTGAGTGTACTAACCCATTCAATTTTTTATGTAGGTGCAGCTTTCAATTGAAAATTAGACACAACAAAATTGGTTCAATTTTGTGTGTATTGAGTATGCGTCTATGTGTAGGCAAAGTGCACAAAATTGAGTGCAATTGTGTGACAATGTTGATGCCAATTGATTGATTTGAAGTTATCGGAGGTTTATGGTCATCAAATTGATTATGGTGAATGGTTTTAAGTTTGCAAATTGCGTCATTATGCTGTCAAAATTGCGGTAAATGTATGTGTGTGTAAACTTTGTAAGTGTGTTAATTGTGCATGTTTATACACTGTCAAATTGCTTTGAATGATTGAATAGATGTGAAAATGAGATGGTGAAAATGCTGGATTGATTATGATTGCTAGACCAAAGTGGAAAAAAGTTTAATTAGACCACTAATTAGACGAACTTTCGGGTCAAATTTGAGTCAAAACAATAAAAAACGATCCAAAACGGTTCAAATTTGAGTGGCGTATTGATAATTCATTGATTGGATGATGTAATTACATTTCAAAATGTTGCAAGTTGAGTTGAATTGGATGCATAATTTTCAAAAGAAAAGCGGTACTATTTTCGCTATTTTTTGTAAATTTTTAACTTTTTTTGGGAAATTTATTTCTTAAATTTCTCTTTTCTTACCAAAAAAATGTGAAAATAGAAAAACCTGATGTGAAATGCCAATCTAGAACATGTTTTGTGACTCTATGACCTTTTTCTAAATTTTTAAATATTTTTTAAACATTTTTAGCGTATTTTTACAAACTCGGGATTTTTTCTTAAACCTTTTTATTAAAGAAAACGCCCACACAAACACACACACACACACACACATAACATTCTACCACTCCCTCTATTTTTTGAAAAAAAATGCGCGCACGCACACACACACACACACACACACCTCCAAAAGGCTTTTGTATTATAGTTTCTCCCATAAATAGAGACTTGGTACAATACAAGCTTTGTGTTCTTTGAAACCTTGATGGTGCAATGAAGATAGAGATCTTCATGCACCACAATTATGCTCGTAACTTAGCTAAATGAAAGCACTAACTTGTCCCCGGCCTTAATCCCAAGACCTCAAACACCTTCGAAGGTGGAGAGAGCTAGCAGGGAATGAGGATAGGGAAGAGGAAGAAGAATCATTCTTACAAGACAGGAATAGTTCCTCACTTATCATCACTCTTACTCCTTAGGATAGCATAATAGCATAATAATGATGATGAAGAAGATGACAAGATTAAGCATTGAAGAATGGCTCTTGGTTGGATTTTCATTCCATAGCCAAGAGTGTTGGTGTAGGCTCGCAATTTCTCAACAGGCTTGGAGAAGGAGATGAAGTTCTTGTACTTAGCACTTCACACAATGAGAGAGAGAGAGAGAGAGAGAGAGAGAGAGAGAGAGTAAGGGTGTATATCTTGCAAGAAATCCCCTAGTTGCTTGGATCGACCCCCTCTTTTAGCTCATTCTTGTAGCTCATTGGATTTCTCAAGCCTAGCCAATCACTATGGATATATCTTGGCATTATGCACTTTTAATGAGATTTGAAACAGCCAGTGGACATGGTCATTGGACATGCCAAGTGATAAGTCCTTCCCTTACTGATTTAGTAGTGCACTTTTAATTTAACTTTCATGGTACTTTGGTGAGGAAGATCAAAACATCGATCACTTGTGATAAGGAAATGACAAATATCAACAACAAAACAATAAAATGAACAACATGAAGTGAACAATGAAGAACAACCATGAACTAACAATGGATCACAATAACAACATGGAAATACACAACAACAACAAGTTGTAGATGTGTGTTTTTACAAGATTCCTCCAATTCAACAAGAAAATTAGTATTGTACATTTTTGTATAAAACACTTAATTTGTGACCACCCTTTTTACGTATAGGGGAGATTGTGAGTCCCTCCTCTTGCTTATGTTTGAGGAGAGGCTTGTGATTGTGTGTTTACACCCTTTGTAATAGGGGATACTTGTGTTTGCCTCACCCTCTATGTGTTTGGAGAGGATTGTGTGAAATAACACCCAAAAGAGGGAATTGTTGGGATCATGGATGTGGGCTTGGTTGCATTTTGTATGAAGTCCCTCGCCATGTCATGTGCTTATGTGTTAGCTAATTATGTATAACTTACTTGATATGTGGCATGTGGAATGTTATGTGAAAATGTAAGTCAACCCTAAGAGTTGGAGTGGTAAGAATGTGCCATTTTTGTGTGTTGTGCATGTGTGCCAACTATTGTACTTTCTCTATCTCTACAAAAGAGCATGCTTTGCACACAAACTATAATGCAATAATATGCTACCCCTTTTGCAACAATTCTTTTGATTTACTTTGTGCTTCTAGTTAAGATCTATAGTTGCATGTATTACTCATGAATGTCATTTATTATCCACCCTAATCCCTATCAACATGTATTTAACATAATTGTCTTGATTCCACAAATACCACTAGAGCATATGGAGATCTGGAACCTTTCTATGAACCCCGATGACGATGCAACAGAATTGGAAATTAGAGTTAGTTGTTGTGTGAAGGAGAGAACTTTGCATTTTATAATAATAAATCAAAGATGCAAAGACATGGCTTTTGTGCATCGGGATTCTTGTGTATCTTTCCTTACTTTTTAAGATTACATTATCACATTATGTGTGCAATTTCAATTTTTTGTGTACCTTTGACTTTATTTTTAGCTTGCTTTATGACACTATTACTCCCGTTATAGGCATCATTTCCTTGTGCTAGTAAGATTGGACTCGAGTTAAATGATAGCTAGTCTCTCGACCTACATACCCAAATCTTGAGGTAGCATATGTAACCAAACCACATCATGTGATGCCAATACAACACCCTTTTATGCATCCTAGTATTTATTCAATATCGCAATTATGCGTTGCACCTTGCTACTCCATGTGATGGAATTTAGCAACGGGCAGTGAACGACCTTCAGTGATGCTATTTTTAGCATACAATGCTTCATTTTTTTGATACACATATCATTTGTATATGCACTTTTGATGTATTTATAGGCTCTACATGAGTTTCAAATTGTATGTTTGACTCTATCATGATTCCTAAGAGCTCTACAGATGCACACAATTTTATGAATCTTATGGGTGGCCGAACATTTTGTTTATGCCCTTGGTATAAAAGTGAAAGTCAGGGTCATTTTTCACTTATTCTTTTGCGAGTAATTAAGCTTTCATGGAATCTTGTGAGGAAGGTGGAGATGGTGATTCATGTAGTGGAGCTTCCTCTTGTGCTTCCACTCTTTCGATGGCTGAAATTGAAAGTTGAGTACTCTTCTGCTTCTAGCTCGCGGGGACGGTGTGATTTGCCTTAATGGTGTGTGGTTAAGTGTTAATTAGTCTCTAATTATTTCTTCCCACTCTCATTTCTCTTCTCCTTTGATTGATTGGTGAGCTCTTTGAGCTTTTGATCTATGTGTGAGTGATTAATGAGTGTGTGCACCATTGTCCTCTTGATTTGTGAGATTAGAGAGTAGGCATTAAGTAGCACACTATTTGCATTGCATTTCCTTCTTCTTCTCTCTCACAATTTGGATCCGCTTCTTGAATTTCTTTTGACTCCATGCTTCCATGCACTAGTCGGGCTTTGGTCCTCCAGATTGACATAATATCGGTGGATTGAGCTATGCTACAACCCGCCAACATTGGCGCCGTTGTCAGGGATCGGTTGCTTAAGCTAGCGGAGTCATTAGTGTGTAGAACTCTCATTAACCATCAATCAAAGTAGTTTAGGTTTTCAATTAGGTATTGGTGATGGTGAATGGCTGATTTGTGAGGAGATTTTGGCTAAGAAATTGTATGTATTTTTCATGTTTTCCCCTCTTTTTCATTAGTTTTGACACTAATTTGTGACTAATTTACTAACAATTTTTATGCTAAACATGTGTGTTTACTTAATTAGAGGCTTGGAAATCGCTCTATTGAAAAAAAAAATTGCAAAATTTCATGTAGATTTGAGTGATTTTTAGTGTGTAATTAAGGGATTTTTTACTAATTATTCTCTATATTACTCACTAATTGTATCACTTAAGCCATGTGTGTTTAATGCTACACATTGATAAATCTTTAATTCGATGTGCACTCATTATTCTTATGCATTTTATTTTGTTGAAATGGAAGCTACACATAAGATTTTGTGTTGGTGTCTGTGGTCATGGTCAAAGCGGTTTTAGAAGTACACACACACACACACACACACACACACACACACACACACACACTGGTGGAGTCGTCACTTGGAGTGATAATCTGATGCAATTCTTGACGTAAATGTGAGTGTACTAACCCATTCAACTTTTTATTTAGGTGCAACTTTGAATTGAAATTAGACACAACAAAATTGGTTCAATTTTGTGTGTATTGGGTATGCGTCTATGTGTAGGCAAAGTGCACAAATTTGAGTGCAATTATGTGACAATGTTGATGCCAATTGATTGATTTGAAGTTATCAGAGGTTTATGGTCATCAAATTGATTATGGTGAATGGTTTTAAGTTTGCAAATTGCATCATTATGCTGTCAAAATTGCGATAAATATATGTGTGTGTAAGCTTGTAAGTGTGTTAATTGTGCATGTTTATACACTGTCAAATTGCTTTGAATGATTGAATAGATGTGCAAATGAGATGGTGAAAATTATGGTTTGAGTACGATTGCTAGATCAAAGTGGCAAAAAGTTTAATTAGACCACTAATTAGACGAACTTTCAGGTCAAATTTGAGTCAAAACAGTAAAAAACGATCCAAAACGGTTCAAATTTGAGTGGCATATTGATAATTGATTGATTGGATGATATAATTACATTTCACAGTGTTGCAAGTTGAGTTGAATTGGATGCATAATTTTCAAAAAAAAAGTGGTACTATTTTGGCTATTTTTTGTAAATGTTTAACTTTTTTTGGGAAATTTATTTCTTAAATTTCTCATTCCTTAGTAAAAAAATGTGAAAATAGAAAAACCTGATGTGAAATGCCAATCTAGAACATGTTTTGTGACTCTATGACCTTTTTTTAATTTTTGGCTATTTTTTAAACATTTTTAGCGTATTTTTACAAACTCGGGAATTTTTTTAAAACTTTTATATTAAAGAAAACGCCCACACAAACACACACACACACACAACATTCTACCACTCCCTCTCTCTTTTTTTCCATTTTTTGAAAAGAAAACGTGCGCGCGCGCACACACACACACACACACACCCCCAAAAGGCTTTTGTATTATAGTTTCTCCCATAAATAGAGACTTGGTACAATACAACCTTTGTGTTCTTTGAAACCTTGATGGTGTAATGAAGATAGAGAGCTTCATGCACCACAATTATGCCCGTAACTTAGCTAAATGAAAGCACTAACTTGTCCTCGGCCTCAATCCCAAGACCTCAAACACCTTCGAAGGTGGAGAGAGCTAGCAGGGAATGAGGATAGGGAAGAGGAAGAAGAAGCATTACTGCAAGATAGAAATAGTTCCTCACTTATCATCACTCTTACTGCTTAGGATAGCATAATAGTGTCAGGACAAGGGTCCTGTAACCTAAGAACTAGAATGGTCATGGACTACGACCAAGGGTCGGGCTAGACAGTGTGGACAGGGGATCCGTCTAGGGAAAGGGGCTAGGAGCCCGCCTATATAAAGGGAGGTTGGGATGAGGATCTTGAGTCTAGTTTCCCCTAGTTCTTACACTGGTATCAGAGCAAGGTTTCTAATTTTGGGAAGGCACAGCCGTGGTGTTGGAGAGCCACACAACTTCTTGCATGCTTTTTGCATGTCGGGGTCATCTCATCTCCTGTGAAGCGGACGACGAAGGCGTGACTGCGTGGGCAATCGCCCTTGGCAAGGAGAGCTGCTGAGTGAAGGTGCTGCGTATCAATCGCGGGCCGGCTCATCTCCTGTGAAGCGAACGACGAAGGCGTGACTGCATGGGCAATCGCCCTTGGCAAGGAGAGCTGCCGAGTGAAGGTGCTGCGTATCAATCGCGGGCCGGCTCAACACGAGCGCCCCGGGATTCTGAGCAAGGTTCGACACAAGGGCGGTGCCCAATTCGCCTCGCATCGCTCCCCCTCACCTTTGCTTGCTTCTCGCGCTGTCTACGGGCCGCCATCGCCTGTGTTGAGTTGTTTTTGCACACCCCATGGGCGCCCAACCCATTTGGGGTTAGAGGCCAAAAGCTTTTCACCAACCAATGGATGGTACCCACAGCGGGTACGCCCCCCCTCTTGTGAAGCTCGGGCAAGGCTCGGCATACCGACATGGGTCCAAAAATTTTGTCGGCAAGGCCTTTATTTTTGGCAGAGTTTCTGAAATTGCAGAATTTACAATCATCTACAGTGCATTTGGACGCTTGTTCTTCTGTTATTTTTCGACACTCCACGGGTCCTGAAGACCAAAAATTCTGGACCAAAATTTGGCAACCAACATTTGCAAGATCCTTCATCAAGTCCGCATACGGTGACTTGCAACTTGCGGGACTGCATCCAATGCAATGTCAGGACAAGGGTACTGTAACCTAAGAACTAGGATGGTCATGGACTACGGCCAAGGGTCGGGCTAGACAATGTGGATAGGGGATCCGTCTAGGGCAAGGGGCTAGGAGCCCGCCTATATAATGGGAGGTTGGGAGGAGGATCTTCATCCCCTAGTTCTTACACTAATGTCCTAACTATTCCAACCAAATCAACGGTTAAGACACCGGAACTAGCCAAGTTATTTGTGGACAATCTATACAAATTGTATGGGTTGCCAAGTAACATTGTTAGTGACCGTGATCCCAAGTTTAACAACCACTTTTGGAGAGCTGTATTTAAAGGATTGGGTATACAATTAAACCTTAGTACATCTGATCATCCAAAAACGGATGGTCAAAAGGAACGGGTTAACCAGATACTAGAGGATATGCTAAGAGCATACGTCAGCAAAAAACAGTCAGACTAGGAAGAATACTTACCTATCCTCGAGTTTGCCTACAACAGTTCTAAGCATGTCACAACAGGTTTTATTCCTTTCATGCTCATGTACGGGTTTCAACCTAGGTCACCAATTACGGTGGGGTTGGCAACCAAAAAACTCCAACAGGTTAAGGATTTTCTCCAAGACCACATGGACATGCTGAAACTTGCTCGTAAGAATGTCCGTCAAGCACAGGATCGGTATAAGAAATATACTGATGAGAAACGTCGGCAAGTTACCTTCGAAGAAGGGGAGGAAGTATTTTTACGTGTGCCGGAACATTCAAAAAGTCTGAAAACTGGACCGACACCTAAATCATCTCCCCGATATTGTGGGCCTTTCAAAATACTCAAGCGAGTCGATGATCGTGCCTACAAACTATTACTACCGTCACATTCTCGCATTCATCTGGTGTTTCATGTAAGCCGTCTACAAAAGCGGTTACATGGAGACGACAACGTCATTGACCAACAGGTTTTGGTTGATTACATTGAGCCTCCTACCTTACCGCATGAACCTGAACGTGTTATGGTTTATCATGAGTTGCGTACACGACATCACGTACGACAACAAGCCTTAATCAAGTGGAAAGACCGACCTGAAGAAGGTGCCACTTCGGAAAACATTAGTGTTCTTAAGAAGAAGTTTCCCACTTTTGTTTTCGAGGACGAAAACTCTTCTTAAGGGGGGAGTAATGTCAGAACGAGGGTCCTGTAACCTAAGAACTAGGATGGTCATGGACTACGGCCAAGGGTCGGGTACCAATGTAAGACCTAGGAGACTGAGATGTCGGATCCTCCTCCCTACCGCCCTATATATAGGCCTAGCTCCTAGCTCTTGCCCTAAGCGGATCCCCAGTCCACACTGGTCCAGTCCAGGCCCTTGGCCTAGGTCCCTAACCCCCTAGGTTGGGCTTTTCCCCGTCGGACCCTTGTCCTGACATTACCCCCCCCTTAAGGAAGAGTTTTCGTCCTCGAAAACTAGAGTGAAAAGGATAAGTTTTCACAAAAGTCGTAAAGCAATAGTGTGCATATGCTATTTAGCATATCCTAAGTGTGCTCTTAGCACCTCTGAATGGTGTAACCACCTATAGTTTATGCTCGTAGCACAACACTTAGGTTCTTTACATGGCACTACTCATATACTTTATGGATTGCTTCTAGCTTATCGCATTAACACTCTTTAGCTGATCCATTCATTGGCTATGCCTTGTAGCATGTCTATGCTCCTGGTATTTCTATGCTCGTAGCAAGTTTATGCTCTTAGCATGTCTATTGTCCTTTCTTAAGTAGCAGAATATAAACCTTTGTTTATAACATGCTCAAAACTTAAGTTACAGGAATGATTGATAATTTACTCCCTCCATTCGAAAGAGAGGTTTCATCCTTAAAACAACTAGAGATGTAGTCTCATGCCGCCTCAAACAAAAGAGTGTTAAACACTAGGTCCCATAGCCCCTAGTGTGCATGCAATAACAAACTTTTATTCTAGCCTGTAGAATACAAGAATGCATGAATCAACATAGATTGATAGCATTCATTTACTAAGATAACACATTAGATCATAACAGAAAACACATGTTCCGGGTCTAAAGTGTGTAACTAAAATGCGCTTGTGCATCCATAGAAACTTGTTGTTAAGCAACTATCCATTAAAGTTGCATCTGGTAGTCATAACTTGCTACCGTAAACAAGCCCTACCATCTTGTAGTCATAACTTGCTACTGTAAGCAAGCCCTACCTAGTACCAACAATTTCTGGCCACTGAAACTGTTCCCAGTACTTGTGCTAAAATGGTCTTGGGGAATGGAATTGACCAGCACCTTGGGTTTTTGTTGCGACACATAATTAAGGAATGGCGCCAGTGTCAGTCCTTGAGAACTCATATTCTCCTCATGTGGAATATGTCTCACATAGGGATGTTAGAAATGTAACATCCGTCAAGTACGAAATGTACTTGTGTGTGGAGGAAACGTAAAACACTCAGCGACATGAGTGAGAGGGACCCTCATTAAACCTACTCCACACCATGACTAAACTGAACTCCGTGAGTTCCTAGACCATGTTGAACGTCCACGTAACGTAAAACATGTGCCAAAAGAACGATCTCTACCGTTGTAGTCCTGTGTTTGTCTTAAACATGTTGACCCAAAAGACAGGTAATGTCTGTGGCGCAACTTCTTGTCCATCGTATGAAAAGCTGATATGTGGAAAGGAAAGGTAGGTACTACGTACACAAACCTCTAATCCTGACCAAAAAACATGACCGTGTCATGTGCATCAGAAAATCAAAAACTAACATATAGTTCACATATAAAGCATAGCGTAAAAGAAACGCTTACCATGAAGAGGAAAAGTACCTCATACTTACCTTGACGAAATATGCCATAGAAGTAAAGGGTGTTACCTGAACCAATGCCTAAACTTGTGAACTAAGCACTAAACAAACATTGCTTAGAAACATAGACAACAAATAGATTTAAAGGGTCGAAAAGCCAGGTGGCCCGAATCCTTCAGGAATATGACGCCAAATTAAGGTATCGCAAAGGCCGATACACAATGTAGTGGCAGACGCTTTAAGTCGAATGCCACAATCAATTTGCTCTTGTTCACGAAACTTCATAGTGAATTTTTAGATTCTCTCAAGGGCAAATATGAGCAAGATGAAACATATTCCAAAGTGTGGAGCCATGTTCAAAAGAGGGATCCTTCTCACTCTAATGCAGGTAGTGTACAGATAACCTCCACACCTAGTTCTCCTTTATCAAGTGATGAACTACAACGATGGAAGCATTTTACCATCGACAATGGGTACCTGCTCCACAAGGGGAGAGTTGGTGTACCGAGGGGACACAGACATCCAGCGCCAAATTCTTTATGAATGTCATGATAGTCCAAGTGCAAGGCACATGGGAATTAGAAAAACTTATTCTCTCGTACGACGATAGTTTTACTGGCCAGGTTTACATGGTTTTGTTCAAGCTTATGTCTTGCATTGCCAAAAATGTCAAGTGAACAAGGCAAAGCGCCTGAAAGCAGGAGGACTCTTACATCCTCTGGAAATTCCCAATGGAAAATGGGAAAGTATCTCTATGGATTTCATTGTAGGTTTACCAACCACTATACAAGGTCATGACTCAGTATGGGTGGTCATAGACAGGTTGCCTAAACTATGCAAGTTTATTCCGACCAAATCAACGATTAAGACACCGGAACCAGCCAAGTTATTGTGGACAATCTCTACAAATTGTATGGATTGCCAAGTAGCATTGTTAGTGACCATGATCCCAAGTTTAACAACCACTTCTGGAGAGCTGTATTTAAACGATATGGTACACAATTAAACCTCAATATATCTGATCATCCAGAAATGGATGGTGAAACGGAACGGGTTAACCAGGTGCTAGAGGATATGCTAAGAGCATACGTTGTGAGCGGGATGAAAACACACACAGTGCCTCTATAACGACCCGACACACACTCTTGGGAAGATACACACACACACTATGGGGCACCACTCGGCGTAGACAACACACCTGGCCGAGACAGGGAACACACCTCTGGAGTGAGAGGAGAGAGACTATCCACTTGCCCACTCCACACAGACACACACACACACACCCAAAAAACTCAGCTCAAAAGAGGATAATTTCTGATGTTTAGATACAATTGAGCTTTGGCCAACACCAATGGGGCAAATAGCTCACACAATATGGGTAAAATAAGCCAGATACAATCACAAACTAGAGCAGAAACTTCGCTCATAGGAGAAACTTACACAAAAAAAAATCAAGAAAAGAGTGATGAATTTGGAAAAATGGACAGCACCATCGCGTCCGGAACGGCCCAAAACCCTAGTCTACAATGTCAAAGTGCTCAAATCCGACCTCGGATGAGCAGTTTACGGCCAAAATAAGCTCCAAAATGAGCAAAAACACACCTGCGGCTATTCCTCCTCTCGTCTCCACGTTTTTTCTGGTCTTCTCTCTGTTTTTTCAGTTCCCACACTTATCTTTTTTAGTTGGGCACCCTTGGCCTTTTAGATGACCTCAAACGGACCCCGAACAGGCCAAAAACTGACCTCGCAGTGCATAGTTGTCACCCTGCTACATCCATGCGCACACCTGACACTCATTTCTTTTCAATAATGTGTCTCGAAAACACGTGAGGTGGCCCCAAAAAGTGGTCCTAATGATGACCTTTCTGCATAACTCTCACAAGAAAACACCACTTTGTGTCCGTATTCATCCACGTGCAAATATTGACCCCGTTCGGCCTCCTGACGCCACTCGATGCCATCTGACGCACCTGCTTACCTCATGTCGTCGGCCCGCGGATAGCTTCCTTGAGAATTTTTACGCGCTACCAACTCCTCCTTATTGTAGGAAAAACACACTAGTACTGATAATAGTGAAAATCGCTGCACTATGTACACCCTGTCCTACCTGTACACACGTGGGCCCCACGTAACCACCTGGCTATGAAAATTGGGTAATCCTTTATTCGATGCACCATGCATGTGTATGTACATATGCGCAATCCCTTGCATCAAAAAAAATCCTGACATAATTTGCCAATCCCCTAGCCTGCTAGATCATTCATGATCAGCAGCAGCAAAGAGAGATATGAGACTCGCCGCATCACAGGTCTCCTCATCCTTCACCAACATTGCTTGCTCCACAGACAGCTCATCTTGCTCCACCATCATCAATCTAGCATGATACAATTTAAGACGCAATCCATTTATCCTTGACTTATGTAGAACACCATCCAGGTTAGCCAGCTGATATGTGCCATTTGGAAAACACTCCACTACCTTGAAAGGGCCTTCCCACTTAATTTGAAACTTCTTTTGGAAGGTGTTTTCCAGCTTATTGTTGTAGCGCAAAACCAAGTCATGTTTCTTGATACCCTTACTTTTGACCTTTTCATTTATCTTTGCCAAAGCCTTATCCTGCATCTACCCATAATGCTCCAATGCGCTCATCCTATCCAACTGGACCTCTTGTAACTGCAAGAGTCTCTCTTTGAATGCATCACTAGGTGGCCCAAGCAACTTCTCTAACATCTTGACCACAGGTAACTCTACCTCCACAGGCAATAGTGCTTCCTTTCCATACACCAAATGAAATGGAGTAAACCCTGTACCTGTCTTCACCGAAGTAGGGTAAGCCCATAATGCACTAGGCAATTCCAAATCCCAATTCTTTCCTTGGTGCTCTGTCACTTTACAAAGAATTTTTACCAACTCACCATTGAATCTTTCATTTAATCCATTACACTGCGGGTAATAAGGAGTGGTATGCTGGTGCCTAATCTTCATCTTTGTGCATAGGAAGTCTAGCAGTTTAGCTCTAAATCCTGGCCCCTTATCTGAAAGTAGCTCTAATGGCACCCCAAACTTGCAACATATTTCATCATACACAAATTTTGCCACATCCTTTGCAGTGATCTCTTTTACTGCTATAGCCTCTGCCCATCTAGAGAGATAGTCCACTACCGTCAAGATATAGCTTTTGCCCCTGCTTGTGATAGGTAACGGGCCTATTGCATCAATCCCCCACTTTTCAAACACATCAAACGCCATAATGGTTTTTCGTAGCTCTGGCTTCAACACTCTCTTCCCAAATGCTTGACACCTATTGCAAGACCTACACCAATGGTGAACATCCTTGTGCAAACTAGGCCATACATACCCCTCTTGCAAAATCTTATGCAAGGTGATCTTTAGAGCAAAATGGCCACCACATGCGCCTTCATGATTCTCTTCCAACACTCTGTAAAGCTCCTCCCGCCAAGGTACACGTCTCAACACGAGATCAGCCCCTTTCATGTATAAGACATCACCAATCAATTTGTACCTGTATGCTCTACGCACAAAGCCATACTTCTTAGACTTCTGAATCTCCTTTGGAATGATTCCTGTTAGCAAAAACTCCTCTTCTTGAGCCAAACTTTCCCGGCCATGATAAAGAGGTAAAGTGGTCCTCAACACAAATAGCTCCCCAATCATGCCTTGAGCTGCTTCATGTGCCTCTCCATTTAGAGCACGTTCAATGTGTCTGATGCTCCATGCTTCAAACTTTTTTAACAGGCCTTTAATTCTGAAGCACATTTCCTTCAATGAGGTGTTCTTACTCTTCCACACACCCAACATTTGCTTCACCACTAACAAGGCATCACCTTTTATGCTCAACCTCCGAACCCCATGCTTCAAACAAATTTGTAATCCGGCTTCCAGAGTAGCATATTCAGCCTCATTGTTACTATGAGCATCCAATTTGAAGCCTCTCTTGCATACTAGCTTCCCCTCTGGATCATCAAGTGCTATACCCCCTGAAGCTGCATCATGGCTCTTTCTGTATGAACCATCAAAGAACAACACATGTGCATTGCTGATCTGTGGCACTTCTTCAACTACCTTTCTCACCACCTCTTCCTTAACAATAAGGGGATTCTCCTTGTAGGTCAACAAATCAGCTAGGGTAGCCCTTGTACTATCTTCCACTAGAAAAGAGAACTCAAACTCTTGTAGCTCAATTACCCATTTCTTCACCACATTTGACATGTTAGTACCATTAATTAACTGTGGTAAAAAGGCATAACTCGTCAAGAAAACAAAAGGCCGTGGTAGCAAGTAATGACGAAATCGTCGACAAGCAAATATTACACTGGCCATCACTAACTCTACTTCCGAGAACTTTCTCTCCGCTACCAACTTCACTCGGCTTGCACAATACACTGGCCTCATATAATGGCTGCCCTTCCCCTTTTGCAATAGCATGGCTCCAATGGCATCATCCCCTACTGAGGGATTTACATAAAAAACTTTCTCCCAATCAGGAGCCTGCATGGTTGACAAACCCCCTAACACCTCTTTCACCTCTTGAAACACTTCTTCACACTTTTCATCCCATTGCAATGGATCATGCTTTGCCACTTGTTGTAATGGATAAAGAATCTGAGAAGACAATGGAATAAACCTTGCCATGTACTTCACTTTGTGTATAAAGGTTGCCAATTGCTTCGTACTCGTAGGTGATGGAAGAAGAATAATAGACTTAACCTTATCTGGATCAGCCTCAATGCCATTTTCTGACACCATATGGCCCAATAACTTCACCCTTGGCTATGCTAGATGACATTTCTTTGGATTTAGTTGTCCTCCACATTCATCATATCGAGCCAATACCATCTGCAGCTTCTCATGGTGTTCATCCCTACTGCTATAGACACAGAAGTCATCCATAAAAGCTTTAACACAACTACCAATGAATGGTTCCAACACCCAATTTGCTCTCTCTTGATAGAAGGAAGGTCCATTTGACAACCCAAATGGCAATACTGTGTAGCAATAGCAGCCCCATGGCGTAATAAAAGTGGTCTTTGTGCGGTCTTTAAGAGCAATCTTCAATTGAAAATAGCCTGAAAAACCATCACACACAATGTACCTCTCATAACCTGCCACTGAATCCAAGATCTGATCGATGAATGGAAGAGGATATGGGTTCTTCTTAGTGGCTGCGTTTAAGGGCTTAAAATCTACACAAATCCTCCACTTCCCATCCTTCTTTGGACTGACTACTATTGGACTCACCCATTCTGTGGTCTCCACAGAGACTATGAACCCTGCCTTCAACAACTTGTCCACCTCTTCTCGCAAGGCTTCCATTTGCTCTTGACCCATCCTTCTTAGCCTTTGCCGCACTGGCTTAGCACCTTCTTTCAGCTCCATATGCATCTCTTCACCCTTGAACCCTCTGATCTCTTCATATGAAGTAATGAACAAATCAGGAAAACTAGCCAGCATATGCAAATATATATCCTTCTCGATAGCAATGATGTCTCCACTGATCATTTGTGTCATCAATTCCTGCTTCTTTGACAACTCAACCTTGGTTTGCATCAGCCCTTCAATCACTTCATAAGGCCCTTCACTTTCATCTTCAACCTCATTCGCAAATGCAACTAAACCAAACTCCTGTATTTCTTTGTCCATCAAAAGAAATGCAACATCAGCATCCTCATCACTGCTGGTAGTGCTATCATTGTCCTCATCTGTCACCGTGGAAGAGTCTTCATCACTAGACTCATCCTCATCTTCATAAAGCTCCTCTAATCGTTTCCCTGTGTCCATATTATAAAGCTTCTTGGTACCTGTCTTTCCATAGAGGCTAATCGTACCATGTCGCCAATCTTGAACAGCTCCCACTGCACGTAACCATGGTCTGCCCAGTATAATAGGATATGCTCCCAACCCTGCTGGCATCACATGAAAATCAACCACTGCCTTTGCATCATATGCCTCCACTTCTAAGATCTTTACAACACCCAAGCATTTTACTTTTTGATGGTTTGCCAATCTGATCCGAAAACCTGACACCCCAGCCACTGTGAGACCCATCTTCTCAACGCATGAGTGTGTTATGACGCATATTTGAGCTCCGCCATCCACATAACCTTGTCCCAAATTTTTCCTTTTATGCCACACATCTACTATTGGACAAATGTCTGGTAGCTCATCCATTGCCAACACCTTTACTGAACCTCTCTCTGGCTCTTTCTCCATTGGGTTAACCATCCTCTTCCACTGTCGCTTTAGCTTAGGCACCATCTCTATAAGCTGCCCAAAAGTAACATCTGCCTTCCTGCTCGTCAGATCCTCCTTCAAGTCATAGCTTAATTGCCCATCCCCTAGTGGAAAATCTGAAACATGAAACTTTCGACGAGCTCTCCTTTTCCTCTTGGCCTTGACATCTTCGCCTTCATGGCTCCTTCCTTTCTTCTTACTAGGACCTGGGACACTTCTTCCTTCCTTATCCTCTGTGGTCCTCTTCCCAATAGGCATCACTAATGTATCCTCTAGCTTTGATGCCTTCTCCAAGGTGACTACACTTAGCACTTTTGTCTTTCCCTTTTCCTCCTGGGTCAGTCCACTGGTTCCTTCGTCTCCATTAATTTTGATGCCATAATCATTTGACCTAGTTAGCACCTGTCTTGGCAATGGATACATGTCTCCCCCCATCCTTGGTGGCTTATCACATTGCGGGCTGATGTGACCCAACTCTCCACAATTATAACATGTGGGCGTCTGCCTCCAGTACCTACCATTGCTTTGTCCAACACCATTCCTAGGCCTTTCTTCACCTCCTGGCTGATTTGCAAACCTCCCTCGACCTCGATTATTTCCCACTTGACCTAGCATGTTTAGGCTGAGATTCTTCATCAAATCTACCACTTGCCTCATGTCTTGCCTTAGCCCATCATCTTGCACCGATGTAGTGACCACTGCTGGCATAACCTGAGTAGTAACAGGAACCACTGGTTCATAATGAACCCCTGACATGCGACCTTGTAAAGACTCTATAGGCTGAAATTCAGACCTCATTGGCAAAGACTCCACCCCTAACTGGCTCATTTTCCTCAGCTTCCACTCTTTGTTCCTTGCTACCTCTAGTGCATCTTCATATGTCCTAGGCTTCTTTAGCTCCACTCTCCAACGTATATTCTCCCAAAGACCAGCCAAGAACCTGTCCTTCTTCATCATGTCAGGCGGGGGTACCTGTGGTGCTAAGGCCTTGCACATCCGCTCCCATGCCAATGAGAACTTACGTATGTACGCATCTACTGGCTCACCTTCCTTTTGCATCTATGTCCTTCTTCATCATGTCAGGCGGGGGTACCTGTGGTGCTAAGGCCTTGCACATCCGCTCCCATGCCAATGAGAACTTACGTATGTACGCATCTACTGGCTCACCTTCCTTTTGCATCTATGACACTAGATTTAGAATTTATGACACTGTATCTCATTTTTTTAACCTTTGGATGTATTGTTAATATTCATGTTCCCAAAGAAATACGAAGGAAGCTTGATGCTCGTGGTCTTAAACTTACCTTCATTGGATATTCTCACACTTCTAAAGGCTGCAAATTCTATGATCTTCCATACCATTATGATAGACTTGTGCTCCTAGGTGTAGTGTCAATTACATCTTGATCTTGAAAGAAATCCATATCGTTTGATAATGTGTACGAAATCTTAGGTGCCATAAAAGTGAAGACAAAATCATGTTGTGGTAATAAACGTGTCCACAAGTTCTAGCATCTTTGCATTAAAAATAAGTATGATGTGTTAAAAAAATCTTTACAATACTAAATTTTGCATTAAAGAAGCATACAACTGTTTTATATTAAGGCCACAATTTGAAATTTATGTGAATAGTCTCTATGAAATTTATCTCGATACACTATATGAAGTTTATATGAATAATCCATATCCCTCAAAATCATGATAAAAACTGTAAAACAAGTAAACAAGATATATAGCACAATGAAGCACACCATACGCTTCGCAAGAGAATATGTGTCATGTGCCTAAGAGAGAGCCTAGGAGTAAAGCGGTACAAATTGCAAAGCTTACGCAAAAATTCAATGGAAACAAAGATGCTCGAAAGCACATCGAAGTATTTGAAGAAGTATGCAATTCCCTAGGTGAACACAACGAACCACATAAGTGCAATGCTTTAAGATTGACTTTGAGTGGGAAGGCTAAGAATTGGTATAGGACCTTGAGGATGGAAGAGAAAATGATTTACCTACTCTTTGGAGATTGTTCCTGAAGGAGTATATACGAGAAGGTGTGCATTGGGGTGTAGCATTTCAGCTACCAAAGGCCGAACATGAGGAAGGTGAGTCAGTGAGAGACTTTATCAGTCATCTAAAGCACTTACACATCAATTGCATCAGATAAAGTCAAAATACAGGGAAAGTGATCAAAATATGGCATTTGAATACCAACAAAAATATTAGCATACGATGGAAGCCATTTCGATCCCAAAACATACATTCTATCTAATCTAGACCAAGAGGAGGTGTGAGATTGGGAGTGATAAGTGAACGAGACACTTCCCTTGATTTTGATAGTACTACTTATATCAAAGCTTTTTGTTGCACTAGGAAGGTATAATCTTAACTACATTCGTAGAGAGCTTAACTATATACAAAAGATTAATCAAAGAGAATTTTGGTCAAAGACAGAATACATTATTGCACTATAGTTGTGTGTACATAGCATGCTCTTTTGTAGAGCCTGAGAGAGAGAGAGCAATACATTACACACATGCACAACATAAAAAGAGTGACAGATTCTAAGCATTCCATCTCTTAAGCTCGAATAGACTTTTCACATCACATTATCATGGGTTAATCTACATAGATTATCTATAAGCAATGGTATGGCAAGGGGTTTCACATGAAATGTAACAAAGCCCACATCTCAACACATGTTCCAAAAGTTAGAAAAGATTATTACAATGAAGGAAACATTTTCCTTGATAAGTGAAATTTGTTCAGAATCATCTTTATACTACAACTCCTTCTGGTGAGATATCCATCACAGCATGGATAGGTGAAATTCCTTCTGTATCTCATTTTTTAACCTTCGGATGTATTGCTTATATTCATGTTCCCAAAGAGACACGAACGAAGCTTGATGCTCATGGTCTTAAACTTATCTTCATTGGATATTCTGACACTTCTAAAGGCTACAAATTCTATGACCGTCCATACCATTATGAAAGACTTGTGCTCCTAGGTGTAGTGTCAACTACAACCAAATCTTGAAAGAAATCCATGTCGTATGATAATGTGTACAAGATCTTAGGTGCCATAAAAGTGAAGACAAAATCATGTTGTGGTAATAAAGATGTCCACAAGTTCTAGCATCTTTGCATTAAAAATAAGTATGATGTGAAAAAAATAGTTACAATGCTAAATTTGGCAAATGTTAAAGAAGGGTGAAAGCATGTTAACGTGTCACACTTTTTCATGTCCCAAACAATGTTAATTAGCACATTTTTGACATATGCTAACTAGTACAATAACATGAGCTACTTCTCCAAGATCTATGACGTATGATATAGCGATAGAAAGCTCTTGAAACAAGGAATCCAAATGTATAACCTCCGACAAGTTTTGATATTATTTGCAAAGATTTTACCGGATGCCCAACTTTCTAAAGATGTGATAACTTGAAAATGCTAACTAGCATAAAAAGCGTGACACGTTCACATGCTTTCACCTAAAAGCATACAATTGTTTTATATTCAGGCCACAATTTGAAATTTATGTGAATAGTCTCTATACTATATGAAATTTTCCCTATCACTCAAAATCATGATAACAAGTGTAAAACAAATAAACAACATATTGATAGCCGTTTTTCAGCTCTCCGTAGTTGTCATAGTGAGCTACCTCACCTTACAAAATTCACCCAAACACTATGGCTATCCCTACTATTTCACTGTATATAGGCGTGTGTGAGTTAGGGGGATTTTCCCATATCTTCTTAAAAACCCTCAGCTAGCTAGTCACTGGGCTAGTTGAGCCAAAAAAATAAAAAATAAAAAAATAAAAAAAAAGTATACTATGGCCTCTTTGTGTGTAAATATTTCATTGTATATATGGCCTAAATATAGGGATTTTTTATAATTATTTTGGTATTCTATTTAAATATTCTACTTAGGTGTGTGTTTTATTAAACCTATGTACACCTTCTTTCATCCTCTTACACCATAATTATATATATATATATATATATTTGCCAATATGTACATACTCTAACCTCATATTTTTCCTTTACACAAATCACTCCCACATTTTCACCCTCACCCTCGTGAAAACAAAAAATTGATTTCTACTCATTGGTTACTTTTATTATATTATTTACTTGCATACCTTTTCCTTTTTCACCCAAAATAATTCAAGGAGGGACCATATCATATGATTCCAATATCTTTCCATATCCATAACTCCTCCATATTTTTATTATTATTTTTACTCATTATTCTAACACCATGTGCTCATTGAGCTAAAGTCCATGAATAGTCCATACACTAGTCCCACCATGTATATATTTCTTATTTCACCAATAACCCTCCTCCATGCATGGGTCAAGGGCAACTTGAATGCTTTGTATTATAATATGACAAAGGAGGGGCTCACTCTTGGATGCATTGTACAAATTCAACAAAGGAGGGGGCCACTAAAAGACTTTTGCAGGCATAAAAAACAGGCTTTTTGGTGAGAATTTTGGCACCTATCTCCACTCCGAATTTGGAGCGATGGTCAAAAGAGAAAATGTAGCCCACGCTCTGAATAATCACCTCAAATTTTTTCATGATTTTTGGAGCTACCAGCGGTGAGCTATGATTTTTTGAGTGGACCCCAGTCTACCCACTTTTCTCACAAGTAGCACTTAGTCTTCTCTCACCCTTCCACACACCTACTCACTCTTACACATCCCTCCCTCTCCTTCCCTCACTCAAACCTGCAATTTCCATGGCTTCTCCCACCCTCTTCACCATTACCCTTCTCTCTCATCCCTATAGTTCTTTTATGAACCTCTACATACATACACCCTCTCCATGTCTCTCTCTATTGCTTCTATGTTACAATTTCATTTACCTCTCCTAAAATATCTAAAATTCAGTATCTTAACCATGATAACTTTTGCAAATTGAGGATTTTTCATCAACAAATCCTCTTTTCATCGTGGTGGTCAACCGTGGCGGCGGCGTAAAGAAGCGAAGAAGAAGAAGAAGACCAGCGGTCATTTTTTCCACAATCTACATAAGGGTGAGTTCAAGATTCTTCAAAGCTTCACCATCTCAATGATTCTCTTTTAATTCACCCCTCTTCCTTCATCAAATCAACTCACTCTACCCATTGTAAATGTAACATTAACTTTCTAGTGATTACTAACGACTAACATACTAACACAAAATAGCATTGACCTAACCATAAAAGACACCTCACCTCAAGACATGTATAGTAACTCTCTCTCTCTCTCTCTCTCTCTCTCTCTCTCTCTCTCTCTCTCTCTCTCTCCCCTTCCTTAAAACTTACTTTCACCTTATCTACCATCAATAATGCTCTCTTTTGAGCCCACACCCATGACTCAAGCAGACAAAGAAGGCCCGCAATGTTTTGATATTCAAAAAAATCATAATTAGCTTGTAAATTAGGATTTCCAATAATCTTAATGAGGGGTCTCCAACCTATAAATAGGCCCCTCTCCTTCTTGTAAAACAACCTCCAATATCTCACATAGCACCCCAACACTCTATGCGTGAGGAGAGACTTAGGTGTAGCAACCACTTGTGAGCTTCACTCTTGGTGTGAGAGAAGCCTTCAAGCTACACATTGCAAGTGAGAGAGCGTGAGTTCCACAAATCTCAAAACCACTATTGTATATGCTCCTTCATCATCAATAAATTGAGGTTTGGTGCATCAAAGGCGTGATTCGACGTTCAAATCTTCGTCCTTCTATTTGTGCAATACGGTTTGGTGAATTCAAGGTGACTTGTGTATTTTGAGTTTTTATCGGTTGATCTTGATTTTAGGAAGTGTTTTAGTGTGTTTTTCATTGCCAATTTTGTGTCCATTGTAAGAGGGTATTGTGGTGAGAGGTCTCCCACACCCTAAGACAGTGTGTGTGTGTGTTTTGGCAATGTTTAGCAATCACTAAGCATTGAGTGAGTTTTGTACAAGTTCTATGATAGCATCATAACGAACCATCTCCATTTGCAAGTCACAAATAAGGTATCACGCAAGATCCTTTCCTCTCTCTCTCTTCCCTTTGCTCTAGCTCTCTCTGGTCCATTTCATGTGTGTCTTGGTGTGAGGTTGCTTGTGTGTGTTGTGTGGTGCATCTTCGTGGTTGTGCCAAAATCTCTCTTGCGTCCTAGTTCGCATACCATAACTAGGTGGTGCCCCTATCTTGTTTGGGTTTGGCTGTGGGTTTGTTGTTGTGTTGTGCTTGTGGTTGCCCCAGCCCCAATTGAGCAGCACGGGAGCCTTGAGGGGTGTTTAGAGGTCGCCTCTCTTGTTGCCCGCCCCGGACCGCCTCAATTTTGGTGCCCCCACGGAGGAGCGATTGTGTGCTTAGTGTTGTTGTATTGCATGAATGCTTGAATTTCATCATAATCAAGTAGATTTTATGAATCATGAAAACAGACCGAGTTTAATTTCAAGGAAACAAAAATTGATCTAGAATATGGTTCGAATTATGTATAACATAAGAAAGGAAAAAAACATTTTCACATAAAAGTCTAGAATTCATGTTGAAAGGCCTTTCAAAACTTTGTGTAGTTAGTTGATGATTGTTTGGAACTAATCTTTGTGTGGTTCTAGCATTGAGAGACTATGACACGCTATACCTTTGATGATATCCCAATCTTCTTTGGAAATCCAGAAGAAGATGTTGATGATTTTCTTGTTGATTTTAGAATGGTTTGTCATATCCATGGTAAAAGGGATGACATTGAAAAAGGGGATTTTCTTTTGCTATGCCTTAGAGGCAACGCTGAGCAATGGTTTTGGAGTATGTCTTCTCAGATTGAAGATGGATATACCCAAATTTCCAAAGCTTTGAAGACCAGATTCTCTAAAGTTCCAACAACGGAGAAGGCACGGGCTTCACTACAGAGACTTCAACAACATGGTGAAGACTACTATGCTTATGAGGATATTTTTTCTCGTCAATGGGAAGGATGTGGATTTAGTTCTACATTTCCAGATTATGTAAAAATGGATCAATTTATTTCGGGTTTGTCTCCTTTCCTAAAGACTAAGGTTACTTGTAGTGGACCATCTACCTTTGAAGAAGCGGTCACTATTGCCCGAAGGAAGTTTCACAAGTACTTCTACATGAAAAATGGTTTCCATCATGCTGGAAGAACTAACCATCATGAAAGTGTTTCTATCAAGGAGTCATCTCCTTTGCCATACTTGTCTCCTTCTACTCCGACAAATGTTGAAGAAGTTACTTACATGCCAACTGATTATTCAAGTGCTAAAGTGTGTGGCAAGGACTCAAATGTGGAATCTCTTTCTTCTACCTTTATCACAAGCATGCAAAAATCGACACAAGATATCTCAAATGGCATTGATGATTCAATAATGGATACATCCAACCTTTTGGCGGAGGATCAATTTCTAGTCCGAGCAGACGAAGCTTTTGTGCAACATGACTCTATGGAGAATGAAGACCTTGAAGGTAACCTTGATCTTATGGAATGTTCTGAGAGTGTATCTTGTCTAAAAGAAGAGAGTGAAGAAGAAGATGAAATCATAGGTGGGGAGACCATGGACCACATTGATCATAAAGAGATGATTGTGTACATGGAATGCAAACTCCAAAACAAAGTAGAAGAGTGTGAGTTGAATCCATGTGAGGATAATCTTCAAGAAGTGTTTGAGGATGTTGAAAAGCATTGGTATGACCCATGTATATTAAGCATGGAAGAACCTATCATGCAAGAAGCCAAAGTTTTCACAAAATCAAACAGTAATCCATCAACCTTTGAGGTGGTACAATGTGAGGAGTTACAACCTTGCCAAAGGGGGGGCTTAGAAGGGGATGAAGAACGTAGGAGAGTAGTAAAAAATAAAATCATAAAAGGAAACTATCAGAAGGGTACCATTCTCTCCACTGGTGTTTTAGTGGGTGGCTCTTCATTCATGGGACAATCTCTTAGCAAGGAAATCCAAGCTTTTGAAGCCCCAATCATCTTCATATTGGGTTTCACCTCTTCAAGGTCAACTTCTCCTCTCTTCACATATACCTTTCATCGGGGACACCATACCTTCTTAAGCGGAAGAGGACATGAATACTTGGTGATGAACGGATGTTTCCAAACCTTCGTCATTTGGTTCTTTGGTGTATGGAGGTCGCACATTGTGATGCTTCTGGTCTTCATCATAGATGAAAAACTTGTTGATTGCTACATGTGGACATTTCATCAATCAGTACCAAAATCTATTCTCTTCCAATGTGTTGGAAGCAATAGAAACCTTCGTCTATTATCTACTTATGTGGTAAACTATTTGCAATACCTTCCAACAGCATCTGGAAGCATGGATCAAGCTTTTCTAAATCATGAAGGCCATATAATTTTTGACTTGGTGAGCCTACCCAGGTTGAATGAATTTTATGAGCTACAGTTCAAGAATTCGCTCATACAAGCTCTTGAAGATCGTAGCAGATACATCAACTTTACACAGGAGGAAGAGCAACCAATCTTTTATATCACATTCATAGTGATAGATGCAATGATGGACAACAGTACAATCTACAAGTTTCTTCAACCGAAGTCAGTAAGTGATTCCATACCATACATCTCGCTTTGGGAAAGATATTTCAAGATCTTTGATCCTGGGGGGTGCTTATGGAAACTTTCTCAATGGAGGAGGTTTACTCAGTCACTTGATTACATCCTGCTTTGGCTGTGCAAACCTTTCATATCACACAAGGTTTCTTAATCATACAAAGATGAGAGCAGACAAAGACAGACGTTACACAATCTACATGTTGTATGATCGGATAAATGGTACATGAATGTACCATTATCTAAGGGGGGGCTAATGATAGCCGTTTTTCAGCTCTCCGTAATTGTCATAGTGAGCTACCTCACCTTACAAAATTCACCCAAACACTATGGCTATCCCTACTATTTCACTATATATAGGCGTGTGTGAGTTAGGGGGATTTTCCCATATCTTCTTAAAAACCCTCAGCTAGCTAGTCACTGGGCTAGTTGAGCCAAAAAAATAAAATTAAAAAAAAATTAAAAAAAAAGTATATTATGGCCTCTTTGTGTGTAAATATTTCATTGTATATATGGCCTAAATATAGGGATTTTTTATAATTATTTTGGTATTCTATTTAAATATTCTACTTAGGTGTGTGTTTTATTAAACCTATGTACACCTTCTTTCATCCTCTTACACCATAATTATATATATATATATATATATTTGCCAATATGTACATACTCTAACCTCATATTTTTCCTTTACACAAATCACTCCCACATTTTCACCCTCACCCTCGTGAAAACAAAAAATTGATTTCTACTCATTGGTTACTTTTATTATATTATTTACTTGCATACCTTTTCCTCTTTCACCCAAAATAATTCAAGGAGGGACCATATCATATGATTCCAATATCTTTCCATATCCATAACTCCTCCATATTTTTATTATTATTTTTACTCATTATTCTAACACCATGTGCTCATTGAGCTAAAGTCCATGAATAGTCCATACACTAGTCCCACCATGTATATATTTCTTATTTCACCAATAACCCTCCTCCATGCATGGGTCAAGGGCAACTTGAATGCTTTGTATTATAATATGACAAAGGAGGGGCTCACTCTTGGATGCATTGTACAAATTCAACAAAGGAGGGGGCCACTAAAAGACTTTTGCAGGCATAAAAAACAGGCTTTTTGGTGAGAATTTTGGCACCTATCTCCACTCCGAATTTGGAGCGGTGGTCAAAAGAGAAAATGTAGCCCACGCTCTGAATAATCACCTCAAATTTTTTCATGATTTTTGGAGCTACCAGCGGTGAGCTATGATTTTTTGAGTGGACCCCAGTCTACCCACTTCTCTCACAAGTAGCACTTAGTCTTCTCTCACCCTTCCACACACCTACTCACTCTTACACATCCCTCCCTCTCCTTCCCTCACTCAAACCTGCAATTTCCATGGCTTCTCCCACCCTCTTCACCATTACCCTTCTCTCTCATCCCTATAGTTCTTTTATGAACCTCTACATACATACACCCTCTCCATGTCTCTCTCTATTGCTTCTATGTTACAATTTCATTTACCTCTCCTAAAATATCTAAAATTCAGTATCTTAACCATGATAACTTCTGCAAATTGAGGATTTTTCATCAACAAATCCTCTTTTCATCGTGGTGGTCAACCGTGGCGGCGGCGTAAAGAAGCGAAGAAGAAGAAGAAGACCAGCGGTCATTTTTTCCACAATCTACATAAGGGTGAGTTCAAGATTCTTCAAAGCTTCACCATCTCAATGATTCTCTTTTAATTCACCCCTCTTCCTTCATCAAATCAACTCACTCTACCCATTGTAAATGTAACATTAACTTTCTAGTGATTACTAACGACTAACATACTAACACAAAATAGCATTGACCTAACCATAAAAGACACCTCACCTCAAGACATGTATAGTAACTCTCTCTCTCTCTCTCTCTCTCTCTCTCTCTCTCTCTCTCTCCCCTTCCTTAAAACTTACTTTCACCTTATCTACCATCAATAATGCTCTCTTTTGAGCCCACACCCATGACTCAAGCAGACAAAGAAGGCCCGCAATGTTTTGATATTCAAAAAAATCATAATTAGCTTGTAAATTAGGATTTCCAATAATCTTAATGAGGGGTCTCCAACCTATAAATAGGCCCCTCTCCTTCTTGTAAAACAACCTCCAATATCTCACATAGCACCCCAACACTCTATGCGTGAGGAGAGACTTAGGTGTAGCAACCACTTGTGAGCTTCACTCTTGGTGTGAGAGAAGCCTTCAAGCTACACATTGCAAGTGAGAGAGCGTGAGTTCCACAAATCTCAAAACCACTATTGTATATGTTCCTTCATCATCAATAAATTGAGGTTTGGTGCATCAAAGGCGTGATTCGACGTTCAAATCTTCGTCCTTCTATTTGTGCAATACGGTTTGGTGAATTCAAGGTGACTTGTGTATTTTGAGTTTTTATCGGTTGATCTTGATTTTAGGAAGTGTTTTAGTGTGTTTTTCATTGCCAATTTTGTGTCCATTGTAAGAGGGTATTGTGGTGAGAGGTCTCCCACACCCTAAGACAGTGTGTGTGTGTGTTTTGGCAATGTTTAGCAATCACTAAGCATTGAGTGAGTTTTGTACAAGTTCTACGATAGCATCATAACGAACCATCTCCATTTGCAAGTCACAAATAAGGTATTACGCAAGATCCTTTTCTCTCTCTCTCTTCCCTTTGCTCTAGCTCTCTCTGGTCCATTTTGTGTGTCTCTTGGTGTGAGGTTGCTTGTGTGTTTTGTGTGGTGCATCTTCTTGGTTGTGCCAAAATCTCTCTTGCGTCCTAGTTCGCATACCATAACTAGGTGGTGCCCCTATCTTGTTTGGGTTTGGCTGTGGGTTTGTTGTTGTGTTGTGCTTGTGGTTGCCCCAGCCCCAATTGAGCAGCACGGGAGCCTTGAGGGGTGTTTAGAGGTCGCCTCTCTTGTTGCCCGCCCCGGACCGCCTCAATATCTAGCACAATAAAACACCATATGCATAGTTCAGCTTCCAAAATGTTTACAAAGCACAGCGTTTAAGGTGTACTAGAATTTATAGCCCCAAGGATATAAATTTCTTCTCAACTCATAAAGCCAACTTTATGGATAAGAAGCTATCCAATTGTATCAAATTTTGATAGTTGCTTGTTTAACAAGAGATAAAAGATTCCAATTACCCAACCAAGTAGCTTGTTTAACTGCAAGAGATAAACAATTTCAACAACCCAACCAAGTGTTAACCAAGCAACTATCATATCTAGATAGCTACTTGTCTAACAAGAGAGAAAAGATTCGAATTACCCAACCAAGTGTTGAAAGCCATCCTATTTGTCAAGTACTTTAATTATATAGCTAGAAAAGAAAACAATGTAAAACTAGGTAATGGATCTCTCCATTATGTATGAGAATAATCATTTAGGTTATGAATTAATTGTTGTTGTGCTCACCCTTCTCAAAACAAAAAAAAAGGAGAAAGAATGAAGACAAGAGGATTATATTGAATTATGTCTCCATATTATTGAAAATGCAAGCAAAGCATGCATAGGCATCTCCACATTCCCATACAAAACCTTTGTAGCCTATACATTCTTAGTCCATTCCATCAAGGCACCATACCAAAGGTCACATGTGGAGGCCTCATTGCACTCCCCCCCCCCCCCCACGCGGTGTTTTGTCAAGACCATTTTTACCCATGTCATAAGTGCTTACAGTCGGTTAACTCATGATCATGATGTACGAATGAGCAAAGCACAAAATTAGTTGCTGGCCACAATAAAGTTTTGCAATTAATTATGTGAGAATGGCCTAATGTACAATTTTGAAGGCATGAGTACCGAAAAGAGAAGATGATATTATAGAATTAGAATAGAATACATAGTTCTTTATTTATTACATTGTACCTTTCAGGGGGATGCCTTGCAGGTGATACAAATTTGTTAGGACGCATGGGACTAACTACAAACACTAGAAGACAAGTGCCATTGGCACTACAAGCAATTCAATGTTGGTTAAGTGTCGTATCGTGTCGGGAGGTTGACCGTGTGGGTCTTTTAATTCCTAATTAAGAACTAGTAGGGGGGTGCCGATGCCCCAAGCTACATGCACAATGAGATAGCATGCAGCAGGCCGAGCGTCCTAGTTGAGGGTGTTTTGGACGCTGGCGATGAGGCGGCGCACTTCGTCGTCATCAATGCCAAGAGTGGTCTCGAGCACCTCCTCGGGGAGAGGCGGGTTGGAGGCGAAGAGGGCAACGGCGAGTTGGGAGGCACCAGGGTTTTGGCTATTGAGGGCGGCGATGGCAAGAGCAGGCTTGGATTTGTCTGGGTTGAACTGGAAGTGGACGAGGCCACGGGGAAATACAAAGAGATCGCCAGCATAGATGGTTTGGTAGAAGAACTGGTTGGCGGTTGGTTGGGTGGAGGTGGTGACGAAGCCCACGAGCAGTGTGCCTTGGGCGAGGAAGAGGACTTCGGTAGCACGGGGGTGCACGTGCGGCGGGTTTATTCCGCGGGGCTTGTAGTCGATGCGGGCAATGGAAAGGCCTTGCGTGTTGAGGGCGCCGAAGTTGGCGGCGCTGACGAGGTTGACAGCGGAGCCGAGGTTTCCGGTGAAGTTGGTGGCGTTGCGGAGCAGTTGGGAAGCGAAGTCGAAGGATTGCACGGCAGCGGCAGGCTTGCAGGGCAGGCCGTTGATGTTGAGGGTGAGCTGGAGCTGCTGCAGCTCGTCGGGGCTGAGGGCCACGCAGAAGTCTTGCAAAGGGTCCTCGTCAGCAGCGCGGACAGTTGGAGGCAGGGGTGCGGCCAACCCCAGCAGCAGTAGAGCTAGCTGCAGGCCAGCCACAAGCTGCTTGGGCGACATACTGTTAAGAGGAGTAGCTGCGGTGATGCAGAGGCGCGATCAGGGCTGGGCTGGGTGAGAATTGTAAGTGGCCGAGAGAGCTGGGCTAATATGATAAGGCCGGGAGAGCTGTATATAAGGCTAATGTAATGAGGCCGCACTTGATGAGCTCTTCTCCTTTTATGGGCGCGGACGCAGAGGGTGTGCAGGTGTGCCACGTCTGCTGCTCCTGGGACCGAGTCCTGGCTCGACGTCTATCACGTTACCTGCTTGTTCCTTGTGCGCCTCGACGTCGTCAACATTTGAGTTTTTAAACCACTTAAACCGCGTTTAGCTGGTTAGGGACGACCTTTCCTCCGGTTTTGAAATTATCATCCACCACGTGACACGACAGCACCCAAAAAGCGGTTCAAATGTCGCAACACGCTTCTAAATAGTCCCTAACTTCTAAATAGTCCCTAACTGAAGGATAGCTTGGCACTGTTTTGGCTATAAACTGTATGGGCTCCTTCTAGTCCCCAAGGTTTCCTTCTCTCCGACGACATGCGGGCCAAGTGGTGTCCGAGGCAACTAGTATAGTGAAGCGAGGCCTGGGCATGGTAGCTGCACCTTTTATTTTGAGAATGGGGGATTCAAATCCAAGCATCACTTTACTTGCACAACACCAGCGACAAGAGTGACAACGTCAACAAATTATCCCATGGCTTTCGTCCACTGATCAAGTTGACACATTTAGACGGGGCAAGCCTGGCAAGATAAGGGTCATCATTATTAGCAACGGGTCATCTCAATGATTGAGTAGTATCACTACCAAAAATGCTCGTGCTTGCTTACCTCATATCATAATAAATGTAAGCAACATTTATCGGGGCAAACTATGACGTGGTGACCTTGATGTCTCAACACTCTATTGGAAGCCAAACACCATCTCTTCTACTACATGAGCATCACTCAAAGGCATGCTGAAACTTGTCTGCTCCAAGGGTCTTAATTATAAAGGCATCCGTAGTTACGTACCTCAGGTCAGTGCCAAACCCTATCTCTAATAAAGTGGTAGGTGCTTCACCCATGGAGGGAACACTTGATTTTGTGCTAGTTGTATGCTACTAAGATTGGACTCAAGTTAGATGACAGCTTGTCTCCCAACCTACATACCCAACTCTTGATGTAGCATATGTAACCAAGCTGCATCATATTACGCCAATACAACATCCTTGTACTCTTGAAGTAGCATATGTAACCAAGCTGCATCATTTTACGCCAATACAACACCCTTGTACTCTTGAAATAGCATATGTAACCATGCTACATCACGTGATGCCAATACAACACCCTTGTACTCAGCCTACTATGTATTCAATAAAGGAATCATGCGTTCCACCTTGCTGCTCCATGTGATGGAATAATTATTACTCCAAAGTGAACTCGAAAATCTATTGTCCTTTCAATTAAAGCATAGACCCTAGGCTATGCATAAATCTACTCACCTATAATACTACATTGTGAACAAATATATATTGCCTCATAATGCATACAAAAATGAGTCAACCAATAGCCTATTAATAGCTGAGAATGATATTAGTGTAGTCTTCGACATCATGAAGACTAAGGTTCATACCTGTCTCCAAAGGCATATCAATTAATAACTTTGCAATCTTCACAAGGCTAAACCTACACAGTAATATCTCAATGTACTTTGTGTGACACAATTTGTTACCATATTGTGGTAGCATTAACCACATACACTACCAATTGAGTCCTCATTCCTAGAGGGCCTAAGTTGCAACTCAATGCTAGACTCACTCTCCAATCAATATAAGTCTTGTCGTGACAATATCAAGTAATGAGGGAGAGATGAAGCTCCCAAAATCTTCCTCTACTTGCGAGCACTCTCAATCACTTCATCGACGCGATCTCTTATCTTCAAATTTTGATATAAGGGAATAGAGATAGGCCTACAATCAATTAACAACATATTTGACGGTATTGGTGTATACCACCTTTCTAATAGCCTTATGCCCCCTACGTCCATGCATATGATTAATGCATAAAAACACCATATATATATATATATATATATATATATATATATATATATATATATATATATATATATATATATATATATATATATATATACACACACACACACCCAAACCTTCCATGACCAATTACTACTTTTTTTAATAGGATCCACTTCAAACTCACTACGCCAAAGAACCGAACCATCCACAGAGATGAAAACAATCACAACATCTATCTCATTTTTTAGCACATATACAAAAAGTGATGTGCACCACTAATCTAAAATTTAAGGGAATCAAATTTAAGGCACAGAGAGGGTAAAAGCTAGAGAGAGAGAGAGAGAGAGAGAGAGAGAGATCAAACAGACTCGATGTAGGATTTGTTGTGGATGCGATCTCATTCCTCACAAACTATTCTTAAAATCAAGATCCATGTTGGGCATAGCTCTTCTCTTTCCCATAACTACCTAAAGGTTATCTTAAAAAGGATGCACACCCTTTGCAACCTACATGCCAGTGCTCCAATGTTGGTAGTGGCTCCCAACCCCCTTGCAGTCATTGTTACTTGTTTTTTCATCTTGTCAAGCAACTCATCCAGCACGGTCTACAACACATATTTTTCAATAGACTCCCACATTCTATAACTTCGACCTACAACGTCTATGTTGGTTTGTAGCCTGACTTTAGCAACTTCACCAAATAAGCTATAATCCACAACTATGACTATCACAACATTGTAATGTACCCACAAAACGGAAAATATCATAAAAATGGATAAGAGCCTATAATTTGTGCATTGCCTCTAATGATTCAAAGATGTCTCTCTAGTGGATGACTGTAAGTAACATAGTTTGAAGAATTAATCAATAAGAAAACTTATTTTATTGATGGGATCAGTTTAGATAGGTTCTTACTCATGACCTACATGGTTGACACCAACATCACCATTGTAGCAAGGTACAAACTTCAACATGGGCAAGGGGGAACAGTCGTACTGAAGGTTGTTGAGATCTTCAACAACAATTATGGAGGGAACAAAAATTTAAGCGAAAAAAATGTTGTTCTAAGTGAAATGCAGTACTACATCAACTTTGGAGGCTTACCATGACCAAAGGGTGAAACATTTTCAAAGATAATCATTTTTCCCATAAATAGAGGTCTTTAAAATGTAAGCTCAAGAAAGGATTTTCCAAAAATATTTGTTCTATTACGAGATTGGAAGTTTTTTCAAAACCATGAAAGGAAACTTTTATGTCCTATTAGGTTACCAACCTAGTGTTAAAATAAAAAGATCCTGCAGCACTTGAAGAGAAGCATGAGACTGCCTCCAAAACTAGAGGAGAAGCATGCAACCAATTGATGGAGATAAAAATTATGAGGGAAGCACATATTCCCTATGATGCCCACTCTATGCCATATGTACAACTGGTCAATCATGTTTTGACTATATTGCTCAATTATTGAGCTAATGTAAGAAAAACAAGCAAAATGTGAGTGTCTCCTCACCCAATTACCAAAGGGTAGTGGAGCATGCTCATGCGCAAGTGGTGATTAGGGAGTGGGATTATTAAAAATTAGCTAAGGCAATAGAAATTAAAGGGGAGGACCATCATTTGGCTACGTCAATTATGATGGGGAATCTATGTCAAACAATAATGCTTTGTAATTTGGTTATTGTAGGTCCAAGATAATATTTTTGCTTGTATCAATGTATGCAAACTATGTTGATTTATATGACAAATTTGGTTTTACTTTGGTCACTATGGATATATCTTGGCATTATGCACTTTTAATGAGATTTGACACAGCCAGTGGACATGGTCATTGGACATGCCAAGTGATAAGTCCTTCCCTTACTGATTTAGTAGTGCACTTTTAATTTAACTTTCATGGTACTTTGGTGAGGAAGATCAAAACATCGATCACTTGTGATAAGGAAATGACAAATATCAACAACAAAACAATAAAATGAACAACATGAAGTGAACAATGAAGAACAACCATGAACTAACAATGGATCACAATAACAACATGGAAATACACAACAACAACAAGTTGTAGATGTGTGTTTTTACAAGATTCCTCCAATTCAACAAGAAAATTAGTATTGTACATTTGTGTATAAAACACTTAATTTGTGACCACCCTTTTTACGTATAGGGGAGATTGTGAGTCCCTCCTCTTGCTTATGTTTGAGGAGAGGCTTGTGATTGTGTGTTTACACCCTTTGTAATAGGGGATACTTGTGTTTGCCTCACCCTCTATGTGTTTGGAGAGGATTGTGTGAAATAACACCCAAAAGAGGGAATTGTTGGGATCATGGATGTGGGCTTGGTTGCATTTTGTATGAAGTCCCTCGCCATGTCATGTGCTTATGTGTTAGCTAATTATGTATAACTTACTTGATATGTGGCATGTGGAATGTTATGTGAAAATGTAAGTCAACCCTAAGAGTTGGAGTGGTAAGAATGTGCCATTTTTGTGTGTTGTGCATGTGTGCCAACTATTGTACTTTCTCTATCTCTACAAAAGAGCATGCTTTGCACACAAACTATAATGCAATAATATGCTATCCCTTTTGCAACAATTCTTTTGATTTACTTTGTGCTTCTAGTTAAGATCTATAGTTGCATGTATTACTCATGAATGTCATTTATTATCCACCCTAATCCCTATCAACATGTATTTAACATAATTGTCTTGATTCCACAAATACCACTAGAGCATATGGAGATCTGGAACCAATGATAATCTAGCACTTGAATGCGTTAGCATCAAAGCACCAAAGGAATGCATACAAAAAGTAAACACATATACATAGAAACCAATACGAGGAGGAAAGATAATAGGGGCCTTTTTTGTTTTCTCTTTATCTCTAGTTGTCTCATCCTATACAATTTTCCAGGTAGCAATATAGCGATTGCTTGAGAGAAACAAGGACATGTCGCAAGACTAAGCCTAGGACTTGCATGTGTGCATGCACATGTACAGGTGTTGGTGCGCGCGCACATGCACACACGCGCACACACACACAAAGAACTAAGAATTGTGTAATATAAATGCCCATTTCTCCTTGAAAGTTGGTGTGAATCAAAAGACACTTGATTGTTTGATTGTTAGAATCAATATCTTTTACCTTGTCTCTAGGTCTATACTGCACGCCCTTCTAGCTTTTGCCCCTCACAATTCTCTGTTATATAAAACTACTTTGTCTTAATTGTTTTAGTGTGCATATGGTGTCTATTCAAAAAACAAAGTAGTGGTGTACATCTTACCTCATGTCATAGAATTTCCTCAAGGCTTCATAACATCTCTCCCTAAAACCTTTCTATGAACCCCGATGACGATGCAACAGAATTGGAAATTAGAGTTAGTTGTTGTGTGAAGGAGAGAACTTTGCATTTTATAATAATAAATCAAAGATGCAAAGACATGGCTTTTGTGCATCGGGATTCTTGTGTATCTTTCCTTACTTTTTAAGATTACATTATCACATTATGTGTGCAATTTCAATTTTTTGTGTACCTTTGACTTTATTTTTAGCTTGCTTTATGACACTATTACTCCCGTTATAGGCATCATTTCCTTGTGCTAGTAAGATTGGACTCGAGTTAAATGATAGCTAGTCTCTCGACCTGCATACCCAAATCTTGAGGTAGCATATGTAACCAAACCACATCATGTGATGCCAATACAACACCCTTTTACGCATCCTAGTATTTATTCAATATCGCAATTATGCGTTGCACCTTGCTACTCCATGTGATGGAATTTAGCAACGGGCAGTGAACGACCTTCAGTGATGCTATTTTTAGCATACAATGCTTCATTTTTTTGATACACATATCATTTGTATATGCACTTTTGATGTATTTATAGGCTCTACATGAGTTTCAAATTGTATGTTTGACTCTATCATGATGCCTAAGAGCTCTACAGATGCACACAATTTTATGAATCTCATGGGTGGCCGAACATTTTGTTTATGCCCTTGGTATAAAAGTGAAAGTCAGGGTCATTTTTCACTTATTCTTTTGCGAGTAATTAAGCTTTCATGGAATCTTGTGAGGAAGGTGGAGATGGTGATTCATGTAGTGGAGCTTCCTCTTGTGCTTCCACTCTTTCGATGGCTGAAATTGAAAGTTGAGTACTCTTCTGCTTCTAGCTCGCGGGGACGGTGTGATTTGCCTTAATGGTGTGTGGTTAAGTGTTAATTAGTCTCTAATTATTTCTTCCCACTCTCATTTCTCTTCTCCTTTGATTGATTGGTGAGCTCTTTGAGCTTTTGATCTATGTGTGAGTGATTAATGAGTGTGTGCACCATTGTCCTCTTGATTTGTGAGATTAGAGAGTAGGCATTAAGTAGCACACTATTTGCATTGCATTTCCTTCTTCTTCTCTCTCACAATTTGGATCCGCTTCTTGAATTTCTTTTGACTCCATGCTTCCATGCACTAGTCGGGCTTTGGTCCTCCAGATTGACATAATATCGGTGGATTGAGCTATGCTACAACCCGCCAACATTGGCGCCGTTGTCAGGGATCGGTTGCTTAAGCTAGCGGAGTCATTAGTGTGTAGAACTCTCATTAACCATCAATCAAAGTAGTTTAGGTTTTCAATTAGGTATTGGTGATGGTGAATGGCTGATTTGTGAGGAGATTTTGGCTAAGAAATTGTATGTATTTTTCATGTTTTCCCCTCTTTTTCACTAGTTTTGACACTAATTTGTGACTAATTTACTAACAATTTTTATGCTAAACATGTGTGTTTACTTAATTAGAGGCTTGGAAATCGCTCTATTGAAAAAAAAAATTGCAAAATTTCATGTAGATTTGAGTGATTTTTAGTGTGTAATTAAGGGATTTTTTACTAATTATTCTCTATATTACTCACTAATTGTATCACTTAAGGCATGTGTGTTTAATGCTACACATTGATAAATCTTTAATTCGATGTGCACTCATTATTCTTATGCATTTTATTTTGTTGAAATGGAAGCTACACATAAGATTTTGTGTTGGTGTCTGTGGTCATGGTCAAAGCGGTTTTAGAAGTACACACACACACACACACACACACACACACACACACACACACTGGTGGAGTCGTCACTTGGAGTGATAATCTGATGCAATTCTTGACGTAAATGTGAGTGTACTAACCCATTCAATTTTTTATTTAGGTGCAACTTTGAATCGAAATTAGACACAACAAAATTGGTTCAATTTTGTGTGTATTGGGTATGCGTCTATGTGTAGGCAAAGTGCACAAATTTGAGTGCAATTATGTGACAATGTTGATGCCAATTGATTGATTTGAAGTTATCAGAGGTTTATGGTCATCAAATTGATTATGGTGAATGGTTTTAAGCTTGCAAATTGCATCATTATGCTGTCAAAATTGCGATAAATATATGTGTGTGTAAGCTTGTAAGTGTGTTAATTGTGCATGTTTATACACTGTCAAATTGCTTTGAATGATTGAATAGATGTGCAAATGAGATGGTGAAAATTATGGTTTGAGTACGATTGCTAGATCAAAGTGGCAAAAAGTTTAATTAGACCACTAATTAGACGAACTTTCAGGTCAATTTTGAGTTAAAACAGTAAAAAACGATCCAAAACGGTTCAAATTTGAGTGGCATATTGATAATTGATTGATTGGATGATATAATTACATTTCACAGTGTTGCAAGTTGAGTTGAATTGGATGCATAATTTTCAAAAAAAAAGTGGTACTATTTTGGCTATTTTTTGTAAATGTTTAACTTTTTTTGGGAAATTTATTTCTTAAATTTCTCTTTCCTTAGCAAAAAAATTTGAAAATAGAAAAACCTGATGTGAAATGCCAATCTAGAACATGTTTTGTGACTCTATGACCTTTTTTTAATTTTTGGCTATTTTTTAAACATTTTTAGCATATTTTTACAAACTCGGGAATTTTTTTAAAACTTTTATATTAAAGAAAACGCCCACACAAACACACACACACACACAACATTCTACCACTCCCTCTCTCTTTTTTTCCATTTTTTGAAAAGAAAACGTGCGCGCGCACACACACACACACACACACACCCCCAAAAGGCTTTTGTATTATAGTTTCTCCCATAAATAGAGACTTGGTACAATACAACCTTTGTGTTCTTTGAAACCTTGATGGTGTAATGAAGATAGAGAGCTTCATGCACCACAATTATGCCCGTAACTTAGCTAAATGAAAGCACTAACTTGTCCTCGGCCTCAATCCCAAGACCTCAAACACCTTCGAAGGTGGAGAGAGCTAGCAGGGAATGAGGATAGGGAAGAGGAAGAAGAAGCATTACTACAAGATAGAAATAGTTCCTCACTTATCATCACTCTTACTGCTTAGGATAGCATAATAGTTTCAGGACAAGGGTCCTGTAACCTAAGAACTAGAATGGTCATGGACTACGACCAAGGGTCGGGCTAGACAGTGTGGACAGGGGATCCGTCTAGGGAAAGGGGCTAGGAGCCCGCCTATATAAAGGGAGGTTGGGAGGAGGATCTTGAGTCTAGTTTCCCCTAGTTCTTACACTGGTATCAGAGCAAGGTTTCTAATTTTGGGAAGGCACAGCCGTGGTGTTGGAGAGCCACACAACTTCTTGCATGCTTTTTGCATGTCGGGGTCATCTCATCTCCTGTGAAGCGGACGACGAAGGCGTGACTGCGTGGGCAATCGCCCTTGGCAAGGAGAGCTGCTGAGTGAAGGTGCTGCGTATCAATCGCGGGCCGGCTCATCTCCTGTGAAGCGAACGACGAAGGCGTGACTACGTGGGCAATCGCCCTTGGCAAGGAGAGCTGCCGAGTGAAGGTGCTGCGTATCAATCGCGGGCCGGCTCAACACGAGCGCCCCGGGATTCTGAGCAAGGTTCGACACAAGGGCGGCGCCCAATTCGCCTCGCATCGCTCCCCCTCACCTTTCCTTGCTTCTCGCGCTGTCTACGGGCCGCCATCGCCTGTGTTGAGTTGTTTTTGCACACCCCATGGGCGCCCAACCCATTTGGGGTTAGAGGCCAAAAGCTTTTCACCAACCAATGGATGGTACCCACAGCGGGTACGCCCCCCCTCTTGTGAAGCTCGGGCAAGGCTCGGCATACCGACATGGGTCCAAAAATTTTGTCGGCAAGGCCTTTATTTTTGGCAGAGTTTTTGAAATTGCAGAATTTACAATCATCTACAGTGCATTTGGACGCTTGTTCTTCTGTTATTTTTCGACACTCCACGGGTCCTGAAGACCAAAAATTCTGGACCAAAATTTGGCAACCAACATTTGCAAGATCCTTCATCAAGTCCGCATACGGTGACTTGCAACTTGCGGGACTGCATCCAATGCAATGTCAGGACAAGGGTACTGTAACCTAAGAACTAGGATGGTCATGGACTACGGCCAAGGGTCGGGCTAGACAATGTGGATAGGGGATCCGTCTAGGGCAAGGGGCTAGGAGCCCGCCTATATAATGGGAGGTTGGGAGGAGGATCTTCATCCCCTAGTTCTTACACTAATGTCCTAACTATTCCAACCAAATCAACGGTTAAGACACCGGAACTAGCCAAGTTATTTGTGGACAATCTATACAAATTGTATGGGTTGCCAAGTAACATTGTTAGTGACCGTGATCCCAAGTTTAACAACCACTTTTGGAGAGCTGTATTTAAAGGATTGGGTATACAATTAAACCTTAGTACATCTGATCATCCAAAAACGGATGGTCAAAAGGAACGGGTTAACCAGATACTAGAGGATATGCTAAGAGCATACGTCAGCAAAAAACAGTCAGACTGGGAAGAATACTTACCTATCCTCGAGTTTGCCTACAACAGTTCTAAGCATGTCACAACAGGTTTTATTCCTTTCATGCTCATGTACGGGTTTCAACCTAGGTCACCAATTACGGTGGGGTTGGCAACCAAAAAACTCCAACAGGTTAAGGATTTTCTCCAAGACCACATGGACATGCTGAAACTTGCTCGTAAGAATGTCCGTCAAGCACAGGATCGGTATAAGAAATATACTGATGAGAAACGTCGGCAAGTTACCTTCGAAGAAGGGGAGGAAGTATTTTTACGTGTGCCGGAACATTCAAAAAGTCTGAAAACTGGACCGACACCTAAATCATCTCCCCGATATTGTGGGCCTTTCAAAATACTCAAGCGAGTCGATGATCGTGCCTACAAACTATTACTACCGTCACATTCTCGCATTCATCTGGTGTTTCATGTAAGCCGTCTACAAAAGCGGTTACATGGAGACGACAACGTCATTGACCAACAGGTTTTGGTTGATTACATTGAGCCTCCTACCTTACCGCATGAACCTGAACGTGTTATGGTTTATCATGAGTTGCGTACACGACATCACGTACGACAACAAGCCTTAATCAAGTGGAAAGACCGACCTGAAGAAGGTGCCACTTCGGAAAACATTAGTGTTCTTAAGAAGAAGTTTCCCACTTTTGTTTTCGAGGACGAAAACTCTTCTTAAGGGGGGAGTAATGTCAGAACGAGGGTCCTGTAACCTAAGAACTAGGATGGTCATGGACTACGGCCAAGGGTCGGGTACCAATGTAAGACCTAGGAGACTGAGATGTCGGATCCTCCTCCCTACCGCCCTATATATAGGCCTAGCTCCTAGCTCTTGCCCTAAGCGGATCCCCAGTCCACACTGGTCCAGTCCAGGCCCTTGGCCTAGGTCCCTAACCCCCTAGGTTGGGCTTTTCCCCGTCGGACCCTTGTCCTGACATTACCCCCCCCTTAAGGAAGAGTTTTCGTCCTCGAAAACTAGAGTGAAAAGGATAAGTTTTCACAAAAGTCGTAAAGCAATAGACTTGACTGTAGACTAGTCAAATCATCTTAAAACCGTACCATAAGACTCATCATATCAAGAGTTGTAATGTGCATATGCTATTTAGCATATCCTAAGTGTGCTCTTAGCACCTCTGAATGGTGTAACCACCTATAGTTTATGCTCGTAGCACAACACTTAGGTTCTTTACATGGCACTACTCATATACTTTATGGATTGCTTCTAGCTTATCGCATTAACACTCTTTAGCTGATCCATTCATTGGCTATGCCTTGTAGCATGTCTATGCTCCTGGTATTTCTATGCTCGTAGCAAGTTTATGCTCTTAGCATGTCTATTGTCCTTTCTTAAGTAGCAGAATATAAACCTTTGTTTATAACATGCTCAAAACTTAAGTTACAGGAATGATTGATAATTTACTCCCTCCATTCGAAAGAGAGGTTTCATCCTTAAAACAACTAGAGATGTAGTCTCATGCCGCCTCAAACAAAAGAGTGTTAAACACTAGGTCCCATAGCCCCTAGTGTGCATGCAATAACAAACTTTTATCCTAGCCTGTAGAATACAAGAATGCATGAATCAACATAGATTGATAGCATTCATTTACTAAGATAACACATTAGATCATAACAGAAAACACATGTTCCGGGTCTAAAGTGTGTAACTAAAATGCGCTTGTGCATCCATAGAAACTTGTTGTTAAGCAACTATCCATTAAAGTTGCATCTGGTAGTCATAACTTGCTACCGTAAACAAGCCCTACCATCTTGTAGTCATAACTTGCTACTGTAAGCAAGCCCTACCTAGTACCAACAATTTCTGGCCACTGAAACTGTTCCCAGTACTTGTGCTAGAATGGTCTTGGGGAATGGAATTGGCCAGCACCTTGGGTTTTTGTTGCGACACATAATTAAGGAATGGTGCCAGTGTCAGTCCTTGAGAACTCATATTCTCCTCATGTGGAATATGTCTCACATAGGGATGTTAGAAATGTAACATCCGTCAAGTACGAAATGTACTTGTGTGTGGAGGAAACGTAAAACACTCAGCGACATGAGTGAGAGGGACCCTCATTAAACCTACTCCACACCGTGACTAAACTGAACTCCGTGAGTTCCTAGACCATGTTGAACGTCCACGTAACGTAAAACCTGTGCCAAAAGAACGATCTCTACCGTTGTAGTCCTGTGTTTGTCTTAAACATGTTGACCCAAAAGACAGGTAATGTCTGTGGCGCAACCTCTTGTCCATCGTATGAAAAGCTGATATGTGGAAAGGAAAGGTAGGTACTACGTACACAAACCTCTAATCCTGACCAAAAAACATGACCGTGTCATGTGCATCAGAAAATCAAAAACTAACATATAGTTCACATATAAAGCATAGCGTAAAAGAAACGCTTACCATGAAGAGGAAAAGTACCTCATACTTACCTTGACGAAATATGCCATAGAAGTAAAGGGTGTTACCTGAACCAATGCCTAAACTTGTGAACTAAGCACTAAACAAACATTGCTTAGAAACATAGACAACAAATAGATTTAAAGGGTCGAAAAGCCAGGTGGCCCGAGATCCTTCAGGAATATGACGCCAAAATAAAGGTATCGCAAAGGCCGATACACAATGTAGTGGCAGACGCTTTAAGTCGAATGCCATAATCAATTTGCTCTTGTTCACGAAACTTCATAGTGAATTTTTAGATTCTCTCAAGGGCAAATATGAGCAAGATGAAACATATTCCAAAGTGTGGAGCCATGTTCAAAAGAGGGATCCTTCTCACTCTAATGCAGGTAGTGTACAGATAACCTCCACACCTAGTTCTCCTTTATCAAGTGATGAACTACAACGATGGAAGCATTTTACCATCGACAATGGGTACCTGCTCCACAAGGGGAGAGTTGGTGTACCGAGGGGACACAGACATCCAGCGCCAAATTCTTTATGAATGTCATGATAGTCCAAGTGCAAGGCACATGGGAATTAGAAAAACTTATTCTCTCGTACGACGATAGTTTTACTGGCCAGGTTTACATGGTTTTGTTCAAGCTTATGTCTTGCATTGCCAAAAATGTCAAGTGAACAAGGCAAAGCGCCTGAAAGCAGGAGGACTCTTACATCCTCTGGAAATTCCCAATGGAAAATGGGAAAGTATCTCTATGGATTTCATTGTAGGTTTACCAACCACTATACAAGGTCATGACTCAGTATGGGTGGTCATAGACAGGTTGCCTAAACTATGCAAGTTTATTCCGACCAAATCAACGATTAAGACACCGGAACTAGCCAAGTTATTGTGGACAATCTCTACAAATTGTATGGATTGCCAAGTAGCATTGTTAGTGACCATGATCCCAAGTTTAACAACCACTTCTGGAGAGCTGTATTTAAACGATATGGTGAAACGGATGGTGAAACGGAACGGGTTAACCAGGTGCTAGAGGATATGCTAAGAGCATACGTTGTGAGCGGGATGAAAACACACACAGCGCCTCTATAACGACCCGACACACACTCTTGGGAAGATACACACACACACTATGGGGCACCACTCGGCTTAGACAACACACCTGGCCGAGACAGGGAACACACCTCTGGAGTGAGAGGAGAGAGACTATCCACTTGCCCACTCCACACAGACACACACACACACACACACCCAAAAAACTCAGCTCAAAAGAGGATAATTTCTTATGTTTAGATACAATTGAGCTTTGGCCAACACCAATGGGGCAAATAGCTCACACAATATGGGTAAAATAAGCCAGATACAATCACAAACTAGAGCAGAAACTTCGCTCATAGGAGAAACTTACACAAAAAAAAATCAGGAAAAGAGTGATGAATTTGGAAAAATGGACAGCACCATCGCGTCCGGAACGGCCCAAAACCCTAGTCTACAATGTCAAAGTGCTCAAATCCGACCTCGGATGAGCAGTTTACGGCCAAAATAAGCTCCAAAATGAGCAAAAACACACCTGCGGCTATTCCTCCTCTCTTCTCCACGTTTTTTCTGGTCTTCTCTCTGTTTTTTCAGTTCCCACACTTAGCTTTTTTAGTTGGGCACCCTTGGCCTTTTAGATGACCTCAAACGGACCCCGAACAGGCCAAAAACTGACCTCGCAGTGCATAGTTGTCACCCAGCTGCATCCATGCGCACACCTGACACTCATTTCTTTTCAATAATGTGTCTCGAAACCACGTGAGGTGGCCCCAAAAAGTGGTCCTAATGATGACCTTTCTGCATAACTCTCACAAGAAAACACCACTTTGTGTCCGTATTCATCCACGTGCAAATATTGACCCCGTTCGGCCTCCTGACGCGACTCGATGCCATCTGACGCACCTGCTTACCTCATGTCGTCGGCCCGCGGATAGCTTCCTCGAGAATTTTTACGCGCTACCAACTCCTCCTTATTGTAGGAAAAACACACTAGTACTGATAATAGTGAAAATCGCTGCACTATGTACACCCTGTCCTACCTGTACACACGTGGGCCCCACGTAACCACCTGGCTATGGAAATTGGGTAATCCTTTATTCGATGCACCATGCATGTGTATGTACATATGCGCAATCCCTTGCATCAAAAAAAATCCTGACATAATTTGCCCATCCCCTAGCCTGCTAGATCATTCATGATCAGCAGCAGCAAAGAGAGATATGAGACTCGCCGCATCACAGGTCTCCTCATCCTTCACCAACATTGCTTGCTCCACAGACAGCTCATCTTGCTCCACCATCATCAATCTAGCATGATACAATTTAAGACGCAATCCATTTACCCTTGACTTATGTAGAACACCATCCAGGTTAGCCAGCTGATATGTGCCATTTGGAAAACACTCCACTACCTTGAAAGGGCCTTCCCACTTAATTTGAAACTTCTTTTGGAAGGTGTTTTCCAGCTTATTGTTGTAGCGCAAAACCAAGTCATGTTTCTTGATACCCTTACTTTTGACCTTTTCATTTATCTTTGCCAAAGCCTTATCCTGCATCTACCCATAATGCTCCAATGCGCTCATCCTATCCAACTGGACCTCTTGTAACTGCAAGAGTCTCTCTTTGAATGCATCACTAGGTGGCCCAAGCAACTTCTCTAACATCTTGACCACAGGTAACTCTACCTCCACAGGCAATAGTGCTTCCTTTCCATACACCAAATGAAATGGAGTAAACCCTGTACCTGTCTTCACCGAAGTAGGGTAAGCCCATAATGCACTAGGGAATTCCAAATCCCAATTCTTTCCTTGGTGCTCTGTCACTTTAGAAAGAATTTGTACCAACTCACCATTGAATCTTTCATTTAATCCATTACACTGCGGGTAATAAGGAGTGGTATGCTGGTGCCTAATCTTCATCTTTGTGCATAAGAAGTCTAGCAGTTTAGCTCTAAATCCTGGCCCCTTATCTGAAAGTAGCTCTAATGGCACCCCAAACTTGCAACATATTTCATCATACACAAATTTTGCCACATCCTTTGCAGTGATCTCTTTTACTGCTATAGCCTCTGCCCATCTAGAGAGATAGTCCACTACCGTCAAGATATAGCTTTTGCCCCTGCTTGTGATAGGTAATGGGCCTATTGCATCAATCCCCCACTTTTCAAACACATCAAACGCCATAATGGTTTTTCGTAGCTCTGGCTTCAACACTCTCTTCCCAAATGCTTGACACCTATTGCAAGACCTACACCAATGGTGAACATCCTTGTGCAAACTAGGCCATACATACCCCTCTTGCAAAATCTTATGCAAGGTGATCGTTAGAGCAAAATGGCCACCACATGCGCCTTCATGATTCTCTTCCAACACTCTGTAAAGCTCCTCCCGCCAAGGTACACGTCTCAACACGAGATCAGCCCCTTTCATGTATAAGACATCACCAATCAATTTGTACCTGTATGCTCTACGCACAAAGCCATACTTCTTAGACTTCTGAATCTCCTTTGGAATGATTCCTGTTAGCAAAAACTCCTCTTCTTGAGCCAAACTTTCCCGGCCATGATAAAGAGGTAAAGTGGTCCTCAACACAAATAGCTCCCCAATCATGCCTTGAGCTGCTTCATGTGCCTCTCCATTTAGAGCACGTTCAATGTTTCTGATGCTCCATGCTTCAAACTTTTTTAACAGGCCTTTAATTCTGAAGCACATTTCCTTCAATGAGGTGTTCTTACTCTTCCACACACCCAACATTTGCTTCACCACTAACAAGGCATCACCTTTTATGCTCAACCTCCGAACCCCATGCTTCAAACAAATTTGTAATCCGGCTTCCAGAGTAGCATATTCAGCCTCATTGTTACTATGAGCATCCAATTTGAAGCCTCTCTTGCATACTAGTTTCCCCTCTGGATCATAAAGTGCTATACCCCCTGAAGCTGCATCATGGCTCTTTCTGTATGAACCATCAAAGAACAACACATGTGCATTGCTGATCTGTGGCACTTCTTCAACTACCTTTCTCACCACCTCTTCCTTAACAATAAGGGGATTCTCCTTGTAGGTCAACAAATCAGCTAGGGTAGCCCTTGTACTATCTTCCACTAGAAAAGAGAACTCAAACTCTTGTAGCTCAATTACCCATTTCTTCACCACATTTGACATGTTAGTACCATTAATTAACTGTGGTAAAAAGGCATAACTCGTCAAGAAAACAAAAGGCCGTGGTAGCAAGTAATGACGAAATCGTCGACAAGCAAATATTACACTGGCCATCACTAACTCTACTTCCGAGAACTTTCTCTCCGCTACCAACTTCACTCGGCTTGCACAATACACTGGCCTCATATAATGGTTGCCCTTCCCCTTTTGCAATAGCATGGCTCCAATGGCATCATCCCCTACTGAGGGATTTACATAAAAAACTTTCTCCCAATCAGGAGCCTGCATGGTTGACAAACCCCCTAACACCTCTTTCACCTCTTGAAACACTTCTTCACACTTTTCATCCCATTGCAATGGATCATGCTTTGCCACTTGTTGTAATGGATAAAGAATCTGAGAAGACAATGGAATAAACCTTGCCATGTACTTCACTTTGTGTATAAAGGTTGCCAATTGCTTCGTACTCGTAGGTGATGGAAGAAGAATAATAGACTTAACCTTATCTGGATCAGCCTCAATGCCATTTTCTGACACCATATGGCCCAATAACTTCACCCTTGGCTGTGCTAGATGACATTTCTTTGGATTTAGTTGTCCTCCACATTCATCATATCGAGCCAATACCATCTGCAGCTTCTCATGGTGTTCATCCCTACTGCTATAGACACAGAAGTCATCCATAAAAGCTTTAACACAACTACCAATGAATGGTTCCAACACCCAATTTGCTCTCTCTTGATAGAAGGAAGGTCCATTTGACAACCCAAATGGCAATACTGTGTAGCAATAGCAGCCCCATGGCGTAATAAAAGTGGTCTTTGTGCGGTCTTTAAGAGCAATCTTCAATTGAAAATAGCCTGAAAAACCATCACACACAATGTACCTCTCATAACCTGCCACTGAATCCAAGATCTGATCGATGAATGGAAGAGGATATGGGTTCTTCTTAGTGGCTGCGTTTAAGGGCTTAAAATCTACACAAATCCTCCACTTCCCATCCTTCTTTGGACTGACTACTATTGGACTCACCCATTCTGTGGTCTCCACAGAGACTATGAACCCTGCCTTCAACAACTTGTCCACCTCTTCTCGCAAGGCTTCCATTTTCTCTTGACCCATCCTTCTTAGCCTTTGCCGCACTGGCTTAGCACCTTCTTTCAGCTCTATATGCATCTCTTCACCCTTGAACCCTCTGATCTCTTCATATGAAGTAATGAACAAATCCGGAAAACTAGCCAGCATATGCAAATATATATCCTTCTCCATAGCAATGAGGTCTCCACTGATCATTTGTGTCATCAATTCCTGCTTCTTTGACAACTCAACCTTGGTTTGCATCAGCCCTTCAATCACTTCATAAGGCCCTTCACTTTCATCTTCAACCTCATTCGCAAATGCAACTAAACCAAACTCCTGTATTTCTTTGTCCATCAAAAGAAATGCAACATCAGCATCCTCATCACTGCTGGTAGTGCTATCATTGTCCTCATCTGTCACCGTGGAAGAGTCTTCATCACTAGACTCATCCTCATCTTCATAAAGCTCCTCTAATCGTTTCCTTGTGTCCATATTATAAAGCTTCTTGGTACCTGTCTTTCCATAGAGGCTAATCGTACCATGTCGCCAATCTTGAACAGCTCCCACTGCACGTAACCATGGTCTGCCCAGTATAATAGGATATGCTCCCAACCCTGCTGGCATCACATGAAAATCAACCACTGCCTTTGCATCATATGCCTCCACTTCTAAGCTCTTTACAACACCCAAGTATTTTACTTTTTGATGGTTTGCCAATCTGATCCGAAAACCTGACACCCCAGCCACTGTGAGACCCATCTTCTCAACGCATGAGTGTGTTATGACGCATATTTGAGCTCCGCCATCCACATAACCTTGTCCCAAATTTTTCCTTTTATGCCACACATCTACTATTGGACAAATGTCTGGTAGCTCATCCATTGCCAACACCTTTACTGAACCTCTCTCTGGCTCTTTCTCCATTGGGTTAACCATCCTCTTCCACTGTCGCTTTAGCTTAGGCACCATCTCTATAAGCTGCCCAAAAGTAACATCTGCCTTCCTGCTCGTCAGATCCTCCTTCAAGTCATAGCTTAATTGCCCATCCCCTAGTGGAAAATCTGAAACATGAAACTTTCGACGAGCTCTCCTTTTCCTCTTGGCCTTGACATCTTCGCCTTCATGGCTCCTTCCTTTCTTCTTACTAGGACCTGGGACACTTCTTCCGTCCTAATCCTCTCTGGTCCCCTTCCCAATAGGCATCACTAATGTATCCTCTAGCTTTGATGCCTTCTCCAAGGTGACTACACTTAGCACTTTTGTCTTTCCCTTTTCCTCCTGGGTCAGTCCACTGGTTCCTTCGTCTCCATTAATTTTGATGCCATAATCATTTGACCTAGTTAGCACCTGTCTTGGCAATGGATACATGTCTCCCCCCATCCTTGGTGGCTTATCACATTGCGGGCTGATGTGACCCAACTCTCCACAATTATAACATGTGGGCGTCTGCCTCCAGTACCTACCATTGCTTTGTCCAACACCATTCCTAGGCCTTTCTTCACCTCCTGGCTGATTTGCAAACCTCCCTCGACCTCGATTATTTCCCACTTGACCTAGCATGTTTAGGCTGAGATTCTTCATCAAATCTACCACTTGCCTCATGTCTTGCCTTAGCCCATCATCTTGCACCGATGTAGTGACCACTGCTGGCATAACCTGAGTAGTAACAGGAACCACTGGTTCATGATGAACCCCTGACATGCGACCTTGTAAAGACTCTATAGGCTGAAATTCAGACCTCATTGGCAAAGACTCCACCCCTAACTGGCTCATTTTCCTCAGCTTCCACTCTTTGTTCCTTGCTACCTCTAGTGCATCTTCATATGTCCTAGGCTTCTTTAGCTCCACTCTCCAACGTATATTCTCCCAAAGACCAGCCAAGAACCTGTCCTTCTTCATCATGTCAGGCGGGGGTACCTATGGTGCTAAGGCCTTGCACATCCGCTCCCATGCCAATGAGAACTTACGTATGTACGCATCTACTGGCTCACCTTCCTTTTGCACCAAACCTTGTACTTCTTGCCACACTTTGTCAGGATCTTCTATCTTCACAAACTCCACTTCCAACCCATGCCTTAGATTGTCCCAACTCAATCTTACAGGTGGATCCACTACACGCAACTCCTCTTCAAATGTTTTGGACCAGACTCGTGCATCACTCTTCAAACAAATTTGGAGAAGACGTAACATCTGCGCAGGGTCATGAATCTGGTTGCTTATGTAGGCAACCTCCATCTTTTCCAAAAAATCTTCCACATCTTCATCACTTCTTCCATGAAACTTCGGATAAGAGAAAGCCATGGCTACCCAAGTTACAATGCTTTGAGAACCCCTTTGAACACACGTGCAAGAACCCAAAACTTTTGACTACCCAATCCCGAGAAACTTCAATGGAGCTCAACTTTAGATAAGGACAAACACATGCACATCAAATGAGTTTTCATAGTTGATCATCGGAATTACAACAGGCAAAGGACATTCCAAGATCTCTCGTAATCTTCTTGGCCCGAACATAAAGACTATGCGCTGCTGGAAAAAAATCTTCCTGGACACATGAACATTTATCTGGATTCTTTGAGTTAAATGAAATGGAGTGAATTGAGGGCCATTTTGATCATCCATTAAAGCCAACCATGAAGCTTCCAAGAAGGCACACCTGACTTATCTTCTGATTTTGCCAAAATTTCAGCAGCATAACAGCATAAATGGCTCAAAAGACCAAAAAACCAGCCATCATAACTTGGGAAAATTTTGGCAGAGTTCCCCAGAAATAGAGCAGTAGGAACCCAAAATATAAACTGTATATGTATGCATAAACTGTCAACAATAGAAGTCGAGCATCAAGTAGGACTCACTAGTACATAGCCTATGGGGAGGTCACAAAAAGGGTGCTCCAGCTACCTGTATCACCGAAAGGATCTCCACATTTGAGAATCCCCCAGCTCAATAAAAACCTCACGCTATCAACCCTCACACGAAGGCTAATGCAAATCGCGTATAGTCAAGTCTCAGAAATGACTATCCTCCAGACCAAGTCTCAGATATGGATGGGACTGCCAAATACAACCAAGTATGGCTCCACAAATGTGTACAATGGCAGTTTCCACAAGTAACGTACAATCCAGCAGACAATGCGCTCAAATAGGTGCCAAGTGATGCATACCCACAACAACTGCAAGTGACATCACTGCTAGTATATCACTGTACTCCAGCTACCTGTACCTGTGTGAATCACCTATACCTGTACCTGTCCCTGTAACCTATAACCTGTAACCTGTGACCTGTAACCTGTAACCTTGAATCTTGAATCTCGAAGCTTGAAGCTCGAAGCAGAAGGTACTCGATGAAGATCCTCCGTGGGGGCGCCAAAAGAATGTGAGCGGGATGAAAACACACACAACGCCTCTATAACGACCCGACACACACTCTTGGGAAGATACACACACACACTATGGGGCACCACTCGGCTTAGACAACACACCTGGCCGAGAAAGGGAACACACCTCTAGAGTGAGAGGAGAGAGACTATCCACTTGCCCACTCCACACAGACACACACACCCAAAAAACTCAGCTCAAAAGAGGATAATTTCTGATGTTTCGATACAATTGAGCTTGGGCCAACACCAATGGGGCAAATAGCTCACACAATATGGGTAAAATAAGCCAGATACAATCACAAACTAGAGCAGAAACTTCGCTCATAGGAGAAACTTACACAGAAAAATAGTAGGAAAAGAGTGAGGAATTTGGAAAAATGGACAGCACCATCGCGTTCCGGAACGGCCCAAAACCCCAGTCTACAATGTCAAAGTGCTCAAATCCGACCTCGGATGAGCAGTTTACGGCCAAAATAAGCTCCAAAATGAGCAAAAACACACCTGCGGCTGTTCCTCCTCTCTTCTCCACGTTTTTTCTGGTCTTCTCTCTGTTTTTTCGGTTCCCACACTTAGCTTTTTTAGTTGGGCACCCTTGGCCTTTTAGATGACCTCAAACGGACCCCGAACAGGCCAAAAACTGACCTCGCAGTGCATAGTTGTCACCCTGCTGCATCCATGCGCACACTTGGCACTCATTTCTTTTCAATAATGTGTCTCGAAACCACGTGAGGTGGCCCCAAAAAGTGGTCCTCATGATGACCTTTCTGCATAACTCTCACAAGAAAACACCACTTTGTGTCCGTATTCATCCACGTGTAAATATTGACCCCGTTCGGCCTCCTGACGCCACTCGATGCCATCTGACGCACCTGCTTACCTCATGTCGTCGGCCCGCGGATAGCTTCCTCGAGAAGTTTTACGCGCTACCAACTCCTCCTTATTGTAGTAAAAACGCACTAGTACTGATAATAGTGAAAATCGCTGCACTATGTACACCCTGTCCTACCTGTACACACGTGGGGCCCACGTAACCACCTGGCTATGGAAATTGGGTAATCCTTTATTCGATGCACCATGCATGTGTATGTACATATGCGCAATCCCTTGCTCACAAAAAATCCTGACAACGTCAGCAAAAAACAGTCAGACTTGGAAGAATACTTACCTATTCTCGAGTTTGCCTACAACAGTTCTAAGCATGTCACAACAGGTTTTAGTCCTTTCATGATCATGTACGGGTTTCAACCTAGGTCACCAGTTACGGTGGGGTTGGCAACGAAAAAACTCCAACAGGTTAAGGATTTTCTCCAAGACCACATGGATATGCTAAAACTTGCTCGTCAGAATGTCCGGGAAGCACAGGATCGGTATAAGAAATATGCTGATGAGAAACGTCGGCAAGTTACCTTCGAAGAAGGGGAGGAAGTATTTTTACGTGTGCCAGAACATTCAGAAAGTTTGAAAACTGGATCGACACCTAAATCATCTCCCCGATATTGTGGGCCTTTCAAAATACTCAAGCGAGTCGGTGATCATGCCTACAAACTATTACTACCATCACATTCTCGCATTCATCCGGTGTTTCATGTAAGCCGTCTACGAAAGCAATTACATGGGGACGACAACGTCATTGACCAACAGGTTTTGATTGATTACAATGAACCTCCTACCTTACCGCATGAACCTAAACATGTTATGGATTAACATGAGTTGCGTACACGACATCACGTACGACAACAAGCCTTAATCAAGTGGAAAGACCGACCTGAAGAAGGTGCCACTTCGGAAAACATTAGTGTTATTAAGAAGAAATTTTCCACTTTTGTTTTTGCAGACGAAAACTCTTCTTAAGGGGGGAGCAATGTCAGGACAAGGGTCCTTTAACCTAAGAACTAGGATGGTCATGGACTACGGCCAAGGGTCGGGCTAGACAGTGTGGACAGGGGATCCGTCTAGGGCAAGGGGCTAGGAGCCCACCTATATAAAGGGAGGTTGGGAGGAGGATCTTGAGTCTAGTTTCCCCTATTTCTTACAAAGAGCATAATAATGCTAATGAAGAAGATGACAAGATTAAGCATTGAAGCATGGCTCTTGGTTGGATTTTCATTCCATAGCCAAGAGTGTTGGTGTAGGCTCTCAACTTCTCAACAGACGTGGAGAAGGAGATGAAGTTCTTGTACTTAGCACTTCACACAATGAGAGAGAGAGAGAGTAAGGGTGTATATCTTGCAAGAAATCCCCTAGTTTCTTGGATCGACCCCCTCTTTTAGCTCATTCTTGTAGCTCATTGGATTTCTCAAGCCTAGCAAATCACAAGCCTTGGTCACAACTATCAATAGAGGTAGCCTTTTAGACAAGTGTCCTCCTTTCCCCTTTGAGAGAGAGGGCTTGGAAAAAGCTTAAACAATTAATTTAATTAATCTAAAATCTCATTGGCCCTCTCTAAGGGTCAACCAATAGGCTTTAGGCACACTATGGATGCAACTTAGCTAGGGCCTTGACATGTATCCTATTTGCCTCTTTGAGCAAGGGGTGGCCATTCTATCTCATCCCCTACTTGTGTGGCTTGCCCCATCCTTTATAGGCATTCTTTTGAATTTCAAGCACCTCAAGCACTAGGCTTGGCCCCAAAGTACCTTAAGCACCTCAAGCACCTTAGTCGTCATGCATGAGTTTAGCAAGAGCATGGGCTCTCTCTCTCTCTCTCTCTCTCTCTCTCTCTCTCTCTCTCTCTCTCTCTCTCTCTCTCTCTCTCTCTCTCTCTCTCTCTCTCTCTCTCTCTCTCTCTCTCTCTCTCTCTCTCTCTGGTCATGCCCCTAGCTTCAAGGGCTTATCGCCTCCTTATAGAAATTGGCTTTGACTTCAAGCACATGCCTAGCTTGACCATGCATCTTAGTCATCAAGCAGCTCAAGCATAGGCCTAGCTTAACCTAAGGTCTAAGGACTTTTACAATAAACTTTGGAGGTATTTAATGAAACTAACCCTAAGGTATTTTAAGATCCATTATGCACACATTGTTCTTCAGTAGACCATCTCCTTGTGAGCCCTTGCGGGATGAAATCCTCTCCTTTTGGCCCCGTTGTGAGCTTAGTCTAAAAACACATATCTATATTCTAGTTCTTGTTTCCCTTTTATCTTCCCATATTAAATTATCAGTTTAACATGAGAAAATCATTGGGGTAAAGCTAGATTTAGAATCTATGACACTGTATCTCATTTTTTAACCTTTGGATGTATTGTTAATATTCATGTTCCCAAAGAAATACGAACGAAGCTTGATGCTCGTGGTCCTAAACTTACCTTCACTGGATATTCTCACACTTCTAAAGGCTACAAATTCTATGACCTTCCATACCATTATGATAGACTTGTGCTCCTAGGTGTAGTGTCCAATTACATCTTGATCTTGAAAGCAATCCATATCGTTTGATAATGTGTACGAAATCTTAGGTGCCAAAAGTGAAGACAAAATCATGTTGTGGTAATAAACGTGTCCACAAGTTCTAGCATCTTTGTATTAAAAATAAGTATGATGTGTTACAAAAATCGTTACAATGCTAAATTTTGCATTAAAGAAGCATACAACTGTTTTATATTAAGCCGAAAATTTGAAATTTATGTGAATAGTCTCTATGAAATTTATCTCGATAGACTATATGATGTTTATATGAATAATCCATATCCCTCAAAATCATGATAACAATTGTAAAACAAGTAAACATGTAAACAAGATATATAGCACAATGAAGCACACCATATGCTTCGCAAGAGAATATGTGTCATGCGCCTAAGAGAGAGCCTAGGAGTAAAGCGGTACAAATTGCAAAGCTTACGCAAAAATTCAATGGAAACAAACATGCTCGAAAGCACATCGAAGTATTTGAACAAGTATGCAATTCCCTAGGTGAACACAACGAACCACATAAGTGCAATGCTTTAAGATTGACTTTGAGTGGGAAGGCTGAGAATTGATATAGGACCTTGAGGATGGAAGAGAAAACGATTTACCCTACTCTTGGGAGATTGTTCCTGAAGGAGTATAGACGAGAAGGTGTGCATTGGGGTGTAGCATCTCAGCTACAAAAGGCTGAACATGAGGAAGGTGAGTTAGTGAGAGACTTTATCAGTCGTCTAAAGCACTTACACATCAATTGCATCAGATAAAGTCAAAATACAAGGAAAGTGATCAAAAAAATGGCATTTGAATACCAACAAAAATATTAGCATACGATGGAAGCCATCTCGATCCCAAAACATACATTCTATCTAATCTAGACCAAGAGGAGGTGTGAGATTGGGAGTGATAAGTGAACGAGACACTTCCCTTGATTTTGATAGTACTACTTGTATCAAAGATTTTTGTTGCACTAGAAAGGTAAAAGCTTAACTACATATGTAGAGAGCTTAACTATATACAAAAAGTTAATCAAAGAGAATTTTGGTCAAAGACAGAATACATTATTGCACTATAGTTGTGTGTACAAAGCATGCTCTTTTGTAGAGCTTGAGAGCAATGGATTGCACACATGCACAACATAAAAAGAGTGACACATTCTAAGCATTCCATCTCTTAAGCTCGAATAGACTTTTCACATCACATTATCATGGGTTAATCTACATAGATTATATATAAGCAAATGGTATGGCAAGGGGTTTCAGATGAAATGTAACAAAGCCCGCATCTCAACACATGTTCCAAAAGTTAGAAAAGATTATTATTACAATGAAGGAAACATTTTCCTTGATAAGTGAAATTTGTTCAGAATCATCTTTCTACTACAACTTCTTCTGATGAGATATCCACCATAGCATGGATAGGTGAAATTCCTTATGTATCTCATTTTCTAACCTTCGGATGTATTGCTTATATTCATGTTCCCAAAGAGACACGAACGAAGCTTGATACTCATGGTCTTAAACTTATCTTCATTCGATATTCTGACACTTCTAAAGGCTACAAATTCTATGACCTTCCATACCATTATGAAAGACTTGTGCTCCTAGGTGTAGTGTCAAGTACAACCAAATCTTGAAACAAATCCATGTCGTATGATAATGTGTACAAGATCTTAGGTGCCATAAAAGTGAAGACAAAATCATGTTGTGGTAAGAAAGTTGTCCACAAGTTCTAGCATCTTTGCATTACAAATAAGTATGATGCGACAAAAATAGTTACAATGCTAAATTTGACAAATGTTAAAGAAGCATACGATTGTTTTATATTCATGCCACAATTTGAGATTTATGTGAATAGTATCTATACTGTATGAAATTTATATGAACACTCCCTATCCCTCAAAATCATGATAACAAGTGTAAAACAAATAAACAAGATATCTAGCACAATAAAACACCATATGCATAGTTCAGCTTCCAAAATCTTTACAAAGCACAGGGTTTAAGGTGTACTAGAATTTATAGCCCCAAGGATGTAAATTTCTTCTCAACCCATAAAGCCAACTTTATGGATAAGAAGCTATCCAATTGTATCAAATTCTGATAGTTGCTTGTTTAACAAGAGATAAAAGATTCCAATTACCCAACAAAGTAGCTTGTTTAACTGCAAGTATCTTGTTTAGCTGCAACCAAGTAGCTTGTTTAACTGCAAGTAGCTTGTTTAGCTGCAACCAAGTAGCTTGTTTAACTGCAAAAGACAAACAATTTCAACAACCCAACCAAGTGTTAAACAAGCAGCTATCAAATCTAGATAGCTGCTTGTCTAACAAGAGAGAGAAGATTCCAGTTACCCAACCAAGTGTTGAAAGCCATCCTATTTGTCAAGTACTTTAATTATATAGCTAGAAAAGAAAACAATGTAAAACTAGGTACTGGATCTCTCCATTATGTATGAGAATAATCATTTAGGTTATGAATTAATTGTTGTTGTCCTCACCCTTCTCAAAAAAAAAAGGAGAAAAGAATGAAGACAAGAGGATTATATTGAATTATGTCTCCATATTATTGAAAATGCAACCAAAGCATGCATAGGCAACTCCACATTCCCATACAAAACCTTTGTAGCCTATACATTCTTAGTCCATTCCATCAAGGCACCATACGAAAGGTCATATGTGTCTAGATGGAGGCCTAATTGCACTCCCTCCCCCCCCCCCCCCCCCCCCACGCGGTGTTTTGTCAAGACCATTTTCACCCATGTCATAGGTGCTTACAGCCGGTTAACTCATAATCATGATGTACCAATGAGCAAAGCACAAAATTTTTTGCTGGCCACAATAAAGTTTTGCAATTAATTATGTGAGAATGGCCTAATGTACAATTTTGAAGGCATGAGTGCCGAAAAGAGAAGATGATATTATAGAATTAGAATAGAATATGTAGTTCTTTATTTATCTCATTGTACCTTTCAGGGGGATGCCTTGCAGGTGATACAAATTTGTTAGGACGCATGGGATCAACTACAAACACTAGAAGACAAATTCCATTGGCACTACAAGCAATTCAATGTTGGTTAAGTGTCGTATCGTGTCGGGAGGTTGACTATGTGGGTCTTTTTATTCCGAAGAACTAGTAGGGGGGTGCCGATGCACCAAGCTACATGCACAATGAGATAGCATGCAACGGGCCGAGCGTCCTAGTTGAGGGTGTTTTGGACGTTGGCGATGAGGCGGCGCACTTCATCGTCATCAATGCCAAGAGTGGTCTCGAGCACCTCCTCGGGGAGAGGCGGGTTGGAGGCAAAAAGGGCAACAGCGAGTTGGGAGGCACCAAGGTTTTGGGTATTGAGGGCGGTGATGGCAAGAGCAGGCTTGGATTTGTCTGGGTTGAACTGGAAGTGGACAAGGCAATGGGGAAATACAAAGAGATCGCCAGCATAGATGGTTTGGTAGAAGAACTGGTTGGCGGTTGTTTGGGTGGAGGTGGTGATGAAGCCCACGAGAAAAGTGCCTTGGGCGAGGAAGAGGACTCCAATAGCACGGGGGTGCACGTGCGGCCGGTTGATGCCGCGGGGCTTGTAGTCAATGCGGGAAATGGAAAGGCCTTGCGTGTTGAGGGTGCCAAAGTTGGCGGCGCTAACGAGGTTGATAGCGGAGCTGAGGTTTCCGGTAAAGTTGGTGGTGTTGCGGACCAATTGGGAAAGGAAGTCGGAGGGCTGGGTGAGAATTTTGGAAATGCGTAAGTGGACGGGAGAGCTGGCCTAATATGATGAGGCTGGGAGAGTTGCATATAAGGCTATGTGATGAGGCCGCACTTGATGAGCTCTTCTAATCCTTTTATGGGCGCCGATGCAGAGGGTGTGCAGGTGTGCCATGTCTGTTGCTCCTGGGACCGACTCCTGTACTCGACATCTATCACATTACCTGCTTGTTCCTTGTTGCTGATGCACGCCTCGACGTCGTCAAATTGATTTATGGTGAATGGTTTTAAGTTTGCAAATTGCATCATTATGCTGTCAAAATTGCGGTAAATATATGTGTGTGTAAGCTTGTAAGTGTGTTAATTGTGCATGTTTATACACTGTCAAATTGCTTTGAATGATTGAATAGATGTGCAAATGAGACAGTGAAAATGCTAGTTTAATTATGATTGCTAGGCCAAAGTGGCAAAAAGTTTAATTAGACCACTAATTAGACGAACTTTCGGGTCAAATTTGAGTCAAAACAGTAAAAAACGATCCAAAACGGTTCAAATTTGAGTGGCATATTGATAATTGAATGATTAGATGATGTAATTACATTTCACAGTGTTTCAAGTTGAGTTGATTTGGATGCATAATTTTCAAAAGAAAAGCGGTACTATTTTGGCTATTTTTTGTAAATTTTTAACTTTTTTTTTGGAAATTTATTTCTTAAATTTCTCTTTTCTTACCAAAAAAATGTGAAAATAGAAAAACCTGAAGTGAAATGCCAATCTAGAACATGTTTTGTGACTCTTTGACCTTTTTCTAAACTTTTTGGCTATATTTTAAACATTTTTAGCGTATTTTTACAAACTCGGGAATTTTTTTTAACTTTTATATTAAATAAAACGTCCACACAAACACACACACACACACACACACACAACATCCTACCACTCCTTCTCTCTTTTTTTCCATTTTTTGAAAAGAAAATGCGTGCGCGCACACACACACACACACACACACACACCTCCAAAAGGCTTTTGTATTATAGTTTCTCCTATAAATAGAGACTTGGTACAATACAAGCTTTGTGTTCTTTGAAACCTTGATGGTGCAATGAAGATAGAGAGCTTCATGCACCACAATTATGCCCGTAACTTAGCTAAATGAAAGCACTAACTTGTCCCCGGCCTCAATCCCAAGACCTCAAACACCTTCGAAGGTGGAGAGAGCTAGCAGGGAATGAGGATAGGGAAGAGGAAAAAGAAGCACTCTTACAAGACAGAAATAGTTCCCCACTTATCATCACTCTTACTGCTTATGATAGCATAATAGCATAATAATGATGATGAAGAAGATGACAAGATTAAGCATTGAAGCATGGCTCTTGGTTGGATTTTCATTCCATAGACAAGAGTGTTGGTGTAGGCTCTCAACTTCTCATTAGGCTTGGAGAAGGAGATGCAGTTCTTGTACTTAGCACTTCACACAATGAGAGAGAGAGAGAGAGAGAGATAGAGAGAGAGAGAGAGAGAGAGAGAGTAAGGGTGTATATCTTGCAAGAAATCCCCTAGTTGCTTGGATCGACCCCCTCTTTTAGCTCATTCTTGTAGCTCGTTGGATTTCTCAAGCCTAGCCAATCACAAGCGTTGGTCACAACTAGCAATAGAGGTAGCCTTTTTAGACAAGTGTCCTCCTTTCCCCTTTGAGAGAGAGGGCTTAGAAAAAGCTTAAACAATTAATTTAATTAATCTTAAATCTCATTGGCCCTCTCTAGGGTCAACCAATAGGCTTTAGGCACACTATGGATGCAACTTAGCTAGGGCCTTGACATGTGTCCTATTTGCCTCTTTGAGCAAGGGGTGCACATTGGGTGAGGGGAGGGTCATTCTATCTCATCTCCTACTTGTGTGGCTTGCCCCGTCCTTTGTAGGCATTCTTTTGAATTTCAAGCACCTCAAGCACTAGGCTTGGCCCCAAAGTACCTTAAGCACCTCAAGCACCTTAGTCATCATGCATGAGTTTAGCAAGAGCATGGGCTCTCTCTCTCTCTCTCTCTCTCTCTCTCTCTCTCTCTCTCTCTCTCTCTCTCTCTCTCTCTCTCTCTCTCTCTCTCTCTCTCTCTCTCTCTCTCTCAGATCATGACCCTAGCTTCAAGGGCTTATCCCCTCCTTATAGAAATTGGCTTTGACTTCAAGCACATGCCTAGCTTGACCATGCATCTTAGTCATCAAGCATCTCAAGCATAGGCCTAGCTTAACCTAAGGTCTAAGGACTTTTACAATTACCTTTGAGGTCTTTAATGAATCTAACCCTAAGGTCTTTTAAGATCCATTATGCACACATTGTTCTTCAGTAGACCATCTCCTTGTGAGCCCTTGCGGGATGAAATCGTCTCCTTTTGGCCCCGTTGTGAGCTTGGTCTAAAAACACATATCTATATTCTATCTCTTGTTTCCCTTTTATCTTCCCATATTAAATTATCAGTTTAACATGAGAAAATCATTGGGGTAAAGCTAGATTTAGAGTTTATGACACTGTATCTAACTTTTTAACCTTTGAATGTATTGTTAATATTCATGTTCCCAAAGAAATACGAACGAATCTTGATGCTCATGGTCTTAAACTTACCTTCATTAGATATTCTCACACTTCTAAAGGCTACAATTTCTATGACCTTCCATAACATTATGATAGACTTGTGCTCCTAGGTGTAGTGTCAATTACATCTTGATCTTGAAAGAAATCCATATCGTTTGATAATGTGTACAAAATCTTAGGTGCCATAAAAGTGAAGACAAAATCATGTTGTGGTAATAAACGTGTCCACAAGTTCTAGCATCTTTGCATTAAAAATAAGTATGATGTGTTACAAAAATCCTTACAATGCTGAATTTTGCATTAAAGAAGCATACAATTGTTTTATATTAAGACGACAATTTGAAATTTATGTGAATAGTCTCTATGAAATTTATCTCGATAGACCATATGAAGTTTATATGAATAATCCATATCCCTCAAAATCATGATAACAACTGTAAAACAAGTAAACATGTAAACAAGATATATAGCACAATGAAGCACACCATATGCTTCGCAAGAGAATATGTGTCATGCGCCTAAGAGAGAGCCTAGGAGTAAAGCGGTACAAATTGCAAAGCTTACGCAAAAATTCAATGGAAACAAACATGCTCGAAAGCACATCGAAGTATTTGAACAAGTATGCAATTCCCTAGGTGAACACAACGAACCACATAAGTGCAATGCTTTAAGATTGACTTTGAGTGGGAAGGCTGAGAATTGGTATAGGACCTTGAGGATGGAAGAGAAAACGATTTACCTACTCTTTGGAGATTGTTCCTGAAGGAGTATATACGAGAAGGTGTGCATTGGGGTGTAGCATCTCAGCTACCAAAGTCCGAACATGAGGAAGGTGAGTCAGTGAAAGACTTTATCCGTCGTCTAAAGCACTTACACATCAATTGCATCAAATAAAGTCAAATTACAGGGAAAGTGATCAAAAAATGGCATTTGAATACCAACAAAAATATTAGCATACGATGGAAGCCATTTCGATCCCAAAACATACATTCTATCTAATCTAGACCAAGAGGAGGTGTGAGATTGGGAGTGATAAGTGAACGAGACACTTCCCTTGATTTTGATAGTACTACTTATATCAAAGCTTTTTGTTGCACTAGGAAGGTAAAAGCTTAACCACGTAGTAGAGAGCTGAACTATATACAAAAAGTTAATCAAAGAGAATTTTGGTCAAAGATAGAATACATTCTTGCACTATAGTTGTGTGTACAAAGCATGCTCTTTTGTAGAGCCCGAGAGAGAGAGAGAGAGAGAGCAATAGATTGCACACATGCACAACATAAAAAGAGTGACAGTTTCTAAGCATTCCATCTCTTAAGCTTAAATAGACTTTTCACGTCACATTATCATGGGTTAATCTACATAGATTATCTGTAAGCAATGGTATGGCAAGGGGTTTCACATGAAATGTAACAAAGCCCGCATCTCAACACATGTTCCAAAAGTTAGAAAAGATTATTACAATGAAGGAAACATTTTCCTTGATAAGTGAAATTTGTTCACAATCATCTTTCTACTACAACTCCTTCTGGTGAGATATCCATCACAGCATGGATAGGTGAAATTCCTTCTGTATCTCATTTTTTAACCTTCAGATGTATTGCTTATATTCATGTTCCCAAAGAAACACGAATGAAGCTTGATGCTCATGGTCTTAAACTTATCTTCATTGGATATTCTGACACTTCTAAAGGCTACAAATTCTATGACCGTCCATACAATTATGAAAGACTTGTGCTCCTAGGGGTAGTGTCAAGTACAACCAAATCTTGAAAGAAATCCATGTCGTATGATAATGTGTACAAGATCTTAGGTGCCATAAAAGTGAAGACAAAACCATGTTGTGGTAATAAAGATGTCCACAAGTTCTAGTATCTTTGCATTACAAATAAGTATGATGTGACAAAAATAGTTACAATGCTAAATTTGGCAAATGTTAAAGAAGGGTGAAAGCATGTTAATGTGTCACACTTTTTCATGTCCCAGACAATGTTAATTAGCACATTGTTGACATATGCTAACTAGTATAATAACATGAGCTACATCTCCAAGATCTATGACGTGTGATATAGCGATAGAAAGCTCTTGAAACAAGGAATCCAAATATACAACCTCCGACAAGTTTTGATATTATTTGCAAAGATTTTCCCGGACGCCCAACTTTCTAAAGATGTGCTAATTTGAAAATGCTAACTAGCATAAAAAGCGTGACACGTTCACATGCTTTCACCTAGAAGCATACAATTGTTTTATATTCAGGCCACAATTTGAAATTTATGTGAATAGTCTCTATACTATATGAAATTTATATGAACACTCCCTATCCCTCAAAATCATGATAACAAGTGTAAAACAAATAAACAACATATCTAGCACAATAAAACACCATATGCATAGTTCACATGCTTTCACCTAGAAGCATACAATTGTTTTATATTCAGGCCACAATTTGAAATTTATGTGAATAGTCTCTATACTATATGAAATTTAAATGAACACTCCCTATCCCTCAAAATCATGATAACAAGTGTAAAACAAATAAAAAACATATCTAGCACAATAAAACACCATATGCATAGTTCAGCTTCCAAAATGTTTACAAAGCACAGCGTTTAAGGTGTACTAGAATTTATAGCCCCAAGGATATAAATTTCTTCTCAACTCATAAAGCCAACTTTATGGATAAGAAGCTATCCAATTGTATCAAATTTTGATAGTTGCTTGTTTAACAAGAGATAAAAGATTCCAATTACCCAACCAAGTAGCTTGTTTAACAGCAAGAGACAAACAATTTCAACAACCCAACCAAGTGTTAACCAAGCAGCTATCATATCTAGATAGCTGCTTGTCTAACAAGAGAGAAAAGATTCGAATTACCCAACCAAATGTTGAAAGCCATCCTATTTTTCAAGTACTTTAATTATATAGCTAAAAAAGAAAACAATGTAAAACTAGGTAATGGATCTCTCCATTATGTATGAGAATAATCATTTAGGTTATGAATTAATTGTTGTTGTGCTCACCCTTCTCAAAAAAAAAATATTGAATTATGTCTCCATATTATTGAAAATGCAAGCAAAGCATGCATAGGCATCTCCACACTCCCATACAAAACCTTTGTAGCCTATACATTCTTAGTCCATTCCATCAAGGCACCATACCAAAGGTCACATGTGTCTAGATGGAGGCCTCATTGCACTCCACCCCCCCCCCCCCCCCCCCCCCCCCCCCCCCCCCACGCAGTGTTTTGTCAAGACCATTTTCACCCATGTCATAAGTGCTTACAGTCGGTTAACTCATGATCATGATGTGTGAATGAGCAAAGCACAAAATTTGTTGTTGGCCACAATAATGTTTTGCAATTAATTATGTGAGAATGGCCTAATGTACAATTTTAAAGGCATGAGTACCGAAAAGAGAAGATGATATTATAGAATTAGAATAGAATACGTAGTTCTTTATTTATTTCATTCTACCTTTCAGGGGGATGCCTTGCAGGTGATACAAATTTGTTAGGAGGGATGGGACTAACTACAAACACTAGAAGACAAGTGCCATTGGCACTACAAGAAATTCAATGTTGGTTAAGTATCGTATCGTTGACAGCGGAGCCGAGGTTTCCGGTGAAGTTGGTGGCGTTGCAGAGCAGTTGGGAAGCAAAGTCGCAGGATTGTACGGCAGCGACAGGCTTGCAAGGCAGGCCGTTGATGTTGAGGGTGAGCTGGAGCTGCTGTAGCTCATCGGGGCTGAGGGCCACGCAGAAGTCTTGCAAAGGGTCCTCGTTAGCAGCGCGGACAATTGGAGGCAGGGGTGCGGCCAACCCTAGCAGCAGTAGCACTAGCTGCAGTCCAGCCACAAGCTGCTTGGGCGACATACTGTTAAGAGGAGTAGCTGCTGTGATGCAGAGGCGCATTCAGGGCTAGGTTGGGTGAGAATTTTGAAAATGCGTAAGTGGCCGGGAGAGCTGGGCTAATATGATGAGGCCGGGAGAGCTGTATATAAGGCTAATGTGATGAGGCCGCACTTGATGAGCTCTTCTCCTTTTATGGGCGCGGACGTAGAGGGTGTGCAGGTGTGCCATGTCTGCTTGTTCCTTGTGTGCCTCGACGTCGTCAACATTTGATTTTTTAAACCACTTAAACCGCGTTTACCTGGTTAGGGACAACCTTTTCAAATTACCTCCGGTTTGAAATTATCATCCTTACACGTGACACGACAGCACCCAAAAAGCGCTTCAAATGTCGCAACACGCTTCTAAATAGTCCCTGACTGAAGGATAGCTTGGCACTGTTTTGGCTATAAACTGTATGGGCTCCTCCTAGTCCCCAAGGTTTCCTTCTCTCGAACGAGGTGCGGGCCAAGTGGTGTCCGAGGCAACTAGTATAGTGAAGCGAGGCCTGGGCATGGTAGCTGCACCTTTTATTTTGAGAATGGGGGATTCAAATCCAAGCATCACTTTACTTGCACAACACCCGTGACAAGAGTGACAACGTCAACAGATTATCCCATGGCTTTCGTCCACTGATCAAGTTGACACATTTAGAAGGGGCAAGCCTTATAAAGAGATATAGACAAGGAGAGAGGTGCTAGTGAGTAACGTGGCAAGATAAGGGCCATCATTATTAGCACTCGGGTCATCTCAATGATTGAGTAGTATCACTACCAAAAATGCTTGTGCTTGCTTACCTCATATCAATAATAAATGTAAGCCAACATTTATCGGTGCAAACTATAACGTGGTGACCGTTTCAGTTTATTTTAATTCAATTTTATGCTATTTTCATTTCATTTTGTTTGAATTTCAATTTATTTCAAATTTCATTTAATCTTAATTTCAATTTTTTTTAAAAACCCCAAAAAATCCAAAAAAATAATACAGATAATCAATAAACTAAAACAAAATCACTAAAATCCAAAAAAATAAAAATTCAAACGTAAGAAAAACTCACAAAACCCTCCTCAAAAACAGAAAATTCACCAAATAGAATCCAAAAAAGAGAAATTTGAATAAAAAAACAAAAAATTTACAAAAACCAACCAAAAATCAAAAAACTAGGAAAAAATCCAAAAACCATATACAATTTAAATAAAATCAAAAAATCACAAAAATGTTTTTTTTAAGAAATCTGGGATATTTTTTTAAAAAATCACCAAAAACTAAAGAACACAAAAAACCTTATAAAAACCAAAAAAATTAGCATTTGTTTTTTTCACTTCTTCTTTTGAATCTTTTTTTTTCTTTTACTTTTTATTTCTTGTTTTATTCATTTTCTTTTTTATTTTACAGTCGTTTATTTGTTTTTCTCTTTATATATATATATTTATTTATTTATTTATTTAAACCAAAAAATCAAAAAACTAAAAAAATGAAAAAAAAATTGCATTTCTCTTTGTTGTTTTTTCTCCTTGCTTCTCACACACATCCGATATCCGGTACACACCCCATTCACTTGCACGTACGCACGACTAGGCACATTTAGTGTAGATACCCACGACGAGTGCCAATTTTTGCCAGACTTTACCCGATTACGCCCGAGTTTACCAGATTTGAGCGAGATTGCACGCATCGACCCTGTTCGTACATGAATTTTGATTTGGGTCTAGATTCGATCAGTTCACAAGCTTTAGAGACATTCATGCGTATTATTCCATTTTCGCTTTATTTAATACAAGATTCCACGCTTCACTACATTTGACCCCAATTTACGATAGAGGTTCGTTGCGCATTCACACACGAGATCTAGACTTGGCTTGATTTTAGCCATTGGTCACACACTTACACATGTTTAGAGCTGATTTTTTACCGCGACTTGAGCCGAGAGACGATTTTTAGAACTTGATCACACACAGTGACCCCAGATTAGCGTTTGGCTAGCCTTTGATTGCCAGATTCCACACCATAGCTAGTGGTCGTGCACATAGAGCTGTTTGACACCAGATTGACCTAGATTGCTACATTTTGGCCAGGGATTTCATTAACGTCTTAACCTGAAAACACCATATCAATAAATTTGAAAATTTCCTAATTCCCACTTTCAGAATGATCTTAAGATTTGACCACATGGCCAAATCTCAACCAAAGTTTGAGAGCATGGCTTGAAAGGGATTTTCAAGTACTACCTTGTGGAAGGATTTGACCTTAAAAATAGTTTTCAATTTGTATATATGCCCAAATCTTTAAGACATTGATGATTCCCAAATTGAGTCTAAATTCTCAAACTCTCTAATATGGTGTTTGAAGTGTGAAGTGATAGTAACTCATGTTATTAACACCCCATGGGAGTGTTAATAACATCAAATTCACATTGAACTGCTTAAACGAGGAGTTCATGTTTGCCCGACGGGATATTTGATTTGCCCACGGGCACCCTTTGTAGCTCGGCGGGCTCAAAATTCCCTCCAAATTTTCAAAGAGGCTAGTATGTATTCAATAAAGAAATCATGTGTTGCACCTTGCTATTCCATGTGATGGATTTTAGCAGCGGGCAGTGAACGACGCATACATTGCTTCATTTTTTTGATAGACATATCATTTGCATATGCACTTTTGATGTATTTACAAGCTCTACATGAGTTCTAGATTGTATATTTGACTCTATCGTGATGCCTAGGAGCTGTAGAGATGCACACAGTTTTATACATCTCATGGGCGGCCTTGATTTAGGTGCAGCTTTTAATTGAAAATTAAACACGACAAAATTGGTTCAATTTTGTGTGTATTGAAAAAAAACTGAAAAAAGAATTGCATTTCTCTTCCTGGTTTTTTCTCCTTGCTTCTCACACGCATCCCATAACCCGTACACACCCCATTCACGCGCACATATGCACGACTAGGCACATTTAGTGTAGATACCCACGACGAGTGCCGATTTTTGCCAGACTTTACCCTATTACGCGCGAGTTTGCCAGATTTGAGTGAGACTGCATGCATCGACCTTGTTCATACACGGATTTTGATTTGGTCTAGATTTGGTCAGTTCACAAGCTTTAGAGCTCATTCATGCGTATTATTTCATTTTGGCTCGATTTGATAACAAATTCCACACTTGACTACATTTGACCCCGATTTATGATAGAGATTTGTTTGTGGCCTCGATATTGACCAGATTATGCTAGTTAGAGCACATTCACGCACGAGATCTTGATTTGGCTTGATTTAAGCCATTGCTCACACACTTGCACACGATTAGAGTCTGGTTTGATTCATTGATTGATTTTTTACGGCAACTTGAGCCAAGAGACGATTTTTAGAACTTGATTACACACAGTGACCCCAAATTAGCTTTGGCCAGCCTTTGATTGCCAGATTCCACACCGTAGCTAGTGCTCGTACATATAGAGCTGCTTGACACCAGATTTGACCTAGATTGCTACATTTAGCCAGGGAATTCATTATGTCTTCACGTGATTCAGTGTGAAGTGATAGTAACTCATGTTATTAATACCCCATGGGAGTGATAATAACATCAAATTCACGTGATTCAGAAGTGATAGTAACTCATGTTATTAATACCCCATGGGAGTGTTAATAACATCAAATTCACATTGAACTGCTAAAATCGAGAGTTTTTGTTTGCTCTACGGGATATTTGATTTGCCCATCGTCCCCCACCCTGAAGCTCGAAGAACAGGGCTGGGACAGTCTCTGAGCAAGCCCTGACTGAAATGAGAACCTCCAGTCGTGTGAAGGCTCCCATCCACCGGGGTGCTACTGGCTCGAGAGGCGTGAGCCAATCAGCTGGAACTGACTCTGAGATGTCCTGACACATGCTCTGAACCCCTCTCATGCCCTGTAGCTGGACAACCTGCACCTCCTCTGACAAACCTGTGAACTCTAGCCAGTCACCTAGAGAGCGCGCTGGACCTGCTGCCATGGGACCCCAAGAAACATGAGGCCTACTCCCAACCAAGTGGCCTCTCTGAGTGCTAACCATGGGGTTCCAGACGAGGGGCTGCCGTAGGCGCTCCTCCGTGCACGTCGGCTGTCGCTGCTCTAGGCCACGCCGCAATAGCTCCCAAGACCGGAGCAAACTCACAGCGAATCGGTCCTCCAGTCTCCTGCTCAAACCAACTCGGCGCAACTCTGTAAAGATCCATCTGGTCGAAGGTTGCCAAGGGCCTCCTGCCTGAGGCACCCTGGCACAAAGCCTCTGCAACAAGAACTCCTTCCAGGGCTCCTCGCCTGGAAGAAGTCCTCTGACGACGAACTTCCCAAGAAGGGCTCTGCTCTGCTGTGCTGGATCAATGATCCCAAGCCCTCCCTGAGAACAAGGAAGTGTGATGACCGACCAAGCCACCTTGGCTCGGGCAATCTGAGTGTCGCGACCAGACCAAAGGAAGTTCCTGATCAGCCTCTCTACCTGGCTGATACAAGAACTCGAGAAGATCCAGCAAGAAGTGATGTACCACATAGTCGCCAACAACACCTGGTTGGCAACTACTACTCTACCAGCCAGAGAAAGTCGTGCTGAGCTCCAATGTAACAGCTTTCTCCTGATGGACAGGAGAAGAGGAGCAATCTGCTGCTCGGGGGACAAATCCAAACCAACCTGACAACCCAGGTACCGAACTGCAGTCCCTGGAGGAATCCACCTGAAACCCTCTCCTGGCATCTAATCTGGCACAGGAGCACTACCAACTGAGAAAGCCACTGTCTTTCTCCAGTTGATCAGTGCGCCCGATGCACAGCAGAAGGTCTCCAAAGCCTGCCCACAGCCCGACGGGCTCAAAATTCCCTCCAAATTTTTAGAGAGTCGCCAAGTTTGGAGGGTCCTATAGACACCTCTTTTGGCACACTCTCTAGAGTCCTCACTAGAGCTAAAACTTGAGGTTTATCCTTGATCTTTATCATGTAAATTTTTTGAGTCTGTTTTCCTGTAAAAACACGTATGGTTACCGCCCTTGGCATTTCAAACCAATAAATGAAAAAAAAAAGATTAAAACAAAATAAAAAAAATAAAAAAGGCAAATTACAAAAGAAAAACAAAACAAACAAAAACAAGATAAACAAAGAAAAAAGAAAAAAGAAAAAACAAACAAACTTACTCACCCACGCACGCAAAACGCATCCATACACACACACACACACACTCATCATAATATATATATATATATATATATATATATATATATATATATATATATATATATATATATATATATATATATATATATATATATATATATATATATATATATATATATATATATATATATATATATATATATATATATATAGAATGCACGATGTTTGTGTCTCTCCTACCGTCAATTTATTGCTCTCTCCGACTCTCTGCGTTTTGTGTGCATCCTCGTGGAGGGTTTAGGTGGTGCAATTTCTTGGGGCTCATTTCTATTGTTGGAATAGAGCACTCCTCATCATTACACCAATTTCACGCTATTTTGCTTTTTGTTTGTCTATTAACACTTTTGTCGGGGTATTCATGTTGCCCAAAGGGCCCTTGATGTTGCCTAGAGGGCCCCTCATGTTGCCCGATAGGGCCACGGCTGTTGCGAGGCAGGCAAAAATAACCCGACCGTCATGTAGCCTTCAGGTCACATGGTAAGTTTTTGTGAATGTGAAGAGTGTGAATTGAGAATTTTGCTAATTAACATTGCGATCACAAAAAAAAACACTTGATTACGTGAATATGAAATCCCTAATTTTGGCAATCATGGATCCAAAGGCCTTGTTTGATAGGCTATTGTGGATTTATGGTAAAGTAGATGGATTGCTTATATACACATATGTAGAAACAAAGAGGAGGTATATTCAACTTCAACCTAGAGACCATCAGACACCTAGTTTCCAGGTGCTTAGATCCCGAGCACAACCGACCTTGCCAGATCACATTTTTTATGGTTTTGGTACATCATATAGACCTATGACGGAGGATATTCCAGCGAGTTTCTTGTCAGCCCTTCGTGAGGATTACCCAAACACCCTTGAGCTAACACATACTTTATCCTTGTACTTGTTGGATGGTGGAGCCCATCATGTTGATGAGCATCGGAGGATGTTCATGAGTACTAGAGCCAGATTTGGAGACTATCCTACCTCTGACACAGTCAGTACTTTCCCACCTGATTCCTTATGAGACATCTACAAGAGCGTTACTATGGGGCTACATATACATTGTTATGTGGACGACCCTATTTTTGTACTCCGTGTAGTGCCGCTGAGCCTACAATAGACCGTATGACCACATTGTCCACATGGGTGACGGGACTTGGCTCACCTCTAGGATTCACATCTTCCATACCATCCAGCAGATAGACATATTTTGAGATCATGGAAGAGGTGACGATAGATATAGACCACATGAGCCAGAGCCTTAGCACTACACAACTAGAGTTACCATGTATAGAGACAACCACGTCACATGTTTTGACCACCACTATGACTAGTACATAGGCTAGAGATACTGTACAAACCATACTGCAGACCACGAGCACATCAACCACTGATCTACTAGATTGCAAGCATCAGATGTGATATAGATCACCACTCAGAGACACCACGCAGGCACCACTTGAGCATAGAGTTACCATGATGAGTAGAGAGCACCATATTGAGCTTGTGCTATATTTCTTAGGTTACAGAGGAGTCATGCCTTGATTTGTTGACCTTGATGGACATTCTTACACGAGAGGCACCTTCTTGGATGACATTGACCCTTCAATATGACAGGTAGTCAGAGTTCAGAGACATCACTATGGTTTGATTGAGTTCTTTATTGATGAGCTCATAGACACATACAAGTCCTTACCGATCAGCCCATATGATGTTTTAGATAGAGCATATCTTGATGATTGTTTGGACACCCAAGTACATCCTAGGATCGTGTAGTTATGTAGACTGGAGCACACATTGACTTATGTTGATGATTGTGGACATAGATATGGACAAGAAAAAAGCACAGGACCTTTTGAGCCAGTTATGAGCCTTATGGTATATCTTGTTGGAGATCCTTGTGATAGGATTTATACGGACACATATGGTACTAGATATTTTGTGATGATGAGATTTCCCTATTCTCCACGGCATGGCCATAATCTTGTAGTGATCACCACACAAAGTCCACAGACACTTGCTACACAGACTTCCCCTACCAAGTCACCTCCCAAATCTCCATCACATAGGCAGATTTTGTCTCAGAGAACAATTGATCAGTTAAGGTTTAGAGTGATTGAGATGAAGGAGATGAATGCCCAGATTGAGGACAGGACAAGTACACCAGAGAGCACTACCAAAGAGACACCTAGAGTGACTCTTCCAGAGATTTCTACTTGTTCTACGGAGGAAGTACCGACTAGTGAGAGAGTGCTAGATTCTACACATAGGGATGATTCTAGTGCACCTATCATAGAGGTAGATATCCCATATGAGCCCACACTTGAGGATATGGATGCCTCACATGACCACGAGAGTGCTGACATTACAATTGAGCCATTAGAGACCAAAATACATCCATATATGATATATACAAAGGTTGCCATTGAGATAGATGGTCACGGGTATCTACATGGCTAGATTCAGTGATAATTAAGCATTTAGATTCCCCATGCGAGAGAGAGATAGTTGAGGTACTTGTAGACCATGATTGTCACCACCCCCCTAGAGTAGAGGTCACACCCAAGGATTCAGAGACCATTTTACCTGGAGTGACTCCTACCACGACTGTCACCAATCCCCTAGAGTAAAGGTCACACCCAAGGATTCAGAGACCGTTTTACTTGGAGTGACTCCTACCACGACACTTGAGACACCCCGAGATTGGGTAGAGCCTACCTTAGAGGATATTCATGAGAGTAGCACTAGATATGCACCTCGGGGGGTGCACCTTTAAGAAATTGTTCATATAACGTGCATTCAAAGGGTATTGAAAAAATCCCTTTACTTACATGCTTAAGGTAATAAAATGATTAAAAATCGATTAAAAACCCCCTTTTGTTAATATAATCTTTTTAATTATTTTTAATTTTGGCAATTTAAAAACCCATTCATTTGAACTCATGTGGTAACTTATATGTCTAAGAGGTACACCCCCCGAGATATGCGCTACCTACGACATATTCAAGCCTATAGCTCACCACAAAGAGCTTATTCTAGGGCTACTAGACATGTTTACGTGCCTCGCGTTGTCAGGAGTTTTTTGGAGCAAGGGATTGCGCATATGTACATATACATGCATGGTGCATCAAATAAAGAATTGCCCATTTTTCAGAGCCAGGTGGTTACGTGGGGCCCACATGTGTACAGGTAGGACAGGGTGTACATAGTGCAGCGATTTTCACTATTACCAGTACCACTGTGTTTTTTCTACAATAAGGAGGAGTTGGTAGCGTGTAAAACTTCTCGAGGAAGCTATCCGCGGGCCGATGACATGAGGTAAGCAGGTGCGCCAGATGGCATCGAGTGGCGTCAGGAGGCCGAACGAGGTCAATATTTGCACGCGGATGAGGACGGACACAACGTGGGTGTTTTCTTGTGAGAGTTATGCAGAAAGGTCATCATTAGGACCACTTTTTGGGGCCACTTCACGTGGTTGCGAGACGCATTATTGAAAAGAAATGAGTGCCAGGTGTGCAGATGATGCAAAAAGGTGACAACTATGCACTGCGAGGTCAGTTTTTGGCCTATTCGGGGTCCGTTTGAGGTCATCTAAAAGGCCAAGGGTGCCCAACTAAAAAAGCTAAGTGTGGGAACTGAAAAAACTGAGAGAAGACCAGAAAAAACGTGGAGAAGAGAGGAGGAACAGCCGCAGCTGTGTTTTTGCTCATTTTGGAGCCTGTTTTGGCCGTAAACTGCTCATCCGAGGTCGGATTTGAGCACTTTGACATTGTAGACTAGGGTTTTGGGCCGTTCTGGACGCGATGGCGCTGTCCATTTTTCCAAATTCCTCCCTCTTTTTCTGCTGTTTTGGTTGTGTAATTTTCTCCTATGAGCGAAGTTTCTGCTCCAGTTTGTGATTGTATCTGGTATCTTTTACCCATATTGTGTGAGCTGTTTGCCCCATTGGTGTTGGCCCAAGATCATTTGTATCTAAACATCAGAAATTATCCTCTTTTGAGCTGAGTTTTTTGGGTGTGTGTGTGTGTGTGTGTCTGTGTGGAGTGGGCAAGTGGATAGTCTCTCTCCTCTCACTCCAGAGGTGTGTTCCCTGTCTCGGCCAGGTGTGTTGTGTAAGCCGAGTGGTGCCCCATAGTGTGTGTGTGTGTGTGTGTGTGTGTATCTTCCCAAAAGTGTGTGTCGGGTCGTTATAGAGGCGCTGTGTGTGTTTTCATCCCGCTCACATTCTTTTGGTGCCCCCACTGAGGATCTTCTTCGAGTACCTTCTGCTTCGAGCTTCGAGCTTCGAGATTCGGGATTCGGGATTACAGGTTGCAGGTTGCATATTACAAGTTACAGGGACAGGTACAGGTACAGGTGATTCACACAGGTACAGGTAGCTGGAGTACAGTGATATACTAGCAGTGGTGTCACTTGCAGTTGTTGTGGGTATGCATCATTTGGCGCCTGTTTGAGCGCAATTTCTACTGGTATTGTACGTTACTTGTGGAAACTGCCATTGTACGCATTTGTGGAGCCATACTTGGTTTTATTTGGTAGTCCCAGCCATTTCTGAGACTTGGTCTAGAAGATAGTCATTTATGAGACTTGACTATACGCGATTTGCATTAGCCTTCGTGTGAGGGTCGATAGCGTGAGGTTTTATTGAGCTAGGGGATTCTCAAATGTGGAGATCCTTTCGGTGATACAGGTAGCTGGAGCACCCTTTTCATGACCTCGCCATAGGCTATGTACTAGTGAGTCCTATTTGATGCTCGGGTTCTATTGTTGACAGTTTATGCATACATATACAGTCTATATTTTGGGTTCCTACTGCTCTACTTCTGGGGAAACTCTATCAAAATTTTTCCAAGTTATGATGACTGGTTTTTTGGTCTTTTGAGCCATTTATTCTGTTATGCTGCTGAAATTTTGGCAAAATCAGAGGATTAGTCAAGTGTGCTTTTTTGGAAGCTACATGGATGGATTTTAATGGATAATCACGACGGACCTCAGTTCACTCCTTTTCATTTAACTCAGAGAATCCAAATAAATGTTCATGTGTCTAGGAAGATTTTTTTCCAGTAGCGCATAGTCTTTATGTTTGGGCCAAGAAGATTAAGAGAGATCCTAGAATGTCCTTTGCCTGTTGTGATTCCGATGATTAACTATGAAAACTCATTTGATCTGCATGTGTTTGTCCTTATCTAAAGCTGAGCTCCATTGAAGTTTCTGGGGATTGAGTAGTGAAAAGTTTTGGGTTCTTGCACGTGTGTTCAAAGGGGTTCTCAAAGCATTGTAACTTGGGTAGCCATGGCTTTCTCTTATCCGGAGTTTCATGGAAGAAGTGATGAAGATGTGGAAGATTTTTTGAAAAAGATGGAGGTTGCCTGCATTAGCAACCAGATTCATGACCCTGCGCAGATGTTACGTCTTCTCCAAATTTGTTTGAAGAGTGATGCACGAGTTTGGTCTAAAGCATTTGAAGAGGAGTTGCATGTGGCTGATCCACCTGTAAGATTGAGTTGGGACAATCTACGGCATGGGTTGGAAGTGGAGTTTGTGAAGATAGAAGATCCTGACAAAGTGTGGCAAGAAGTACAAGGTTTGGTGCAAAAGGAAGGTGAGCCAGTAGATGCGTACATACGTAAGTTCTCATTGGCATGGGAGCGGATGTGCAAGGCCTTAGCACCACAGGTAGCCCCGCCTGACATGATGAAGAAGGACAGGTTCTTAGCTAGTCTTTGGGAGAGTATACGTTGGAGAGTGGAGCTAAAGAAGCCTAGGACATATGAAGATGCACTAGAGGTAACAAGGAACAAAGAGTGGAAGCTGAGGAAAATGAGCCAGTTAGGGGTGGAGTCTTTGCCAATGAGGTCTGAATTTCAGCCTATAGAGTCTTTACAAGGTCGCATGTCAGGGGTTCATCATGAACCAATGGTTCCTGTTACTACTCAGGTTATGCCAGCAGTGGTCACTACATCGGTGCAAGATGATGGGCTAAGGCAAGACATGAGGCAAGTGGTAGATTTGATGAAGAATCTCAGCCTAAACATGCTAGGTCAAGTGGGAAATAATCGAGGTTGAGGGAGGTTTGCAAATCAGCCAGGAGGTGAAGAAAGGCCTAGGAATGGTGTTGGACAAAGCAATGGTAGGTTTTGGAGGCAGACGCCCACATGTTATAATTGTGGAGAGTTGGGTCACATCAGCCCACAATGTGATAAGCCACCAAGGATGGGGGGAGACATGTATGCATTGCCAAGACAGGTGCTAACTAGGTCAAATGATTATGGCATCGAAATTAAGGGAGACGAAGGAACCAGTGGACTGACCCAGGAGGAAAAGGGAAAGACAAAAGTGCTAAGTGTAGTCACCTTGGAGAAGGCATCAAAGCTAGAGGATACATTAGTGATGCCTATTGGGAAGAGGACCACAAAGGATAAGGAAGGAAGAAGTGCCCCAGGTCCTAGTAAGAAGAAAGGAAAGAGCCATGAAGGCGAGGATGTCAAAGCCAAGAGGAAAAGGAGAGATCGTCGAAAGTTTCATGTTTCAGATTTTCCACTAGGGGATGGACAATTAAGCTATGACTTGAAGGAGGATCTGACGAGCAGGAAGGCAGATGTTACTTTTGGGCAGCTTATAGAGATGGTGCCTAAGCTAAAGCGACAGTGGAAGAGGATGGTTAACCCAATGGAGAAAGAGCCAGAGAGAGGTTCAGTAAAGGTGTTGGCAATGGATGAGCTACCAAACATTTGTCCAATAGTAGATGTGTGGCATAAAAGGAAAAATTTGGGACAAGGTTATGTGGATGGCGGTGCCCAAATATGTGTCATAACACACTCATGCATTGAGAAGATGGGTCTCACAGTGGCTGGGGTGTCAGGTTTTCGGATCAGATTGGCAAACCATCAAAAAGTAAAATACTTGGGTGTTGTAAAGAGCTTAGAAGTGGAGGCATATGATGCAAAGGCAGTGGTTGATTTTCATGTGATGCCAGCAGGGTTGGGAGCATATCCTATTATACTAGGCAGACCATGGTTACGTGCAGTGGGAGCTGTTCAAGATTGGCGACATGGTACGATTAGCCTAGGACAAGGTCAAATCCATATATTTTATCGAGTTTCCATTAGCATACGTATGCCTTAATTTGTATGAAAAATTGTATTCGCAACACTCTGTTTGAAGCACTATGTAAGAGCATATCCCCAGTCATACAAGAAAACCGTCTGCATTTTAGCATCTTAACTTAATTAAGCGTGAATTTAAGATATGTACCGAGTTGGTGCGACAGCACCTACCTGAATTAGGTAGGTGCGTACCTGATGTCGTACCTACCTAAATCAAGAGCTTCCTATGTTGTAGTAGTGGAGATTTCGAATACCCATAGTGTATGGGGAATCTTCTTGGATGAGAACCATCAAGAATCCCAAAGAAGATTATATTGTATGAGTCATGCTAGTTGGAAGAATTCCGTTGGATCCGGAGAGAGCAAGGTTGATTCTCACTGTATGAGTATGCGTGATTCTTGCAATCCCATAATTGCAAAGAACACATCGGTTGGGGCAACCTTCTTTCCATGTTGGCATGTGTATGTGTGTGCAAATGTGGAGCGCACTCTATAGAGGATGGACACATATGGATGTGTGTGTGTGTGCGTGTGTGTGTGTTTCAAACAACCACTTAGGGTGCAAGGTCGATAGATGTAGATGATGCTCATCGTGCAACACGGAAGCAGAACATGACTTTGCAGGTGTGTGTGTGTGTGTGTGTGTGTGTGTGTGTGTGTGTGTGTGTGTGTGTGTGTGTGTGTGTGTGTGTGTGTGTGTGTGTGTGTGTGTGTGTGTGTGTGTGTGTGTGTGTGTGTGTGTGTGTACCTGTTTAAATCTTAACTAATAAGACATAATTGAATTTTCACATTCCAAAGACAACTGGCCAAGGAATAAATGAATTGATATGTACAAAAATAACTCAGTATTAGAATTATTTAGGTACAATGATTGTAGGAAAGAGATCCTCTTTCAGTGATACTAGAAATAGGAGAACTTCCTGGTTCCTCAGTGAGTAATTCATTATAGAAAGGTTGCTTGCCAAAGAAAAGAAAGCCATCCAAGATAAGATAGAGTCCTTACCTGCATCCATCCAAACAAGACAACAATTCAGTTAGCCTTGGATGTGTTTTACAGGTATCAATGGACCATATCAGTTGTTATCCATGTCCATCTTATAGGTTTTAATTACTTTAGACAAGCTAGTTTGTATGTTAGTAGTTTTTTTTATTTTTTTACATCATCAAAAAAATGAGTGGTACATTCATCTTTCTAATCTGAGTGGTGAAGTCCACCAAGAATCCAAACATTTCAAGATCCATAGCTTGGTAGTTATACTTAAGTCCCAAAAGAAAATAGCAACCATATACTTACCTTCAGATTTTAGCAATCCCATGGTATCATTAGTATCCCTTTAGACAAAGATAGGTCATGTCCGACCTTTTTTGTATAAGATCCCTAATAATTTAATTTCTATTTCTTGACAACAAACGGTATCAACTGAAAAAACACCAATAAAGCTTGTTCTGGAATCCCCACTTTTTTTTATGAGTTTGGAAGCTATGCCAAAGCCGAAAAATACCTGCCATATACTTACCTTCATGATCCCAAGATATCCACAAGTTACTAGCAATTCTTACAGAACGGTAGTGTCCGGCCCTTTGACTGAGTAAGATCCATTAACCAGAGGTACCAGATGAAGTACATAGCACCCCAACCAGTGACTATATATGCAATTTCAAGTGCCAAAACTGGATTTAAACCCAACAGCTTATCAAGCCAAGCTAACATAGATTGTTTTTTACTTATCAAGCCAACTAAATAACACCCCACATATAGTCATTTTAAATGAAATCTCGAGGGCCAAACTGCACTTATGGTGCGGCAACAGTTCATCAATTTATCAAAAAATAGTTCCCAATTATATTGTTTTATCAATAAATTGACATTCTGTAGCGGCTACAATAGGGCCAACGTAGCAACCAGTAGTAAAAAAATATGTAGCGGCAAAAACTGAGCCCCTAAAACAATCATTAGTGGCTAAACCCGAGCCCATACAGCAACTCTCAGTGGCTATAACAGAGCCAGTAAGAGCTAGTAATGAAATCCAACTTTATGCAAGTGTTCTCTAATATCAAAAACCCATAACCAGGCACTTTTATAAAAAAAACGTAGGTAAGGTCCTAAAGCGGCAGAAAACAAGCCAATGTAGCAACTTGTATATCTAACACCATCCCCTCAGGTGTTTTCCCCATTGATACACTCGACATAGACATGCCAAAAAAATGCTCTTTATGCACAAGCAGTCCAAAATCCCACAACAATGCCTAGATGTAATAATACCAGTTATGCATTGGCCTTCTTTTACGCACATGCAGTCTTATGTGGAGGTGAAGTGTTGCGCCCTAAGGCCACCCCATTATGTAGACCATGATCTTTTTTTTATGCACAAGAAGCCCACGGCCACCCATAGTGTCTAGGCTTTAAGCAAACAAAAAACCAGTCAAGTTTTTGAAAGTATATGCACCTGCAGTAATCGACATAGCCTACAGTAAGCCACAAAGACGGCCCAACAATTTATAGGTCAGGAGCATTTTCTTATGCAAAGGGCAGGGATGCTCCAATCCTTATTTTCACTATATCCAGCCCTTTGAGAATATCAGCAGAAAAGTGCTACTCTACTCAGTTTTTGTAAGAAGCCCACAAAAAAAACCAGCTAACACAATATGTATGTTTTTTCAAGCAAAAGGTGGGAAAAGACCATTAGAATGTGTAATAAACGATGCAGAAAAAAACAGTAAACTCGGTAGAGGAGGGATTGAACACCTGAGTCACCTTCGAGGAGAGCTCCATTCTGCTTGGTAGTGGCAAGCAGACAGGAGATGTTTCACAAAATGACTCAACACACCCAATATAGCTAAGTGAGGGGCAGAGATGCACCCTCACCTGTTTTATAGCAGGAGGAGGCAAGCCTTGCAGTGTCACGGTCACGAGAGAGGGAGGCCACGCTTCATCATGAGTAAGAGATACAACATCGAGTATCACGCCTATAGCTTTCAATGGAGATCGACAGACTGGGAGGAGGATGAGGGCCGCCTTCGCCACTCCTTGAGGGTAGTAGCCATTGATCACGCTCGACAGAGCATCATTACTTAGTAAAAGGGCATGGCCCCCGGGAGTGATTAAAAATAAATAAACAATAAAGGTTTTTTTTAAAACCTAGTATGGTCCACGCAGCAGGAATGTAAAGGAGGGGGGAGGGGGGTGTTTTGTTTTTTCTTTTTAGCGAGTTTTTCTTCATATGAACAGTATACAAGTGTGTGTGTGTGTGTGTGTGTGTGTGTGTGTGTGTGTGTGTGTACCCTCCCTAACCCACAAGTGTAAGTGTGTGTGTGTGTGCGTGCGTGCGTGCGTGCGTGTGTGTGTGTGTGTGTGTGTGTGTGTGTGTGTGTGTGTGTGTGTGTGTGTGTGTGTGTGTGTGTGTGTGTGTACCCTCCCTAACCCAGGCACCACACACAATGGGTCGGTAGTAGGCCCATTGTGTATGGGCCTACTACCTAATGGAGAGATAACACTCTCTTTTTGAAATAATAGCCCCGGCCAATTATGTCGATTGAGGGCATGTATGATGGTATTCTTGATTTGATTACGGTTAAACCCGTTCCGGCAATATTTCCTAATTAGCACAGATATTTCTTCCCATGCCAGATAGAAGGTAGATGACGAGTAACAAATTAAGTAGAGAATGCCAATACAGGAGCAAATAGAGGCTTTGTATGGCCTATTGCTATTTCTTTTGATGAATTCTATATGGGGCAGCTTGAGAAGATCCTTTCTCCAGATAATTTTAAGGTCATAACCGCTTGTGGATGGGGAATGAAGGGAAATTGAAAGGTTGAGAAACTCGGTTGTTTTGCAGAATTTCTCAATAGCAGTTGGATTTTCCGGGAGGGATGTAGGCTCAATCTTTAAGCAGTGGGGGTAGATTTGATCAATCTCATTAGAGACCATTCTGTTGTTAACACTCAGCAGGTCATCCATATACCTAAAAGTATGATTGAACAATGGAAGTATTTTATGGTTAGTTTCTAAGTTCTTTAGACACCATTTGCTTCATTGAAGTGTAGAGGGTGTATGGATTGAGATGTTAGAATCCATCTAGGTTTCTTGGATAGAGAGATAGAATGATACTTTCTTTTTTTAGCATTGGAGAAGGCTAATTTAATAACCTTAGCTAAAACAGTCTTAAGGCCGAGTTCTCCACTATGTGGAATGTTTTCATAGCATTGCGTTATGTCAGCTAAAAAGATGTGGAAGATATGTTAAGGAAGGTTAAGTGTGACTTCTGTAGCGTTTTTTGTTAGCCATAAGGGATTGTATTGGATATTTAAGAAGTTTTTGCAGATTTTTTATTTCTCTGCACAAATGAGTTCAAATTCTGTGAGAATAATATCGAGGCATAAAGTAATATCCTTGGTGATATCTGTGAAGATGCAGTTAGAGGCATCAGATATCCATCTGAATTTATGTTTGTGGAATTTATATGTAGGAAATAGTACCGGTAGTCTGGTGTTGTTAAGAGAATAGCCAAGTTGTCCTAGATGTTTAGAGATCTTGTCAGAGATCTCTTGCGGTGTTTTGTTAGTATGACAGAATTCTTTTCCTGAAACTCGATCCCGAGCAGCTATCCAAGCAAGGTATTTGCACATAATAGTAGGACAGTTGGCACTTTTGTCAAGCCCGACTACAAGCCATTTATCTGAGATTAGTTGAAAATCAAGAGCTAGTTGAGGAGTAAGCCAAGAGCTATCAGACGAAAGCCATTTCCTAGGAAGTTGAGAAATTTTATGAAGGAAGCCTTCCCTCACTAATCTCTTTAAGTCCGGTAGGACTGTCATCTCCAGTCGGAGAGCACTGACAAGGTCAGTGAAGCAGCTAAGTAAAGCTGATAGAGCAAGGTAAGGGTTTTTTGGGTAGTTGGGTATGTGATTTAGCCCTTTGGCTAGTAGTCTTCGTATTGTGATATTATCAATAATGCTAAGATCCCGGGTACAGACATGTTCACCAAATCCTTCAAAGTTTCTGCAAAATGAAGTGAATTGAAAGCAAGTACAGTAAGGGATTGTTTCTTGTCTAAGAAAGTCATTATTTGAAACTAATCCTTTTATAGGATGATGGTATTTCCATCCTATGAGAATGTTGTCAAGAAGTTTATGATCACCAAGAAATATGTCAAAGCACTCACCAAAAAGGTTTTTTGGTAAGATCCAATCGAGAAGGATATTGTGAAATGGACAATGTATGTAGATAGCACCATGATTCGAATCATCTTTACTGAGAATCCTTCTTCCACAAGGGTTGGTAGAGACCTGCAATATATTCATGGTTTAGATTTCAGGGAAGTTTCTGATTGCGGGGAATCTGCCTCTCCCTCTTGTAACACTACGGGATTTTCCTCGATTAGAAGAGGAGCTAGGTGTAGAAAACGAAGTGAAGGAGTTGGGAGTAGCCACAGAGTTGGCTCTTTTTAGAGCAGGAGACTCATCATCTTCAATACAAGGTTTAAGCAGATTAGTGATGAATTTGACTCCTTTAAAGTTAGCATAGGTGGTGAGGTATAGACCAGGCTCGTCTCCTTTAAGCTCTTTCAGAATATCATGCATAAGACCTCGGAAAATATTGAAGGCAATTTGTGCAATCACTATCTGCTTAGCCTGTCCACCAAGCCAAGAGCAGATGAGGGACAGATGAAAGTCGACAGGTTTCTTTGGGAATAGCAGATCCAAGTGATTGAGGATAAACCATATTGCATGGTCAAACCACATGATGCTTGATTCACAGGTAGCTTTGGGGTCAAGAAACCTGCAAGCACATTTTACATAGGGGCAGAAGATATTCCATATAGACTCTGTGTAGAAATCCGGGTTGCTTTTTGCAAATTCCATACTTCCTTTAGTACGTATGTACAATCCAGCATTTGAGGGGCATTTGGAGTGGTCGATGAGGTGGAGGTTAAAGGGTGCTTTAATTAGTTCTCCCTTGTCCAGGAACTGCCCACCTTTGAGAATCTTGAGTTTACAATCTTCCACTGTAGAGGCAGGGAGATTGGCCACTAAGGATAGGGTCAAGGAAAGCCTTGTTAGGTAGAACCCATAGTTGATGATCAACTCCGAGAGATTCAATTTCTATTTGTCTTATTGGTAAGACAATAAACACTTTAGAGATTTTTGGTACCATCTCCAAGAGGTTGACATCATTGAGGGAACAAAGATTGTTCTGGAATTCTTTTACTGCCTCTAGTGCAGCACTATCTCTACAGAATATTCCTCCAGTTGGAGGGATGGAGGGGTTATTCGGGGTGCAGACAAACGAGGGGTTAATCCCACAGAGTTTCCTAAGGAAGTTTGACAGCTCAGCTCCAGAAGAGGAAAACTGAGCAAGCTCTTGCTGATATTGTGTAGTGAGGACTAGAAGTTGGGCAATATATTGGGTCAATAAGTTAATGCTTTCTAGGGAGTCCTTGTCCAATGTAGCCAGAATTTTTACCCAATCATTAAATGACAACATATGCAAGATAGACAGTTTTTTATCCGAGACAAGAGCTGAATCATAAATAAGCTATGAAGCATCCAAACTGCTTATACATCTGAGGACAAGAGATGAAGCCACAGAGAGGGGCTCTGAGGTGAGTTCCAATCCTTGAGATAAGGCCAGAGTCTGCAAAAACAGTGAAGTCAACTTTACTTTTTCTTGCCATAGTATGTAGTACATAGTTTGGCTTTTCTAGCAAGGAACGGGCTAGTTCTAGAAGCCATGGTATCCTTTGGTGTTTGTTTTTTAATGTAAATCTTAATCTGATCAAGAATCTTTGCATGATTCTTAGGGTTGTGATTAGTGCTCATGCGAGAAGTCAATCTATAGCGTGAGCGGTGCTGAAAAAAGTGACATAAAGATTAGCAAAAAAGTGTCTAAATAGTAAAGTATACTTGGTCCTGCAAACCTTCAACCGGCAAAAGTCAGAGACTATGGTAGCCGTGAGCAGGGAACCAGGAACAAGAGTCTAAAGGGGGCCACCTAACACCAGTCTACCAATGAAGGATTTATCGACTGTGGGTCCAATTTAGAGCTCTATTCCTAAGAAAATATCCTAGGCCAGCATCCCGGTTTTTCCGAAAAGTACAAACCTTATGTATAGGATGTGTGTGTAGCTGTTTAAATCTTAACTAATAAGACATAATTGAATTTTCACATTCCAAAGACAACTAGCCAAGGAATAAATGAATTGATATGTACAAAAAATACTCAGTATTAGAATTATTTAGGTACAATGATTGTAGGAAAGAGATCTTCTTTCAGTGATACTAGAAATAGGAGAACTTCATGGTTCCTCAGTGAGTAATTCATTACAGAAAGGTTGCTTGCCAAAGAAAAGAAAGCCATCCAAGATAAGATAGAGTCCTTACCTGCATCCATCCAAACAAGACAACAATTCAGTTAGCCTTGGATGTGTTTTACAGGTATCAATGGACCATATCAGTTGTTATCCATGTCCATCTTATAGGTTTTAATTACTTTAGACAAGCTAGTTTGTATGTTAGTAGTTTTTTTCTTTTTTTACATCATCAAAAAAATGAGTGGTACATTCATATTTCTAATTTGAGTGGTGAAGTCCACCAAGAATCCAAACATTTCAAGATCCATAGCTTGGTAGCTATACTTAAGTCCCAAAAGAAAATAGCAACCATATACTTACCTTCAGATTTTAGCAATCCCATGGTATCATTAGTATCCCTTTAGACAAAGATAGGTCATGTCCGACCTTTTTTGTATAAGATCCCTAATAATTTAATTTCTATTTCTTGACAACAAACGGTATCAGCTGAAAAAACACCAATAAAGCTTGTTCTGGAATCCCCACTTTTTTTTATGAGTTTGGAAGCTATACCAAAGCCGAAAAATACCTGCCATATACTTACCTTCATGATCCCAAGATATCCACAAGTTACTAGCAATTCTTACAGAACGGTAGTGTCCGGCCCTTTGACTGAGTAAGATCCATTAACCAGAGGTACTAGATGAAGTACATAGCACCCCAACCAGTGACTTTATATGCAATTTCAAGTGCCAAAACTGGATTTAAGCCCAGCAGCTTATCAAGCCAAGCTAACATAGATTGGTTTTTACTTATCAAGCCAACTAAATAACACCCCACATATAGTCGTTTTAAATGAAATCTCAAGGGCCAAACTGCACTTATGGTGCGGCAGCAGTTCATCAATTTATCAAAAAATAGTTCCCAATTGTATTGTTTTATCAATAAATTGACATTCTGTAGCGGCTACAATAGGGCCAATGTAGCAACCAGTAGTGAAAAAACCTATAGCGGCAAAAACTGAGCCCCTAAAACAATCATTAGCGGCTAAACCAGAGTCCATATAGCAACTCTCAACGGCTATAACAGAGCCAGTAAGAGCCAGTAATAAAATCCAACTTTATGCAAGTGTTCTCTAATTATCGAGTCGATTGTCATACCTTAGCACAAGATCTCCTTCATTGATGCCTTTGTCCTTCAGTTTCTTGTCAAGCTTTTCTTTCGTCTGTGTGGCTTTCCTCTTGTAGCACTCGTATGCTGCTTCTCTTTTCCACTCAAGCTCAGCTAAGGTAAGAAGTCGATCCATCCATGCTTCTTAATCATTTTGTGCATCTTTGCCATGAAGCCGTATTGTTGGAATGTTGAGCTCGATAGGCTGCAGAGCCTCTTGACCATAGACCAAGTGAAATGGTGTAAACTCCGTGGCTTCCCTATATGTGGTTCGATATGCCCACAAGGCACCATCCAAGAAGTCATCCCACAACTTTGTCTTGTTTCTCACCATCTTTCTAATGATGCCTGCAATGACACCATTAGCTTTTTCTACCAAACCATTTGATTGGGGATAGTAGGGTGTACTATGATGATGTAGAATGTGAAGTTCTTCACAGAATTCTGTGAGCAAGCCCTTTCTAAACCCTGGACCATTATCAGAAACAATCTCCAAAGGTGTTCCAAATCTACAACAAATGTGAGTGTAGACAAATTTGCTCACTGTCCTCTCATTTACCTTTGCCACACTTTGTGCTTCTACCCATCTCGTCATGTAGTCTATGGCCACCAAGATATACGATTTTCCATTTTTAGTCCTAGGCAATGGACCCATAGCATCAATGCCCCATTTTTCAAATGGACCATTTGCAAGGACTAACTGACGTGGACCATGTAACAGACGCTTGTTTCCATTAATCTGACAATTGTGACAGCTTTTACACCAATGTTGAACATCAATGTGCAAGCTTGGCCAAACATATCCGGCAAGCAAAATATTTTTTGCAGTGAGTTCCTGTGCAAAATGACCACCACACGCTTCCTCATGCAAACCTTTTAGAATGGCGGGGATTTCCTCAATAGTTGGTACTCTTATGCACACTTGATCCTTCCCTCTTTGATAGAGGGATCCTTTTAGAAAGAGATACGCTCTTGCCTTTTTCACGAGTCTCCTCTTCTGAGCCTTTGTGAAGTCTTGTGGAAACTCACCCTCCAAAATGTAGCTAATAATGGGAGTCAATGACTCCAATCCCTGGTATCTCGGTTGCTTGACAGTTGCTGCCACCATGATGACCTGCACTTCTTTCTCAACACATGTAACTGCTTGTTGTGCAAGTAATTCGGCATCTTCATTTTGTTTCCTAGGAATATGATATAGTTGCCCTTCTTCAAATTGATTAAACAATCTACGAATGGCATGAACTTTTGTCCTTAAGCTTTCATTCTTGCATGCCCAAATGCCTAAAATTTGCTTCACAATGAGAAGTGCATCCCCTTTTACCATGAGACGTTGTATACCTTGGCCAATTCATATCTTTAAACCATGAAGTAGTGTGTCGTATTCTGCTTCATTGTTGCTAGTTGAACCTGGTAGATTGACCTTCTCTTTCATGACCACCTCTCCACTTGGGTTGAGCAATACTAGCCCTCCCCTTGCTTTTCCTGTGGCTCGTCGAAAAGCTCCATCAAAGAACAAGGTAAAAGCATTAGGAATACTTTTAGGTGGTGGCAATGGTAGGGTCTTTACTTCAGGCACCTTAATCTCCTTCTCATGTACCCTATAAGTAAGGATCCCTGCCAATTGTCCACACACACTATCTTCTACCTTGAAAGAGTATTGGAACTCTTGCAATTCCATAATCCACTTTGAGATCCTGGTGCTAAGATTCATTTGAGATGACACCCAAGGAAATAAATTTTCTGCAGTGAGAATTACAAAAGGTTTTGGTAGCAAGTAGGATCTAAACTTTCTCACTGCAAACATGAGAGACAGCATCATGAGTTCTGCCTCCGTGTAGCCTCTCTCCAAAGCATTCATGACCCTACTAGCAAAGTATATGGGTCGCATCCTGGTACTGTGGGGATCTTGTTGTAGTAAAACTGCACCAATTGTTTCCTTTCCAACACTAGAGCTAACAAAGAATGTGTACTCCCAACAAGGAGGCATGAGTGTTGGTAGCTCTGACAAAATGACTTTAATGTTACAAAAGTACTCTTCAAGCTCATCAGACCATGCAAATTCTACTTGTTGTGTCAACTTTTGCAAAGGATGAAGCAACTCCGAAGCTAAGTGAATAAAGCGTGACATATACTTCACCTTTTGAATGAATGAGATGACCTCTTTGAGATTCTTGGGTGATGGGAGCTCAATAAGAGCCTTTGCCTTTGAAGGATCCACCTCAATGCCTTTATAGGAAACCTTGTGACCAAGCAAGATCACTTCATCCTCACCTATGTGACACTTGTCGGGGTTGAGTTGACCTCCCATGTCGTAGAGCTTCTTTAAACCTTCTTCTACCCTTTGTAGATGCAATGATTTTGAGCTATAAATGCAAAAATCATCAATAAAAACCCTAATGGACTTTCCAAAGAATGCTTGGAACACCATGTTCATGAAGCGTTGGAAAGTTGCAAGAGCATTTGTCAGTCCAAATGGCATGACTCTAAAAGCATAACAACCCCAAGGAGTGATGAAGGTTGTTTTCAACTGATCTTCCAATGTGATAGCTATTTGAAAGTAACCCGAGTAGCCATCACACACAGTGTACTTCTTATGACCAGCTACCTCATTTAGTATCTCATCTTGAAATGGGAGGGGAAAGTGATCTCTTTTTGTTGCCTCATTGAGTGGACGGTAATCCACACACACCCTCCACTTGCCATTTTTCTTAGGAGTGACAACAACAGGAGAGACCCACTCTGAATTCTCCACTAGATAAATGAAACCTGCTGCTAGAAGCTTTCTTACCTCCTTGAGTAAAGCCTGTTCCTTGATGACTCCTAGCCTTCGTAGCTTCTGAGCCTTAGGTGTGGCCTCTGGCTTCAACTCAATTTTGTGTTGAACAGCATCTACTCCACGCACATCGGTGTAGTCTTTAGCAAAAAGCCTAGGAAATTTCCTTAGCACACATTTGAACTCCTCTCTTTCGTCCTTTGTAAGTGTTGTAGATAGCATACCTTCTAGCATTCTTTCACCTTCCACTTTTTGGTTCTCTTGGGAACCTACCTCTTCCAAACCTGGGCAAGAGGTTTCTTGGTTGTTTAGATTAAACCTTACCCCCATGACTTCAATGGAAGACTCCTCTTCAGTAATGCTGCTGCTACTTTCTCCTTCTGAAGTGCTATCGGTCCAGCCTTCCTCCGTCTCACTTTGAGATGATTCTTCATGGAGCTCCTCTTGGCGTTGCTCCTTCATGTCAAAGACAACCTTCTTATGATTGTCATTCCTGCAAATTAGCTTTCCACTCTCCCAATCCTGCAAAGCTCGCATTTTCATTAGCCATGGTCTCCCTACGATAAATGGGTAACCATTTCCTTTGGTAGACATGACATAGAAATCCACTGCCTTCTTAATGCCAAAGGCCTCCACAAAGACATTTTTACAAATGCCTACGCACCTAGCCTTGCTATTGTTTGCCATTTTGACTTTAATTTCAGGTGTCTCATGGATGTGCATGCCTAGTCTTTGCATGAGTCCTTCTGTCATGATGCAAATTTGTGTACCCCCATCCACTAGACCTTTCCTAACCAATCTTCCTTTGATGTAACAATCTAGCACAGGTGTAATATCCTCATTCATTTCAGCATGTGCAATTTTTACAACAGGAACACTCTCTTTTATCTTTCTTCTAGTGCTAAGTGCCTTCGTTAAATCCCTCCTAACTTGTGGGCATAATGCAAGAAACTGAGGCCATGAGATATCAGGACCCTTACCTCTCATGTCTTCCAATAGGTTGTATGGAGCCATACCATGTCCAAGAGGGAAGTCTTGGAGATTGATACGACGTCGAGTCCTCTTAGCTTCCTTGGTCTCCTTTGCCTTCTTGCCTCGTCCATGGTCACTCTGTGATGTGACACCTTCTTTCTCTTTACCTTTTCCTCGGCCACGCTTAATGCCATTTGCTTCCATGTCAACCTCATTTGAGTTTGTCACCTCTACCACATGCACATTTGGGTCTGGCAAAGGTGGAACTCCATCCACTCCTTGTGGAGGTGGTCTTGCTCCATTTGGCCTTTGTAGAAGTCGTGGTTGCTGACTAGTTCCTTCACCTGCATTCAACACTGAGTAATTCAAGTTAGGTCTCCCTAGCTCCCCACGGGGCCAAGGACAATTATACATCCCATGTCCAAACTCTCCGCAATTCCAACATTGCAAGACTCTCCTAGGTCGTGGATCTCGCTCTTCAGACTTCTTTGCTTGTCCCTTTGGACCTACAACTTGTGCAAGGTGAATTGACAAGCTGCTTAAAGATTCATTTAACTTCTCAATCACTTCCGCCGTTACCTCCGGAAGCTCCCTAGATTTTGATTCTTGTGACTTACCTTTGGGTCTAAGACCTTCTATTGGAACCTCCCCACTTAAGCACTTGAGTTTCCTATATTTCTCAGCAGCCCTAGTTTCAGCTGCATCGAAGGTAGCAGGTGCACCCGCCTCAACTTTTATCTTAAGGTCAGGAAAGTGTCCGGCTATGAAACTCTCCTTCTTTAGGAAATCTGCACCATCACCAGGGTTAGCAACATTTCTCACCCATACAGCCCAAAGACGTAGAAACTCTTGCTTGTACAAGTAGTAGTCATCTAAGTCTTTTTGCTTATGAGAAACAATGTCTTGCCATAGTTTTTGAGTGTTTTGGGGATCAAAGAAGTATCTCTTGAAATGATTCACAACTTCCGTGTGATTCCCTTTAACTTCCTCAGGCAACGAGTCAAACCAAGTGCTAGCATCTTTCCTAAGGACCACTTCAAACATCTCTACGCATTCTTGATCAGTTACTATCCTCTTGATACGACAAGATATCTTGAAATTTGCTAAAAATAATTATGCATCCTCTCCAGGATCTTCAAAGAAAAGAGGATATCCGGACATTTGGCGTTGGGCCTCCATTGAATCGGTTTCAAAGTGACAACACGTTTTTGTTTTTCTTTCTTAAAAAAATTTCCACAATAATGTTTTCTAAATTGCAATCTATTCTACAACAAAATAAAAATATTCACATCAAATGACCTATGATAATCAATAAGAGGCAGGATGACAGGGTTTGGTGATGCGAGAATTTCTCCTACTCTTTGGGCACCAAACATGAACACCATACGTTGTTGAAAATGGATTTTTCTACTAATTGCAATGTTTATTCTAATGTGTGGAGTGAAATGAAAGGGGAAAATCTCTATTCTTGGGCCATTATCCATTGTCTATGCATGACCTAATGCTTAAAACAAAACAAAAATATAGACGTCCAAACTAAGGTCGTACCTAATGAGAGGCAAAATAAAAGGATTTACTGAAGCGTTTATCTCGGTCAACCTAAGAGGACCTAAAATTCTACGAATTACTCGCTGAAATTGCAACTTAGTACTAACAATTATGTGTACCTTTTGCCTTGCAATGGGAATGAAGGGATCATACAAATTCTCGTGATTCATGCAAGCTACTTGATTATGCTAAAGGTTGAGCCTACACAAAACATACACAAACCGTCCTCCGTGGGGGCACCAATTTGAGACGGTCCGGGGCGGGCAACAAGAAGAGTGGCCTCTAAACACCCTTCGAGGATCCTGTGCTGCTCAATTGGGGCTGGGGCAAGCACAATCAGAGACAACAACAACCCACAACCCGAAACCAAACAAGAAAAGGGGCACCACCTAGTTGTAGATGCGAACTAGGACGCACGTGATATCTCCTTGTACTCAAACGCACAAAGAGAGGGGAATGCAAGATAGCCACACACACACCAAACACAAACATTCACCACGCCAGAGAGAGGTAAAGCGCACAAATCAACTTGAGAAACTCAGTCTTAGCCTTAAAGACTAGATGCACACAAAGCTTGATGAGAAATAGAGAGACAACACAAAACTTGACCTTGTTGCCAATACACAAATTCCCAAGGCCATCCAAATATAGTAAGCCACTAGAAGGACATCACATATTTAGGTCATGGTAAGCCCCCCGGTATAAGTGTTAGTATTAGAGAAGCTCTTCCTAGGGTTTTAGTAAAAACACTACACCCCAAGTAATGCATACATTTAGCAGTTACCAATGCCATCAATAAGCAAAGTTAGTAGAACAAAACACCATCATCTTGCAGTCTAGCACCAAACAGGGTCAGAAAAAACTCAGTTTAGTATCAGTGTTCCTATCATATTCCACATAATGAGCCATAAGAATTTTACCAAGACTTTCACTCTACACTATCCATCTTTTAATTTTTCCATTCTATTATATGAATATATGACCTGTATATCACCCAGGCTAAAAACTAGAGAGCACATATGAGGAGAACCACTGTGTTTAGACAATATGGCAGATCCCTTTTCAATTCAAGCAAGATAATCAGTTAAGAAGTAACCCTATATCCCAAGGTAATAATTTTGAATCCACCCTTGTCTCATTTCATCGTTATCAAAAAAAGACATTCAGTTAGATCAATCAGTTAAAGTACCCACCCAATCATATATCCCTTTCAAAGTGCTAAATTTCTTGAACCAAATATAAAAGCCAAAAGAAATCCCCGAGCCCAAGCCAATAAGCTGGTTACCTGCAGGTTTTAGGGGAAAATTTAAGCTAGGCAGTTCACCTCTAGTTTTATAGCTAGAATGTCATAAAGGGAACTTAGGTATAGCATCAAATTGTAGTAAAAGGCTTACCAAACTTATACAAAACTTCTTGGTATTAGAACATATCAACAAAATGGAGAAATTAATGAGAAATAAGTACTATGATCCTACTTAGACCACAATTAAGAGTTAAAACAAAAACCCCAAAATCCATGATAGTATTATTGAGTGAAGCCCTCCATTATCATCATGTAGTAGAACTTCAACCATCCTTTCTTTCTTGGTAGACAAAAGGAAAAATACCAAAACCAAGTCTAAGTGAGGGTAAGGTAACCCTCACCTAAATAGTAGCAAGAGTTGATGAAAGCTAGCCTGGCTTCCAAAGCGAAAGTCGGAGGTGATTGAGGTATCATGGGTGTGGGATTGCCAATCTAAGACCCTGTAATACCCAGGTAAGTATAGTCCTTCAAAAATTAGGCTAGAAAGCACAAGACAGTAAATGGAGACTTGCTCAGTGTAAGCAAGAGTGACATGACATATTGAAGGCATCATGCAAAGCCTACAATAGGCAATAGCACAATAAGACAATATGGAAAAGGAAAGGTAAACACTGCTATACCTTCAAAAAGGGAAGGAAAAATCTTTGTAGCACCATCAATAAGCCCAACTATAGCCATTGGATCATAATCGGAGAAAAGCACCTCAAGGAGGTTGATCCCGTCCACTAATCAAAGGGAAAAGAAGGAAATCAGGTACATTGAGGAAGATGCAAAATCCATACACAGAGAGGAAAAGAGGACAGAGCCACGCGAGCAGTAGTCGCAACTTGATATTTGCTGATTTGTATTGGTTTATAAGCTAGTATATACTAGATTTTTTCTTAAATTAGATGTGTCATTCATTAACCCAGTGGTTCATATGATATCTTTTGATATTACTCATTTTAGTAGGTTACATTCGTCGGGCTGTGGCTTGTTTTGAAAATCTGAAAAGGAGGATACTTGTTCTTGGTTTGGGTTACTGGTTCTATTGATTTACTGTTTTTTTCGTACAAACAGGGAATGATTTGGTTCTAGTATAATCTTACTAAATGACTTACAAAATATCGGCTTTGTGAAGGCTTTGACACTCTTGAGTTGTTCACAATTAAGCATTACCTCTTCTTTGGCTTTAACTTAATACTACCCGATTGGCTTTAGCTCATGGAGAACCTAAGTTCTAGATTATGCATTGGTTTTCAAAAATAATAATCTAAAAGTAATTTACATGAAACAGTATAATAAAAGAGATGAGCAAATGGACTCTACTTCGTGAGTATAACTTGGGACTCCAAAATCCTTTATTGATAAATTATGCCAAACCTTTAAGTAAATAAAGGAAGGGTTTATATACGCTTAAAGAATTGGATCATTTTTTTTTGCATGTAGGATTGTAGCTAGTCTAATAATTTTTAAGTTTGACATGGATAGCAAACTGATAGGTTCTTTGAAGCCTTCCATACGTAGCTAAGTTTAACAAATCTATTGTCTTGACTATATGGATGCAGGTGAGAATTCTATGTTGACTTAAAAAGGATTAGAGTGTTGCAATCCGACTCTGAAGATCCCTGATGATTCAACCAGGATGACCTCAACACCTCTACTAATTTTGTATAGAATCATTAGAATGATGCCTCATTCTTACTATGTTGTACTTAAATGAATTAAAGACTTAGTCATTTCTGTCCAAATCTTTGTCTAGTTATCTAAAGCCAATTGCCATTTGAACGTTATGTCCTTTTATGTATCTGTATCTAGTTTAAAACAAACACACACACACACACACACACACACACACGCACACATGCGCGCGCACACACACACACACACACACACACACACACACACACACACACACACAAAAGAATGGATAAGACCCTTACTTGGCCGTCTTTGTTGCCAATCGTAATCTCGGGTATGAAGGGCATGGAGCAGATCCTTACCATGTAACAACGGCAACAGGCTGCTCCGTGCTAGCAACAAGCTCCTCCGTGTTAGTAGCACCCTCCACATCCTCCATGGCCGCCGCAACCATCTCCAAAATAGGCTGCTATACAATGAACAAGTAAGGGGCTTGGCTTAAACACACAGAGAGAGAGAGAGAGAGAGAGAGAGAGAGAGAGAGAGAGGTGACCAACTTGTTCTGCATGGTGAGGAATGAAACAAGGGGGGCCTCCATGTAGCTTGACTTTGCCTCGCACTTTCTCGCTCGCCCTAAGGTCCTTAAGGGTCTTGAGAGGCTTTGGTGGCGGGGTGGAGTATGTACCCCTCATGCCCCACCTTCTCTCTCACAGTGCCGCATATGTCCCATGTTCACGCCCCCGTCCATGATGCCCAAGGCCATCCACGCTGGCCATCAAAAAATTGCCGCGAGAAGTCTTCCCACTTCTTTTGAAATGTTCCCGCTCGTTGTTTGCATTTAATCTCTCTCTATCTCTCTCTCTCCACACCGCGCGCGAGCGCACCCGCAAACTCTTACCTACGCTCTGTTATCTGCGATGTGCGAGCTGGCTGCATTCTTACCCTAGTCTAGCAGATTTCGTTGCATACGCTTCTCAAATCTTGCTGCTCTATCTTTGCGCATGCATCGCTGAATTTTGGGGGAAATGAGGGTAACAAGCACGGAGAGCCCAATTCTTCAAGCTCTCCTCCCAGCAGAGAAGATTAAGTCATGGGCTCTCGAAGTAGAAATGGAGGAAAGTCGGGAGTGTGTGCACACAGCAGCGAAGACCTCTCCAGAAGGATTGGATAAAGCTAGCAGGGACACGCGCAAGAATTTCATATCAGATGAAGATGAATGGAGGCAATCAAGCAGTGTAAGCAAGCATACTACAACCCCTGATTGCAGCCGCAGATCTCTTCAAAGCCGGGATCGAGTTGTACCACTGCATCGAAATGCACATCACACAGATATTTACATGTTGAAGACAGCCAGCACATCTAACCACATACTTGCTGACAAGAATTGGCCCAAAGGGATAGGTAAGAAAGGACATGACTATTGGAAACAGTCAAACAGGGAAGAAATTGATTGCATGAATCGATCTGATCAAGCAAGACAAGGGTATGCAACACATGGCTACCACAGAATGTCTCAAAGTTCACATGTTGTGGACAGATCACAAGTAGTTAAATGGAAGTCTTCCACAGAAACTCCAGCTGAACATGGAAGGCAAGGCTGTTCAAGAAGTCAAAAATTAGAAAGAAAGGGGCGCAACTATGAGGGTCATAGGCATCATAGTGACAGTGGAAGGGGATGTCATGATGACTCTGGATACTTCCATGCTGAAGTTAAAGCATGGTCCGGCAAGCGTGGACATGGAGAGGTTAATGGATCTGACCTTCCAATGTCAGCTATTGCTAACGAGAAGTCCAGTAAATTTGAGAAGGAAGATGGGAAACCACCTGCTTGCTTGGAAACCGGTTCTCACAACCGCAATCAGAAATCAAAGCACAATGTATTTGTCACATTATTCGAGTCAGCAGTGCGAACAGATATACGTGCAACTCCTTTAGAATCGAACACCACTTCATCCCAGGTGGAGTGTGAAAGCGATATTTATTCTGAAGCGCCAAGCAAAAAAGCAGAGATCTACTCCAGCTGCTGTGCGAATATGATGGAGCAGGGCAGAGATGCTGAAGATAATTCAAAGGGAGATGTAGCACGCTCTGATTCCAAGAAAGAGTATGAGATGCTCGCTTCTCTACTTCTTGATGACTCTCTAGATATTGACCAGGATTTTGATGTGATACTTGCAGCCTCGGGAGCAGCACTTCCTGATTCTATGTATTGTGGGTCCATCTTTGGTGATGATTTGGAATTACCAGCTGTTAGTATGGACATTGAATCTCTTGCGGAAGTAAGAACTGGAATATCTGCGGATGGAAGCATAAATATGTCTGCGACTAATTCAGCTGAATTAAAGGGTCCGCAGCTGCCTAAAATCTGTGGCCTTGACGGTGGCCTGAATGTGAATCTGCCCAAACCAGTTTCTAGCACTGATAATCTGGTTCAAAACCACGTGAGGTCAGAGGATATTGGCAGCAGACTTGCAGAAAAGCTAAAAGCCTCTGGCAATATAGCACAAGCTCAGCCATTTTCAAGAGCGTTTGTTGATGTCACAAACACTTTTAAAATTCCAGATGGTCCTGGTCAGTATCTATTGGCACCATTGCAAACTTTGGGAGTGTCCTGGTTTATTTTGTTTTTGTTTTCATAAATTTTGCAACAGTAAGCAATGAATGTGTATATAGAGGCATGCTCTAAGTTGCCTCCATGACAAGGCCTATGCCTGTTTTGCATAGGTTTTCTGCATCATCTGTTGGGTTTCATCGATGTTGCAGTACGTGAAGTTTTAGTTATGTATTAGAGCTTCTGGTTTGCAAATGTTTTTGCTTTTGTGAAGTTTGCAACAGTAAGCAATGAAAGTGTTTGTGGAGGCATGCTCTAATTTGCCTGCATCACAATGCCTATGCCTGTTTTGCATGTCGATTTGCTCCATCATCTCTTGGGTTTTATTGATGTTGCAACACATAAAATTTTAATTATGCATTTGGGTTGACAAACCAAAATTGCAAGAGGTAGTTGCAATTTGCTTGTAGGGTATGTGTGTGCAGTAGGTGATCAATAACCCTAGCTGTAATCGGATGTGTTTTTGTTATTGTGAGATGCCATGATTGCAATGAGAATCCACATAAACAAGAAGTCTTGGATTAGATTGGCATTCAAGACTGATGACCTGTTCTCCATGCATTGAAATGTTTTCCAGCTTTTAATGGCAAATCCGAGGAGGAGGACGCTCGTCGGATAAGCCAGAGACAAAGGCAGGTGGACTTCGGAAAGAACACGCTTGGATATGAGAGATACACAGAGCTAGTACCAAGGTATGACTGTTAAAAGTCATCTGTTATTTTCTTTAGAATGCCATTCCATGCCATCCAAGCATGTCCAGCAGACTTGAGTTCCAATTCAATGCATTTCTGGTTATCTAAATCTACAGATGCAAGCGTAAACAGAGGGATCCACAAACACCAGACCCCAAGCAAGTATGCAGCAAGCGGAGCTGGGATGGCCAGATTCGAAAGTGGAGGCGGCTTTTGCATGTGTACGACCCCCCGCGTGAACATGGAGAAGAAGAAGCTGAAGATTTTAGCACTGACAGGACAATTTTGCCAAAGGATGCTGATTCCAAGAGGATGAATGCAAGTCAAGGGTAATAAATGTGTTATTCACCTTATGTTTAGCTTTTGCCAATGTTGTGTAAGCTTGCTAACCTGAAATTTAATTTTGCAATCCATCCTTCATATGAGGATGCGAGTGAATGTGTTTGTGCCTGTGAAAGGTCACTTATGTGGTGTGAAAAATGTTTTCATATAAAGAGTGAATGCAATGGTGGTAGTACTCAACAATTGATGCAGGTGCCAAGACATACTACCCATGAAACTATTTTCTAGATACTTGGAAGTTCTATGCATGAAAATTTTAGACTATATTGGAAGGTTTTTACATCAAGGTTCTTTAAATTTTGTAGGGCTTCTCACCTTCATATTTGAATTCTATAGTAAATTTCTCTGAATTTGTAGGCTTTTCACCTTCTTAGAGATAAATTTTAAAATTTGTAGGTAGATTTATACTAAACCTAGTTTTTCTTCTTTTTTGAGCATTGCATACGATTTAACTGTAATAATTATGGTTATTACAATGCGTGGTTGTATATATATTTAAATAGAGTAGGTGTGTGCATTTGAAATGAATATTGTATCTATAACATCTGCCATATCATGATGGGCTTTTGAAACTAAGCTTCTTTTTTGCTTGCAGGCTCTCTCAGTCGAAATATAGCATTGAAAAGGATGCAAATTTTACTATCTACGATGATTGGAACGAGTGAGTCCTTGGCCTCACAAGTTTTGCTGCCAAATAACTCTTTCAAAATCCATGAAATTGTTTCTTCACTACCATGACAAGCTCTATGACTGAAATCAGTGGCTCCTCTTTAATGTCTTTATGCTCACAGTTGTGCAACTACATGAAAGGCATGGAATCTCAAACATGTTACCTCATGCTTGATGTCTAATCAGAATGACATGAGGTTTAGCTTGTTTGATTCGAGTCTTGTCAGCATGTCAAGAGAATCTCATTTTGTAGCAAACTTGAGTTTAGAAGATCACAATGATTCACTCTCTTGGGATTGTTCCGACGATGATAAAGCTTCTCTCCTCGTGTGTGTGTGTGTGTGTGTGTGTGTGTGTGTGTGTGTGTGTGTGAGATCCTTGGTATGATGTGCAGATTGTATTAAGTTTTGTAACACCTTATTGAGGTAAATCATGGCTCATTTACTATACTGCAAATATATTGTTTACTTCACAAATATCTTCACTTGTGTACTGCATAAAAGCAACAATTTGTTGGGGCATTAGTCAAAGCCTTGAATAATTTGCATGCTTAGTGACATTGGAGAGAGAGAATTGGAAAATTGATGGGTGTCTTGATAATGGAAAACGTTGTGGGTAGAAAACTTTTTGTTACAACAAAGGTAGTTCATTGATTAAACCATTCAGGGTTTGGCAAATGATTGCCATAATGAATGAGAGGGCACTCCCTTACGTTGATAGGAAGGCCCTCAAGGTCCATGATTTTCCTCCTAGGCAATGCTCTTATTCCATACAAAGAGTAGTCCCTTACACCATTAGCTTCCTTTGGCTTCTACCTTAAAAATGTACATTTATCTACAATGTGATTGCATATCTTGCATAATGGTTACCAAAATTGCAAAATGCCATGTCATCTTTGAGGGTAGCAACTACCACATTTAGATTGCAAATGTGGTTACCAAAATTGCAAAATGCCATGTCATCTTTGAGGGTAGCAACAACCACATTTAGATTTTTTTGTATTATGGCATGTAATGTAACAAAAACCAAGGAAATTGAGTTGCGTTTTGCTTGTAGCTTCTTTCTTTAGCTTTAAACAATTTTGTTTTTGGATAGTAGAATGTACTTTTTTGTGTGTGATAATACAATGTGTGTTCATGTGCGTTACTAGAGTTCCTTGGTTGCATTCAAACCCATGATTTGGGTCACACAAGACGAATGCTCAACCAACCAAGTTAGTTCCTTTGGATAGCTTTGAACAAATCTAATCACCAATTTATAAACAAAGCTACATATGCAACGCTCTTTGTATAAAAAAATGTTATTATTTTTTGATAAGACACAAGTGAGAGGTCCCTAGCCCACGTACTCTAAAGTCATGATAAGGTTCTTGACAGGTCTCTAAGCTTAATAAAAAATTAGAGTCTCTAAATAAGAAACATGGAACAAGTTTTTATCATTGGCAATGGTTTGGGATTGTAGTCTTAGAAAATGACTTAGTCTTATCTCATAAGCAAAAATGGGACAAAATCTAAAAGACCTAAAACCTTTTTGGCCTTGTAACCTTTGCAAGTGGGCTAAGGAATCTTCATTCAATGCTATTTTCTCTTTACGAATATTGTGAAGACTAGGGGTTTATTTATCGGTTTCTTGTAAGTAGGGGTATAATTAGTAACCCCCCAATTTTTTAGGCAGTCTTTCATCTCAAGGAAGCGTCCCCTACTGCTTAATCAGTCTTTGGTTGGTCCAAAATATCTCCTCTAGTATTTGCTTAGCTTGATTTTTCAAATTTGTTAACTTTAGTTCACTTTATTGCTTTGCAAACCAAGTGTATCAACATAAAAGCCAGGTTAAATCCATTCCAAGCAAAAAGATCCATATATCTAACTTGTCAACATGAATGTGCTCACCCTAATTGACCATTCAGAGCACCCTACGTTCGATAAGTATTTTACATCCCAACCTTGCCAATCTGAACGCTCGGCGTATTTTTTGCCATTTTGAGTAATGTGCGTTTGCACAAGCTACCACCACTACACCAAAGGTACCAAGCTCTTGTATTCTTGGATCTAACCAAGAGTTTTTGGCTTTCAATTAGTCTCTTGCATTAATATTTCCATATTCAAGTCATTTTTAAAGAAAGACTATCATGTGTACAAAGAATGTGTGTTGATGTTTGGATTACTAGTCCATCTCTAAGATGCCATCATAGATTCCTATTGGCATTGTGCGAAAGTAAGACAAAGTGGATGGTTCCTTCAAGTTTGTAGTGATTCAAATAACTTGCTATTGTTGCCTCATTCATTAAGGTTCGTTCTCCCATGGTTGCGTAAGATGTTGCTCCTTTTCCTCGTCCTCTGCCACATCCTCCATTTCTACCTCCTCTTTAATTGTTCCCTCGGGATTGAGGAATGGCTCTGACAAAATATCCAAGATTTGCTCTTCTGGACAATTATTTATATAGTGTCCCATCTATAACACTTGATGTTTGGAAAGGTGTGCTCTAAGTTTACTACAATAGTTACTCCACATTGTTGATACCCTTGGTTGAAGGTTCCCTAGTTCTTCCCCTAAAGTTGGTGAAATTGCTATAGTTCCTTATAGGGGTGATTCCTTCGGCTGCAAGAGGTTTGGCTCTAAGAAGGGCATCTTAAATTGATGTTGGCCTCATAGCTTGAAAACGCATGCTTTAATGGTTTGTTAAGGCCTTGACAAAAACATGCAATATGTTGCTCCATTTTCATCTAGGGAGCATAGCATCATAAGACAAATAATTGGTGTAGTACTCTTCCAATGAAAGCGCTAGTTGGCATAGGCCAAAAAACTCATTCATCTTAATAGCCTGATGTGCAAGATGAAGGTAGCATTTTTTAGGGTAAGCCCAACTTGTGGCACCATGTAGGAAAGCCCTCTAGCCACTAGAAAGAGATAAATGATGACATGTCTAATAGCAAGAGGATGCAACCTCTCTAAGCAATGATTGTAAAGCACAAAGCCTTTTTAAGAGGTTATTTTCATTGTTCATGCAACACGTTGCCCTTTGACGCATGACAATCATCTAGGAGTTGCTGCCACTCTTAAGGCCATCAAGGAGGAATGGTGCATGTACAACATGGCTTGCCACTTGATTACATAAAAGATTCAATTACTGCATGTGGATACATGCTAAAAGAGAAGATCATTGATCATGATGTGTCTGCTTGGCCTATTAGTAGTAGAACGTCTAATCGCCTAAGCTCATCAATCGGGATAGCTATACCATGAGTCGGAGCAATAGCTAACTAGCATAATGATAAAGCATCACACAAGGCTGGTCCAAGTTAGATCAACAAGGAAGCATGGAGCAACTAGGAAGGTACAAGAATACATTTTCCATTGAGGGGAAAGCATAAATAAAAAAGGTATAGACAAGTGACAACAATGGAAGTCCAAGAGTTAAGGTGGTGGTTCAACACTTTCATGATAATGATAGGGTGACTATCAAAATCCATGGAAATCACAAGGGGCACATACTTGGCTCACCTGTCGACCTTTACCACTTGCCAATACATTCAGCTATAGCCGCATGTTGTGTGGATGATTTGTTTAATGTTGGGACGTGCCACCATGCCACAAAATTTCAATCTCCAATGAAAGATTTCACATCATGGTGGCAAATTCATCTGAGCTAGGTCATGTGATCTATGGATTTTTTATGATACCAAAAGAGGTGCAAATGCTCTTTTATTACATGCGCACTCGTGGTACTAACTTTCCATTGAAACGTCTAAGAAGCATATCCTCTGCCAAGTTTTTGGCAATGCTTGTTTTTCCCACATTCCATTTGATTGTAGGTAAATATGTGGATAATGAATGGAGTGCAATGCTTGCAGAGGCTCTCCATTTGCAAGAATTGAAGAAGGTAGGAGTGTAGTCTCAAATTCTTATTGCTTTTTTGTGACCATGCAAACTGAAGTAACCAGCTTGTATGCACATATAATCTTTGTGCAGCCTTATAGTCCCCAAAACCTTGATGAGAACAAATAGCCCTTCATCCCCATCATTGAAGATGAGTAGATGCTGGAAGTCACTCTTTGTTTCTCTTGTCATAACTAATGGGCTGTGGACAACACTTTCAAGACACATTTTTGGTCTACCACTCTATGCCATAGTCTTACCAAACCAAAATGGCATTGGGATTCTTATATGGATGATGCTGTGCAGCAATGATGTGGGTACCAGCCAAGAACATGTGGCCCTTCAACTCATGTTCAGGATGGTCTTTGTGAAGTTAGGTGATATTTGGCCTACAACAATTGTCACTGACAGAGCCAACAAGAGCTCAAAGCAATTCTCAAGGTTGTGGATGAAGATCCTTTTGCTAGAGAGAAGAGGAGGATGGGAGGCGGCAACAAGTTGCTTGCCAAGTTTTGCTATTTTGGTTTCATGTCAAGAAGGCATGGGTTGAGAACCTCTTCCACAAGTCCATCATTTCTTTGGTGTGTTGTTCATGTAAGCTCCTGTCTACACGTGGATGTTAATACTCGCATGGTCATGTTCCGTGTAGGTCCCTAAGGACAAGCGTGATGATGTGTACAATATCTTGTTAAATTTGATGCATGCAAAAAATGAGGATATCTTTGATGCAAGGTACAATGAGCTATTGCAAGTGTATCAAGCACATGGAAATGTAGACACTACAAATGGAAATGTAGACACTACAAATTTGGTTGAGAGATTATGGCAATATCTTAAGTATGCCGTGGCTAGATGTAAAAATATGGAAGGTCTTTGTTGGACCCATTGCATGCACTTGTGGGCGATTCTCTACATGGGACATACATTAGAGGAATGCTTCTAGAGTTCTTCATGCAAAAACAAGAGAGTGGTAAGGAAATTCTCTTTTGCTTCTGGGTATGCAAGCACATTCTCAATTGTAGAGCTTATAATTTTTTATGATAATGATTTAATTGATTTCAGGCGTTTCAACCATTAGGATCAAGCAAGCAGCATACAACAAGGTTAGCAACAGACAAATTTATTCTTACACAATTTGAGACTGATCCAAGCACCCTTCAAGTGATAGGGGAAGGAAACTTGCTATTCAAAGTCCTCAGCACAACTTCGGCTTCAAACTGGTACCATGTGAGCATGCAATCCAGCTATTGCAATTGTGCAGATTGGGATCACAGTGCAAGAGTTTAGATGGAGTTCAAATTATAAGTGAGAAAAAAATTCCTCATTTTCAAGAAATTCTCCCAATCCTAGATAGCATTCAAGCTTTGAGCTATGTGGACCTAGAGCCCATAGCTGGAGTGAGGAAAGACAATACAGATTGTGTGCATAGAGATTCCAAAGTTGTAATTATTTGCAGTTCCCAACCTTTGTACCTAGCCATTTAGTTAGGGTTTCATTTCTCATACCTTGGCTAAGGTATAAAAGCCAATCTTGTAACTTTGAACTTAAGTTTTGGATAATGAAAGTTGAGCGTACATTGCAGTACAGTTCGATGAACTCTCTCCTATTTCATTCCTTCGTGTCTCCCTCGTGTGAAGTTGCATTGTAGTTTTGTGCATACCAGTGCGGTCACAGGTGAAAGCTCTTCCTTTCTGTGTAAGTCTCTCACAATGAAGTTGTGTTTTTAGTAGTGTCTATCTACGAGTTGTTTTCACTGATTATACTCCATACATATATCGGAACTGGTTCTTGACCATAGGGGTAGATAGAGAACGTCCTAAGGGAACTATAGAGTGCTTCATAGGCCAAAAATGACCTGCCAAAAATAGTTCCAAGCATCAAAAATGGCTTTTGAGCACATGAGGATGGTGAGGATACTCTACACATTCTAGGTGGTAAGTTGCATCGCATTTGGAGCACTATACCTATATGAAACCATCGCATTAGACTTGTAGTAAGAAGGCTACTTTTGGTGTTTGACACACACCTGAGATCGATCTAGGTGAGAGCACACTAGACTTGGGTTTTCCAAGATATTAGCTATTTCTTGTAACATCCATGCACTAGTCGAGTCAGCTACATCCCACGAATTGACATTTTATGTCTGAGGTTCTCGCTTTGCTAGCATTGCTATGGTGGGGCTTGGCAGCCGACCGACGTTTTGGCATCGTTGCTGAGAACAAGGAAAACCAGACTAGAGAAAAACCCAAAGCATTCATTAAAAAATCTATTACTTCCTCTATTTTCAACTAGAGTAAAACACTTTCTTACTTTATCACTGATGAGAGGTGCTCGAGAGTAGGGATATTCGATGAGGACCTTAGTAGCATTAGATTAGCTAGAAGGATTGATTGAAGGGTCCTTGAGACTAGTAATTAGTTGAGAAGGATAACACCTAGGTAGATTTAGATATTTGGTACTGGAAGTTGATTTTTTTCCACATACTGCACTCTTTTTTATGTTCAGTAGGAGTAGGGTAAGTAAAAAATAGTCAAGATTGCATCAGCTCTGAATTCCTCTAAAAAACACCAAAAGATTGTCAAAGCTATCTTAGACATGCCTAAGATGAGAAGGGACCTTTTTGGGTTGAACTTGGGAAATTGAACTTGCAGGGTGTTAGACCAACCTGTTTTGACCACCCCTAATTATTTTGGTACATTTTGAACCACTGGAAAACCTGGTTGGTGGGCTCAAACTTGGTAAAAACTGCCATTTGTGAGAAATTGGGGAAAATAAAGTTACTTTCTGGCCAAACATTGAAACTAGAGCATGGGTAAAATTTAAGCATTGGGCAAAATCACTCCGAACTTTTTGTGTGCAAAAAGTTCAAATTTTAGAGAATTCTATCTTTGGCTCGCCAAAGATAGATTTTTTACCAGAGAGGTGATTTTGGCAAAATTTTCATTGACATGATCTCATTTGAACATCATAGAGTTCCCAAGAAAGTTTGAACAACTTTGAAGCTGTGCAAAGACTGGAAACACCAAAACAGTTGGAAACCTTTAAGATTAGACAAAAAGGGGTGATAAAACACTTACATACAGTCTAAACTTTGTGAAACTCATTTGAGGGACTTGAAATTACATGTGGAAACCCAAGAAAATCATATTGGACAAAAGCTCTTGAAATAGTGGAGTTTTATCTTCGACGCACAGAAGATACAAATTCTGACAAAAAAGGTGATTTTTTTAATCTTGACCCCAGGGTTAGGTTTGTCTGATCTTAGGAACCCCATTCAAGTGGTCAAAGTCACATTCCATCTCTTAGAAAGGGTGTAGCCATCTTTGGCGTGCCCAAGATAGCTTGCACACATTAACTTTTTTTTGGCTCATTGAGTGAATCAGTGATTAGTGATAGGAATTGTGGGATACTTTATGACTTCACATTGACAATTGTGGAATTACAGATGGCTTGAAGTGCTAGTGTGCAGGAAATCATGCCTTGGTAGAAAGGGGCAAGGCATGGCTCAAAAGCACTACGTCTAAACCAAAGAGCATCTTTCCATGTTTGAAGTATCTATTAATTGCTTGTGTCCATGTATGAACTTGAGATCTGGTAGAGTGCTAGGTAATCTTGAAACTTGGGGAGAAAATTTGAGTAGGGTATCCACAGAAGAGAGTGTAAACCAAGGAAGACCTTTAGACACTATACCAAAAGAAGTGTCAGACACTTACTCCAACTTAAGTTCCGAGATGTCTTCTTTCTCGACCCAATCAAGGAATGGAGCGTCACTCAGGTTCAAGCACATTTTGACCTTTTATAACACCAACAAGCATGGGGCCTATATTTATCTGGATCCTAACAAGGAATATGTTGTAAGGGTAAGAAATTTGTATTTATGGTTAGACATGGGAAAATTCTTAGACATTGTATCAAAAAATGGTATTGCCACAGATACGGAAAAAGTAATAGTAATTGCAGAGATGTCTATACCGACAAATGTCAAGGAAGTTCAGGCATTTATGGGGCATTGTGGCTATTATCGTAGATTCATCTACATGTATACAATCATTTCAAATCCCATTTATGCCTTATTACTCATTTTGAATGGATGGATGAATAAGAGGAATTATTCCAGAAGCTTAAACAAGTCTTGACATTAGCATCAATACTAAAGACTCTAGATTTGAACAAAGTTTTCCATGTGCATGTCGATGCTTCAAATTTTGCTATCGGTTGTATATTAGCTCAACCAGGAGAGGGGACAATGGATTTTCCTATCTCCTATGCCAGCAGACAGCTAAACTTAGTGGAAAATAACTACACCACCATTAAAAGGAAAGGCCTTTGAATGATGTATGTGGTTAAGAAATTTTGACTTTGCTTGTTAGCTACGTTTGTCTTTTTTGTGGACCATCAAGCCTTACTCTATCCGATGAATAAGCTTAGATGCAATTGACCTGGGTGACAATTGAAAGATTTCCAATGAAGAAAGCAAAGAAAGCACACCACACCAACCGTGCCAGTACAAGTAGGACCAATCGTGGAAGCTCCTATCAATGCTTTGGAGGACATACTTAAGGGCATGAACAACATGCAAAGGATGCCTATGAGAGGGCCGGGACAAGGTTTACCACAAGGGCAACATATAGTACAACATAGACCAATGAAATGATGTGCCATCAAAGGGAAATGGACAAATCATGAAATGAACGAGTGCTATTACAAGCCTAAACATGACAAAAATGTCCAGTATGTACCAATGAGACAACAAGGACAACCCATGTATAGATATCCACCAAACATGGCACCAGTTCAAAAACCATCAATGGCTATGGAGAGACCACAACTCGTATTAGGCTAGAAGCTACCACTACCAAGAAACAATGATGTACCAGTCAAGCACATGCTACCTGAAGGGCAAGTAGAGGAGCACGCTCTAGTACCAATCATGTTGTATAATGAAGCGAGCTCTACAATGTTGGTCTCCTCATGAAACTCACGCTTGGAAATTCCCAAGATGTGACCCAACATGAGCTCTACCTTGCTATTGAGAATATGCTCTTCAAAAACCTTCTTTAAATCTGTAGCCAACTCAATGTCAGATTTCAGCTTATAAGAAGGTCCCTTGCGCTTAACTTGCTTCTTATCTTTAGATGCCCCTTCCATAACCACTTCAGGAGAAGGTTTGGAGCAGGCCCCTCATCTTGCTTACTGCTAGATTTGGGTACTCTTTTTTATGTTCCTGTAGTATCTTCATCCCTTTTGCACTTCTCTTCTACTATGGCTTCATTAGCGGCAATAAATGCATATACTGAAAGAGAATCCACTGGGTCATCCCATCTTGTAGTTTCTCGAATGCAATTCCCAACATGGCATAGTTTCCCACGAGTCACCTTGCATGCGTCCATTGTCTTTAGTGCATAAGGCCACAAATCACCTTTAGCTCTTGCACATTCATCATCTGCATTATTGTATACTTGCAACCCATATGTACCTGCTTCTACCATAGCAACATTATGATGTATTTTCTCTAGTACCTTCTTCATAGCACCCCTTCCAAAATTCAAGCAACTCCACATTTTTCTTGTAAGCTTCATCAAAATCCTCACAATCCTTGTGTTCATGGTCTTTACTATCACACCACATGCAATGGTCATCCCAATCCTTGCGTAGGGGACGTTTCCTAGGCTCTAAAGTGGACCCCTTGGTGCTTACCCCTTCAAGCTTAATCGCTTTCAAATTCAAATTTGATTCTTGTATACCTTTGATCAGCTCATCAAGAACCGGCTCCTCTGATTTTTGTTTCCCAGAGACTAACTTTTCCTTAATTTCTTCATCAGTTGTCTCCATGGGATCGACCACAATCAACTTATCCACCCTCATGTGATGCTTCACAATCATATTGAATGCTTCAAAGACCAGATTCTAATCAGATGTTAAACCCAATTCACTTGTTGAATCCTCAAGTAGTTGCATCAAGCTCTTTTGAAGCCGTGGGTCAGCAGCTTGGACAAATAGCTCTATCCATTCTGGCTTCAATGATCGATGCTCTCCTATAGATTTCTGCTCAAATTTCTTTTCAAACTCTCATAACAATTCTCGTGCAGATAAGTCCTTGCTTTTCTATTGGATCCACTTCATAAAAATTTGCTTAGTTGCCCTTTAAGAATATTCAAGAAAATACTCTTGTTGTAATGCCTTCTTGAAATTCTGCTAATTTGGTCCTTGTGCAGTCTGTATCTCCCCAATTCGAGCCGCCCTAAGTTTTGGCACGACAATCAAGTGAAAACCTTCAACTGCTTCACAATCATCAATCCCATTATCCTCCATGGATTGCTCATAAACTTGGCAAAATTTTGAAACGTCTCAATCTTCAAACCGCTTCAATTTTTTTGTAATTGCTTGTCAAGCTTTTCGTTTCCGCTCATGCAAGTTAAATTGTTATTGTGCAGTTTGCTTCTGCTGCATGTAGGCAACAAATTGCTGCATCATCTACTGCATTGCCGCCTCTCGCAGTGTAGTCATCTTCTCTGCAAACTTCCCACCCCGGCTCAATTTGCGTCGGGTTCACCAAAGATGTCGGGGATAATGGGTTCGCGAAGTGAGCCGGGTTAGCACCAGGCTGCTCGTTGTGGGAAAAATAATATACAGATGCACTACACCACACAAAAAGCTCCAATGACACTTTGATAACTTAAAATAAACACCCTAAAAGCCTTAAGCTGGTAATGGTTAACACAAAGTGAAATTGGTTACATAAGCTGTCATTAACGGCACTGCAAGATCAATTCCCGAGTGGGTGAGAGCTTAATCCTCCCAAAATCTACCCAAGAAGCTGTCATTAACGGCACTGCAAGATCAATTCCCGAGCGGGTGAGAGCTTAATCCTCCCAAAATTTACCCAAGAAAGTAAAATTCAACTCTAGTTACACCTTGACAGCTTAACTGCTTAGAATGTGTGTTATTAGAACTTGAAAACTAGTGGACCTCTACTTAGGTTCAAATAGGAAGAGAGCCTAAGATTTCCATTGCCCATAGCCTATTTGATATAGAGAGAGATCGACCAATCCCTTCTTCCTCTTCTTGTTCTCTACCTACTTCCTGCTCCTTACAAGCCCTTGAGAAAGTTACTCTTCCTTTGCACCAATGTCGAGAACGCTTCCTAAGTCGATAAAGAGTGAATGTAGCCGAGCTGAATCAAGAGAAGGCTTGATAGCTGTCAAGCATCCTCCCCTTATCACTTCTTCTCCTATGCTTGCTGAGAGAGAAAGAGAGAGATTGAGCTTATGCCTTTTCTTTGCTAAGATGATAGGGAGGGGAAGCGCTTGCTCCCTCTCCTTCTCCGAGCGTGAGAAAAAGCTTGTGACAATGCTAAGTTGAGAGAGAGAGAGAGAGAGAGAGAGAGAGAGAGAGAGAGAGAGAGAGAGAGAGAGAGAGAGAGAGAGAGAGAGAGAGAGAGAGAGAGAGAGAGAGAGAGAGAGAGAGAGAGAGAGAGAGAGAGATTGCCTTCCCCCTTCCTCAAATCCATTGCCTCCTCTTCTTCCTTTCTCACACTCTTCCTTTGTCATGCTATGTTTTCTAAAATCCCCTTAACTTTAGATTTAAATCCCCCCCCCCTCCCCTCCCATTTGGTTGTCACGACGTCGTGACAAGGGGTGGGAGGCCCCTCTGATGAGGTGGTAGCCTGGACTCATGCCAACACCAAATCCGCCTCTGTTGGTGCCGAACATGAGTGCCATGGCGAGCTGAAGAAGTTTCCCTTCATGGCCGAGCTTGTCTGAGGTTCGAGCTGGCAGGTGCAAGCATTTCCTTCTCCCTCTGCACCTTCTACTTGCTTCTGCCATGCCATCTCCTCTATTATTTTCCCCATCCACACACATTGTGTGTGTTGTTTTTCAAATGGGCGGCCATTGACATAGTGGGTGGATGGCTCTTGTAGTGCACCACATTTAGTTTATATGTCCACCAAGGTAGTGTTAAGCATGGCATTTGTGTCCCCTGACCATCTCTGCTAGCAATGCATTCCAAATGACAACATTCCGATGGGAGCCCTTGAAGAACTTTATGTGCTTTTGTAAAAGCATTCAAACAAACTGCATCCCGGATTTGAAGCTCCTCTAGCACTTAGTGTACTCTCCAAAGTGCATCAAAATCCCCATAAATTTCAACTTGGCATATATATATCCACCAAAACATTGCCACCGAGCTCCATTTTTGCCAACCAAGCACTGCCAACCACCACATTAGGCATGCACATCGACCAAAGAATTGCTTAGCACAACATTAGATTTTGGCATTCCCCGTTGTCAATGTTCTCCAAGAGTCAACCCTTTTGAACTAAAAGCTCATCAAAAACTTAACATGCTTCTGTAACAATTGACATATGTATCGGCCAAAGCATTGTTAAGCACGGCTTATCAACCAAAGCATTGCAAAATCACCACATTAAGTATATATCTCGACCACGGTAGTGCTGATCACAGGTCCACCAACATTCCTCATTATCAATACATTGCAAGAGATGAAATTTTGGACTAGATGCTCCTAAAGCACTTTTTCCGATTAAATGCACCATACTCTAGAACCTGATCAAAGCATAAAACCTCCCAAATGGTGCCCTGACTGAGGTGACCCCCCATGAAACTTAAACTGCCAATATCTTGGCAACCAGAGCTCCAATTGCCAATCTAAAAAGGCCAACGTGCACTTCAGGCCCATGCATTTACTTCATCCCTAATCCCTCATCTGCAATTGCCCAATCCGGTATAAACCTGCAATCAATTCCAACTTCAATTGGGATAACTTCTTCACCGTAGCTACAATTGACGAGCCGTAAAGACAGACATGTAGAGCACCTTGAGCACTACACTTCTAATCCATAAACTTTTATTTGTGATCACCTCATACCTACCCATTTCTAGAATCAAGAACGTAGTTCTTGGCCTTTAAAGCCACATCTGGCATACATTCATCATTAAACCTTGCCTACTATCAAGTCATGGTCACTGCTCAATAAACATATGGATTTAAAAGAAGCAAAATTTGGACCCCTTTGCCCTATTTCCCATTGTGGAAGCGGAGCAACACGACACCGTTGTGGGAGTTGCTTGCCACGTGTGCTAAGATAGCGTTTTTGGAACATTGTCAGCGAGCAATAGTCGCAAGCTCTAAAGAGATTTATTTTGAAGGCATATCAAAATGCTTCCATTGAGAGCTCTCCCTATTAGATAGCTTCTCAAAACGCCTTAGTAATCAAGGCAAAGGGTTTGTCAACAAAGGCATCTCTTGGCAACAAAGGTTGAAATTTATTTTTTGACATTTCAAAAACTAATGTAAGTCGACAATTTATGCTACAATCTGACATGTCTTTGGTTGAACAACTTGCTAGTTTTACTAGTATCTCAAAATGCTGCACATTTCAATGATAGCTTAACCAATTTGAAGCAAGCATGGCTCTTGCTTATGCAATTGATCGTGAGTTCTCACAAGTACTCCACAATAGTCTTTGTCATCAAGATTATTTGCATATTCAAATATGGCATGGAAAGTCGACAAATTCAATGGGTCTAGCTTCCACACTTGGAAAATAAAGGTAAAGGGCTACCTAATGTGCAAAAATCTATGGACAGTTGTCAAACCCCTGGTACATTGACTGTAGTTACCAGATCTTTATCTGTCGAGCAACTACAAAAGGACAAGCAAGCATTGGTTATTATTCTAACTTCTCTAGACGATGATTTTGTTCATTACTCTTTTTAGTACTAAAGCCAAATATTGCATGATGAGTCTTAAAATGGAATTATATTCTCTTGATATGCATGCTGATGAAAACATAGTTGTATTAGCCAATAGATTGAATATCTTAAGAATCCAACTAGTTTATGTTAAAGCCACAGTGCCAGATCAAGATCTTATAGATGTTTTGCTAAAAAGATTGCCTAATGAATTTCATCAAATTGTCACTATTTTAAAGAAGAAAGATCCGCTACCCTCTTTGGATGGTATCATTAATTCCTTGCAGGAAGAAGAAAAAAGAGTATCCCATGCTAGTTCTTCCATTATTCCCAGTGCAAATGCAGTCATTGATTGTGCTTCTTGCTCACTTCAACCAAGCCATCCATTGGTACCAGATCTTGTGCCATTTGTGGGTGCAAACAATCATCAGACAAAGGATTTTTTCAAACACAATCCTTGTACCCACTGCGGTAAGACAATTCATCCCTCCAATAAGTGCTTCAAAAAGAATAAAAATTAGATCCATATGGTTGATAGTGATATATATCTCAAGTGCTTTCAATTGATAGTGATACTCTTTAGGTCAAGTCCTTTTTATGTTATTCATAGTCAAACAAATTTTGTACGTGTATAGACACTACCACATATAAGTGGTAAGACCTTCCAAAATGTGTTCAGTTCTCAGTCCATTTGTAAACCACTTCTCATGAGGTTATTGGATAAACCTAAACCCAAGGTTTTGAAGTAAACCAAAAACTCCATTTGATCGTAGCTATTTTGACCTACACCCTATGTGTTTGAGGGGGTTTATTGGCATAGCACCAGGTTATGGGTGTTCCAAAACCCTTGGTTGTGAGAGAACCTAAAACTCACGGTGATGAGTCCAACAAAAACTCAAAGTGTCATGAGAGTAGTGAGCCTAGTTCAGGCTTGAGAGGGGGATTGTTGGGTTTTCAAGCCCTGGTCCCATTAGACCATGGGAACACTCTCCTATAACATATAGTACACCTCCAATATGCATGGAGTTTGCATGGCTAGGCTCAAGCTATATATGTAATAGCCTTTATTAATCAAACAAGCGTGTGTTTTTCTTTTTGTGTGTATACTATCTCTCTCCACTCTCTCTTGCATTTGCACTTTTTTCTCTACTCTGCACGCTCCTTCATTTTTCCATGGCTCCATGCTGTCAGGTTTTCAAGCATTGGTCTTGTTAAACCATGGGAACACTCTCCTATAACATACATTACACCTCCAGTATGAATGGAGTTGCATGGCTAGGCTCAAAGGTATATATATGTAATAGCTTTTATTAATCAAGCAAGCGCCTGTTTTCTTGGTCTATGGCTAGAAATAGCACCAGAAGACTGTTCACCATGGAATCCGACTGGAGAGTATGCTTTAAAAGTTGTATGAACCAGTGGGTAAGCTTAATGACACATTTGAGATAAAATTTCAAGAGTCTGCAAAAACTCAGATTATTTACTTTTTCTTGACATTTTAGGCCAAATTAAGTTTTAACTTGACTCAGAGGTTTAAAATAGGTCATAAAAAGACTGTCCACTGAAAAAGTTGAAAAAAGTGCTCATTTTAGGCCAAAAGTAAATAATCGTGATTATTTACTTTCGGCTCAAAAGTGACCAAGGTTGATATCAGAGACTCTATGTTGTGTACAAACATCTTTTGTAAAGGCCCATAGAATTTGGATCACCAAACTGACCAAAACCTTGGTAAAAACTGAAATCTGTATTGACTGACAAGAACTTGAGTGTAAATTGAGAAAATCTTGTTCAAACTTAGTGAAACTTGACTCATAGGCTTATATTGAAGTGTTAAACAAGTATACATGCTCAGATGACCAAAAAGATGCAAAAATTTATCAAAAGTAAATAATCTCGATTATTTACTTTAGTCTCATTTTTCAACTTTTTTGACCAACCCAGCATACCACCAGTTTTAGCATGTTATATTAAGCCCACACATCAAATTTGGTAAGATTTTGATCATTGAAGTGAAAATTGTGGCCAAATTTGCAAAGACAGTTTGCAGACACAAAATTGGTAACCAATTGAACAGGGATTATCCAAACTTGATGAAACTTGGCTAGGGAGCTTAAGTTGAGCTGCTTAACCATTCTGTGTCAACATTGTGGCACAAAATTGCATAAAGATACCAGGAGTAAATAATCATGAACAAAATTGGGTCTTTTTGCACATTTGAGTATACCATAAGGTCAAGCATATCAAGTAGACCACACAAATCAAATTTGGTGAAATTTGGATCACAAAAGTGAGACTTAAGCCAGATTCTCAAAAATTGAGTCCGCGGACATGAAACAGTGATAACTTGGACAAATTTTGTTCAAACTCAGTGAAACTTTTCCAAAGACCTTAACAAGTTAATTACTTGGCAAAACAAGCCAAAAAGTGCAAAAATTTGAGGAAAGTAAATAATCGTGATTATTTACTTCTAATACATAGAGACAAAATTTTAGTCTTTTGAACTTGTAGAATGTTAGACCAACATAATACAAGGCCATCGGTCAATTTTGGTTTCAATCGGATCCAACTTAGTACATGTTCACTCAGTTTCTAGGTTGCAGATTAGTCCTTTGGCTTTTTGCAAAAGCAAAATCTTAAAGTCTCAATTGCTAACTCACGTAGCTCAAGTTGAAGTGATACACATATACCCGTCACAATAGTGAGTAAAAATTGTACAGCCTTTGTGAAGAATAAGCTAATTTGATTAAAACTGATATAGGAATCAGGTTGCAGACAAGGAATTGAAAGCTTGACAAGAGTTGCAATCAAGTCAAGTGGAAGAAACTGATAACAAATCAATCCGACGGTAAGTACTCTATCTAGGGCTTCACAAGTCTATGTGAACCTTAGATCTAGTCGTATACTAGCAAACCAAGGCATATTTGGAGAGACTGCTAGTAGAGTATCCACATAAGAGAGTGTGAATCAAGGCGATCACTTGGACACTATCTTTGAAGAAGTCTCAGACACTTTTTCAGAATCAACATCTGAAATGTCTTCCTATTCGACTCATTCAAGAACTAGAACGTCAGTGCGGTATAAGCACATACTTCCCTTTTATAAGACTAATGGCTATGGAGCTCAGGTTTACTTAGATCCTAATGAAGAGTATGCTATTCGCATTGATGACCATGACATAGAGTTTGAAGAGGAAATCAGGGCAAACAAACGAGGAAAAATGTATATGGATAAAAACGCAACTCAGTATTTACAAGTTGAAAACCCTAATATGATAGACAAACGGCTAGAAGTAAATACCATAATTTCAGATATGGCAGCAAAAGAAGGACCACCAACTTAAGAATTCGAGGGATACAATCAAGTCAATTTGAAGCCTTTGAAACGGCTTAGCATGGATAATTCTAGGATCGGAGTCTATTGTTGGGAGGATAGAAATATCAAAGATCTTCAATGGACTTCACATGCCAAATCAGGACAGTTAATACCCATGAAGATCATCTATATCTTCAAAATCAAGGACAAGGGTTCATCAAATCTACCAACCTACCTATTTAGGGATTATTATAATAATAATTTTGTTATGATGAGTCCTGGCTTAGGTAGAACAAACCAAATACAAGGGGTACTCCATAAGGGATTGGATATTGGGCCAAGAACCAGAAACTATTCCAAGAGAGAAACTCCACGAGAGATATTTTGAGAGCAATGTTAAAAAATCCGAAACTACCTCATCATGAAGAAATCGGGTGACACTAAAGCCAGTCCAGGGCTACACACATCACTATTTTCAACAGATTGGTTTGAAGGACTCGGAACAAGACCAACTGCCAGGATACTGGGAGTTGAACCAAATAGACGTGTCAGGCCAGCTGATTTTCAAAAATGGGTCAGAAAATACAGTGGATTTGGGGATCCATATGACCACTTAGCAAGCTTTAAACTAGTGCTAAGAGTAGAAAGTATATTTGATTTCCATACTCAGTTCGAGGGATTTGGAATGACATTAGAAGGAAAAGCACTGACATGGTTCCAAAACATTCCACCAAGGTCAATCATGGACTTAAATACGTTAATTCAAGGATTTGTAGCTGCATGTTTCAAAACGGGGATCAAACATGATACTGTAGCTCAAATCTATAGCTTCAAATAGAAATAAGGTGAGTATGTTAGGCATTGTGCAACTAGAATAAAGCAATACATTGCAAGATGCCCAAAACTAGAAATACCTATAGGAGAAAGGTTAATATCATTGTTTCTAGAGGGACTGCTAAACAAAGAACTTCATACTATATTGTATAGCAAGAAACATATGACCCTAGAAGAGTGCATGTCAGATGCTATCGAATTAGGAGACAATTGTGATATTTTCAATTAGGAAGATGTCTCTAAGGATAATCTAAGTGATAAAACAACTCCACCAAACCAACACAAGTGGGAACTACTGCTGCAGCACCGCTCACAACCATAGAAGACATGCTCAAAAGGATGAATGAAATGATGAATAACATGCAAAAAGCACCTATGAGGGGACCAGGGCAAGGGATACCTCAACAGAGACAACCAATTAGGCCACAAAAATGGTGTGCAACCGAGGGTAAATGGACCAACCATGAAACCAATGAGTGCTATTACCGACCAAAGTATGATGGGAATGTTTAGTATGTGCCTATGAGGTCACATGACAACCCATGTATAGATATCAACCTAATATGACACCAGCTCAAATAACACCGATGGGTATGGAAATACCTCAACCTGTGTTGGGTCAACAACCTCCATATCATGGACATAATGTAGTACCTGTAAAGTACTTGCATTCAGAGGGAGTCATACATGAACAAACACTAGCGCCTGTTACACCCTATGTTGAGCCTAGTCCGTCTACAGTAATGGTAGAAGGAGATTGGTATAATTCACATCCACCACCAATGGAAGAACCTGTGACTTATACTACACTAGAGCTTGCACCGATGTACTATGTAGCTAATCAAGGTGTTATGCCTTCGATGGTAAGACCCATGATTAAGCCAAGAACTGGGAACTGTCATATCTGTGGTGCAAATGATCACTGGAAAAATGAATGTCTAGAGCCTAACAAGAACATTAAGCCAGTTGAAGTTTTTTGTATACAATGTTGCAAAAAGGGAGGACACTTCCTTGAAGATTGTCCAAAAAATCCTTTAAACAAGGGTAAAACAATAGTGAACATAGTCCAAGTGATACCTAGTAGCTCATCTGAGAGTGAACCTATTATTCCAATCAAGGTAATCACCAGAGCCCAGGCTAAGCAAAAGAAACATAACTCCTCTGATGATTCGGAGAATACTAAAATTTCCTCTCAAAAGACCAAGAGAAACAGAAGAAAAAGGTGCATAGAAACTATTCCAAGAAAAAGTGAAAGAAATTACTGGAAGTGAAATCAAGGAAACCACGGTGAAATATGGAGGATCAATTTTAGTAAGACAATTTTTGAGCCAATCAATGCAGCCTTGGAAGCTTACCCAAGTGGGACTTAAAGCAGGCCAAAACATGGAAAACAAATGGAAAAACTATCCTTCTCTAGATATGGAAGCAACTAAGCTTGAAGCTTATCAAAATCTGGTAAGAATTACTCAAGAGATGCTGAAAAAACAAAAACCCAAGCACATTGCAAACGACCTGACGGAAGAAGAAGAAGAGCTTTTGTTAAGCTTATTGAAAGAAAACCGAGATATCTTTGCTTGGTCTTATAAGGATCTCAAGGGTGTGGATCCAAAAATAAATCTGTCAACACACCATATCGACAAGAGATGATGTGAAACCAAGTAGACAAAGACCATATACTTATAATGAAACATTTGCCAGGAATATCAAAGAAGAGATAGAAAAACTAAAGGAAGCCAAATTCATTTATGAAATTGAATACACAAATCGGGTGTCAAAAATTGTGGTAGTACCCAAGAAAAATGAAAAATTACGAGTGTGTGTCAATCTCAAGAAAGTGAATGCAGCTATCATTAGAGACAACTTTCCTCTTCCAATCACTGAACTTGTTTTAGAATGAGTTGCAAGAAAAGAAGCTTACAAGTTTTTAGATGGATTTTCAGGATACAATCACTTTTTGGTTGACCCCAAAGATCATCATAAAACTACCTTTGCAATTGAATGGGGTATCTTTGCCTATCGGGTTATGCCTTTTGGGTTAACTAATGCTCCTGTCACCTTTCAAAGATTGATGAACCATGCTTTTAAGGAATACCTTTGGAATTTCTTGGAAGTATATATGGATGATTTATGTGTACATTCATCAATCCGGGCTGATCATTTTCAACACCTCAAAAAGGTCTTCAAAAAATGTAGACTTTATAGGATTTGCTTAAATCCTGAAAAGTGTACATTTATGGGTAGACAGGGAGAAATTCTTGGACATATAGTGTCTAAAAATGGCATAGCTACTACTGATGTGGATAAAATTCATGTTATTACTGAGTTTCCTAGACCGACAACAGTCAAAGGGGTTCAAGCTTTCATGGGACATTGTGGATATTACAGATGATTCATTTACATGTACACTATAATTGCAAAACCCATGTATAGCTTGATTACACTCTTTGAATGGACTGATGAGTGTGAAGAATCCTTCATGAAGCTTAAGCAAGCTCTCACTTTAGTCCCAATATTGGAAGCACCAGATTGGAATAAGATATTCCACATACATATAGATGCTTCCAATTTTGCCATTGGGTGTATGCTAGCTCAACCAAGAGATGAAAAAATTGATTTTCCTATTTCTTATGCTAGTAGACAGTTGAATTTGGCAGAGAGAAACTATACCACCACCAAAAGAGAAGAATTAGAAATGATCTATGCCATAAAAAAGTATAGACATTACCTATTAGCTAACAAATTTGTGTTCTTTGTGGACCACCAGGCCTTATTGTACTTGGTCAACAAGCCATGCAACATAGGAAGAATAGTGAGATGGTTCATCATTCTTTTAGAATTTGATTTCACTGTAGTTGTGGCACCACCCACCAAAGAGCAGATCATTCATCAAGGATTGTTTCAAGAGAACCACCCAAGGGAGTAGACGATGATCTACCGGATGCATATCTGTTCTCCGTGGAAATGATACCCCGATGGTTGGAAAATATGGTATCATTGATGATCATAGCTCAAGTGGATTAGCAAATATCACTTCCTATTATAATCGAATTAATTGAGCAATCAATGATGTATCAATTACTAGCTGGAAGGCTGTACCATAGAAATCGAGATGGAATATTGCTTTTGTGTATTAATCTTGAGGAGAAAACCCAATACCTAAATCAAGCACATATTACCATACTGGGACTTCACTTTGCGGAAGACCAAACTATGCAACGAATCTTGAGACTTGGAGTATTTTCACCAACTATGAGGAGTGATATTCACTCATTTGTAAAAAAAAATTCCTCAATGCCAGAAAAACACACCCATACCTTATGTGACATTGTTCCAAATATCACTTGTTCCTAAGTGGATAACTATTTAGTTACTTACTTATCAAGCCGAACATTTCCTAAGGATATGAGTAAATGCCGCCAAAGAGTAATTGAAACTGAAGCAAGAGACTATGCTCTTATTGGAAACCAGTTGTATTGGAGAGGAAAGGATCAACATATGCGTCTTTGTGCAAATGAAGATGAATATATTCCCATTATAGAACAAGAATATGCTGGATTAGCTGGAGGTCACTTTTGTAGTGAAACCACCGCAAGAGCAATCTTAATGGCAGGCATATGGTGGCCAACACTTTTTGCAGATGCCCAAGAATATGTTCGAAGGTGTGATGCATGTCAACGAGAAAAAATGCCAACCCGTGTAGATAGCATGCCTTTAAGACCAATGATGGGGGCTAGAGCTTTTACAAAATGGGGTATAGACTTTGTTGGGCGAATCCAACCACCTGCTTATAGAATCCAAGCTCAATATATCATTGTAGCTACAGACTATTTGACCAAGTGGGCAGAGGCTAAAGCAACCCAAAAGAATGATGCCAGAACCACAGCCGCATTCTTGTATGAGAATGTGTTCACAAGATATGGACTGCAAATAGAAATTCTCAGTGATAGGGGAACTCATTTCCTCAATGAGGTAATTGAGTATCTGATTAATGAATTTATGGTCATCCAGAAGAAATTGGCTCCCTATCACCCACAAGCAAATGGACAAGCTGAGCATACGAATAAATTTCTTAGATCGGTATTGACTAAAGTGGTTAGTTCAGGATGGACTGATTGAGAAATGAATCTCCATGCTGCTCTATGGGCTTATAGAGTTTCATTCAAGACAACATTAAATACTACACCCTTTAACCTTGTTTATGGTCTTGATGCCATACTGCCGATAGAATTTTTATTGTCGACACTAAGGGTAGCTAAGGATATTAAGTGGACTGGACATGAACTGTCAGGGAGGCTTGAAGATTTAGAAAATCTTGATGAACAAAGGCTAACAACTATAGCTCACAGCTATGCACAAAAGCGAAAACAAAAACAATTTTTTGGTTCCCATCTAGTTACAAAAAAATTCGAAAAAGGGGACTTAGTTTTAGTGTACTCCCTTAAGCAACACATTCCCAAGTTTAAGAAAAAGGGAAATGGACCGTTTATCATTGAAGACAATCTCCAAGTGGAGCAGTTAAGTTGTTCACCCTAGATGGTGAACCAATGGCTAATTGGATTATTGGAGCCGTTTAAAGAAGTATAATTTGCCACTAACCGATGAATTGCTAGAAAAGATGCATGCAACAAAGCAAAGAAAGATAAAACGACAGCAGGTTATTGATGAAGCCCAAGAGGAAGCTCGGCTTTGAGTACTCAAAAGGAAAGATGCTCTCAAAAATCAACAAATACCTATTCCCATCAACACTCTGGAATTGGATGAACAACTATGGGAATTACGGAAGGATGCAGTATCAACAGATGATGAATGGTTATATGGAATGGACCTTCGCATCAAAGTACAATTGAACAATCATAACACAAATGCAGTGGTCGATACAAGAGCTTGAGTAAATGCAGTTAGTTATTCCACGTACAAGAAAGCAAAGAATCAGTCTTTGAATTTAGGAATATCGGCAATTAAAGGATGCAACAAGAAATTAAATTCAGCAATATGTCTCTCATTTGGTCCAATGATCAAGCAAATCATCTACATAAAGAACCACAATGGGAAGATCATCACCCTCATGCTTTACATACAGTGTGCTTTCAGTTGGAATGTTACAAAAGCGTTGTTTGACCAAATGAGTGTCAGCTTTCTCATACCAAGCACGAGCAGATTGCTTCAACCCATACAAAGCCTTCTTACATCTGCACACTTTGTCCTCTTGTCCTTTCTTGACAAAACCACGAGGCTGTGTTACATAAACTCCCTCAAATATGTCACCATTCAAGAAGGCAGTAACAATGTCTGATTGATGTACATCCCAACCAAAATGAGCTGCCAATGCACATAGAAAACGCACAATAGCCATACGACAAGTGGGAGAAAAAGTCTCTTCATAATCTATGCCTTTTTTATGTGCATAACCCTTTGCAACAAGTCGAGCCTTATGGTGATCCATCTCACCATCTAGCTTGTGTTCCGGCTTGTAAACCCACTTCGTACCAATGGCCTTTTTTCCAGGAGGCAAATCACATAAAGTCCATGTGTCATTTTCTATAAGTGCATCATATTCTGATTGTATGGTAGCCATCCAATCTTTTGAATTTTGTGCTTCATCAAAAGACACATTAGGAAATTTCGGAGGTCATTTGGAGGGCCTTCTAAGAAAATGTATTTTTTGCACTCTCTCTCTAGAAAAAATGACAAATAAAAGAGCTGGGTCTTTCATAGTAAAACTTCAAAAAGTGTACTTTAAGTAGATTCCTTACCCCTCTGAACATTCGTTCGTAGTGATTGACGGATAATACTCTTTTTAGCTGTATTGAATGAACAACGTCAATACGGAGGGAATGAGGCTAACATGGAGGGACAAATCCGCAGCCGCTATTCACTTTCCATTAAACCTGCACATTTGGCTAATGGCGCACTCCTCAAATGGCACAAATGTTACCCACAAACGAGCCAAATATCACCTTCACATTGATTTGGACAATGAGTACCAACCATTGATTAAGCGCAGTAAAACAAACACACATATACCTCCCACCTCCATAGACACGCTTAGAGCTCAAGGAGCTAAACACATAGATATCTGGACGAGAGGCTCTCTCTACCCTAAGAATCCAATAACTAATGCGTCTCCACCGTTTGTCAATCCTACAAGCTTATTGACCTTTGCTGGTGATGGAGAAAACGGCCTTCTGGGTTATTGTAAATCACTTACAAGAGAAGCTGGAACTTACAAGAGCATTTTCCAATCTCAACAATGTGAGATTGTTCGCCTTTCACATTTACATTCTACAGATCAGGTTACCATTTTGCAACATAAAACAGAGGTACAAGAACTGAAAGAAAAGGTGCGAAGTTGTCAAATGAAGGACACCATCTTGGGTGGTCGTATCCGAAAGAAGAAATTGCGCAATCTTGAAACATTGCAGGTTGCATCAGGAGGTCTCAAGAAAAGAATCCGAGCATTAAGGTGATGCTTCTTGGTTGGCTACATTGTCTTAGTTAAGTAATCACTTTGTTTTTTCTTGTTATGCATTGTTTTCATGTGCCTAAATAGTGTTAGTGAAGCAAATTTTCTGTTATTTACTTATGCATTGTCTTCATGTAGAGACTCAATCTATCCTGACAAGGAAAACATTGACCCCAAAGCCAATATAGGAAAGAGATTGAAGCCACTTATAAGTAGAAGCCTGGCAGCAGATATAGTACATGACAAGAAGTTTAAGGTTCTACAAAGAAATGTAGTGGACCGCTTTATTTCAGAGAACTCAGTGCCTGCAAAAGAGATACAAGGCACACTTGATTCACTTGGTGTAAGCAAAAGAGGATATTCGGCTATCCAAAAGTCTGTCTCAACCATCTTTGTTAGGAAGGGTATAAAATCCAAACTTCTACCATCAGCCTCAAGTGTTTGGAAAGAGAGGCTTCAGCTTAACGAGGCACAGGGAGACTATCTTGGACAGCCCTTTCATATTAAAGCAACTTACAGTGGCCATGGAGCCAACACTGTGGCATATGATGAGTTCAACAATATTTTTATGGACCTGCGGATACTACAGAAGAGAATGGTGGAGTTTTACAACATCACATTTGAAGAGTCACGTGGACTATTACATTTTGTGTTAAAACTGGATGAGTGTGAGCTTGTTAAAGAGAAAAAGCTAGAGCGTGTTACTATTACTTTAATGAATAGAGCCCTCTCAAAGTGTCCCAGTGATGATCCTTTATATTTTAGTGTTCAATCAGAATCTAACATATGGTGGCTTGGTGCGTTTGAGGTAAGCGATATTCTCAAGTAAGCTCAAATATTCAGATCTACTTAAGTCTCATTTATTTTGTGTTGCAGGTAAAGAAAGAAGATCATGAGATTCTATATTGGGTGTTCCATCGAACTAATATTCCGGAGCTGATTGATCGACAGACTAACCAGGGAGAGGTACTACGTCTAGATGGAAGGGGAGACTTTCAAGTTCAGTGGCATCTTGCAGGTGACCTTAAAACATTAAAGTGCATGTATAATTGTGGAATGGGTGCAATGGCAAAGTCACCGTGTTTGTTCTGCATGGAGCCTGCAAAGGTCATGAACCCAAAGTGGTGGAGAAAAGCTCCAACACGTCACATTGAGGATCCTGCTTTTCGACCAGTTTTGAAAATACCACTTGTGAATGTTCACATTTGTACAATGCATGCCCTTTGTAGAATTGTAGAGAAATTGGTCTACTTATACATCGGGTTTGCTTGGAAGATTAAGAACTCTGCAGAACGACAAGTAGCCTTGCAGTGCTTAGAAATGGTACTGTCGGATATGGGGCTTCATGGTGGCAATGTGAAAATCCAGCGGGATGAAAAGAGATCAACTGCTGAGAAGGATGTCCCATGCAAACCATCCATCGGTGGGGTGAAGGCATGGAGGTTTTTATCTAAGCCCCAAGGTACAAGAGATCAAAAGCTAACAAAACATGGAAAAATATATAACACATCTTATGTTAGCAAGGTAGAGTATCAGAGCTGGAAAAAGCTACATATTGCAGTCAAAGACCACGAACCAACTACTCGTAACGCGAAGGCTGAGGTTTGGCGATCAATAGACATCCTATTTTTGATGTGCGACAAAGATGACTGGTCACAAGGTGATATGAACAAGTTCAAGGAAAATCTCAACCTTCTGAAAAAATCATTCAAGACAGCATGGACAGACACCCAGATTACTCACTACATGGTATTATTGTGTATTTCATTCTCTCTTATGTGCAAATATGTGAGTGTAAAACATTCTAACTAATCTGTTTTCATATCCAGCACATCATCTTCAATCATTTGCCATATTTTATACAGAAGTATGGGAACCCGGCAATATGGAATACCCAAGGGATGGAAAAGTCTCATTACATGGCGAGAAATGCTTATTTCAGGCACACACGACATGGTGGCTCTCGAATCAAGGCTAACAGTTTGAGAGAACTATTTGAATGGTTCTATCGTAGAATCATTCATCGAATGCAGGCAAAAGAAGTCTTGGCAAATTCAGCAACAGCACAAGCAATCAGACATTTACAACAACAAAAATCTAAAAGATCAATGGCATACAACAACTCCGGAGCTCGTGAAAGTCAACGAAGGTGGAGAGAGACAATGGTGTATGTGAATCACAAGTGGAGAAAGATACTCTGAGTGGATGGCATTGTAAAAAATTTATGTAAT